>NC_141202.1:11615000-12045000 GCF_054491065.1 Syngnathus leptorhynchus | reverse complement strand
CCTGCTGAAATATCAAGCAAAACAAACAACCCCAGCGTTTTGGTATTCTGCTCTAGCAGCTGCGTCATAAGAGGCTCAGTGCGAGCTATTTGTCTGCAGGCTGACCGTGATGAATCGCCCCGTTAAGGCTTTATAATGAAGTCGCAATTCTTGTAATACACGGGGACGTTGCGCTCGGGGCGACCGGGGGTCTCGGCTTTATCGCGCTGCTTTCGAGGTGAGATGACATTTCTATTTACGGAAAATTTCGGATTACATCAAAAATATTAGATATTTTCAAAGAGGCTAAAGAGCACATGCCAATGAGTACAAGTATCTGTGGGTTTAAGAAAGCCAAGTACAAGACTTGAAATGCAAATGTCAATTCAAAGATATGACGACTGGTTTCAAATGACAGTTTTAAGAAAAAAGTGAGTCATAGTCGAGTCGCCGGAATTGAGCGGAAATGCAAAACAGTCAAATGTAGCATTTTTTAAAGTCACTTTAAAGGATTAGGAGTCATTTTGGGGGGTTAAAGATAATTCAGGTCCTAATATTACAAAAAGTAATTTTAGCTGTTTAACAACTATTTCTGTTATTTAACCATGTAAGTCAATCTGCGATGCTGCCCCGGAATCCATTTTTGGTTCAGTGTCTCACCCAAGGACACCATGGGAGTCGAACCGCCGAGCCATTGCTCATTGGAAGCGAGCCACAGCCTCCGTATCGCAAGACACAATGAAGTTCCCATTCCAGGCACCGGCCACGCAAATTGTCGTGTAAATCTCAGCAAATGTGCACAGGGGCAGATGATTGGCCAAAATAAAAGACTAATGAAGACAAATGTGTGCACGTTCTCACGTGAGAATGTACATAAGCGTTCGCCTCCGTCTAAGAGGTCATGCGTGTGTATATATTGGAAAAATGTACAGTGAACTCAAAAGATGGGCTTTTGATTTGGAGTCAAGGGAGAAATAAAACCATGTGCAGTATATTCCCTCAAACCCCAATTTTTTTTGTAAAAAGCCAGCCTGCCTTCCTACTTGCCTTCCTACTTGCCTTCCTTGCTGATACACACAACAGCTGACTGATGAGTCAGACACAATCATGGGTTCCATTTGTAAGAGCTGCTCACTGCTCAGCCGACGTGGTACAAACCCGGACCCGCCACTGCTGCCACCAGCTCACTAGTGGCTCCATTTGTCAAAGCCTTTGACTGGAATTTTCGCTAGAAATCTTGAAAGCAAGATAACATTTGACAACATGACTGTCATTGAACCAGTGCAGCCCAAAACTTGAATTTTCTTTCGTCCATCTGCCAATCTTTTTTTTCTCCTTGTCTTGCTTACAGTAAATTACTTTCTTGTAAATTTGTAGTCGTGTCAACACGTTGTGTTTTAACCTCACTCAAGGTCAAGTGGACCTGATGCTGTTTTGTTGCAGGTATGCGCTGAGCAAATGTTTTTTTCTCAACGCAGGCACTGATTTTAAACATCTGTTTTATGGTGTGTGTGTGTGCTTTCTGCTCTTGGAATGTTTGGTGAACTCTAGATGACACACCTCTCCAAAATTCAAAATCGCAACCTTCCGCAAACATGTTGGACATAGTACCAAAACTGACCTGTGGGGGGGGCAGTATAGTTTTATTGCCCATTCAGACTGATATAAAGAAGAAGAAAGAGTACTGGAGGAAAATAAGACAATTTGAAACTTAGGCAGATGATCGGCCCGACACCTAGTGACTCTTATGTGTTAAATATTTACTCCGGCTCCACTGCGAGAATGTAACCTTGGTGATAATTTATAACGGTTGAGGCAGTTGTTTCATGTACAGTATTTCTCTCACCTTCCTCAAGAATGCTTTCAGATAGAACGCAAAGGTGAGATTAGAGCGAAAAAGAAAAATCACATCATTGTATTGCGGCTGCATTGGGACGCACGCCGCAAATCCTCCTGCCGCTTGTCAGGCTCGACTTGCTTGTGTGCATTTTACAGCCGTGGGTTCAAGTTCAGGTCTTTGTCTCGCCCATGAATATTTTTTAAAAAAGCATAAAAAGGAAACAATGTTCATCCCTCAAGAAGACGCATTTGCGCAAGGCGTCGATTAGATCGAGTGTGAACGCAACTGCTCGGGCCACCGTAATACGCAAATGGAACCGTTATCGTATCTTGTCGCATAAAAAGCCAAGGCTGTCAGCGGCCCATGCCAGTCCGATAAACCCGGAGGTGTGGGCGGAACAAAAAAAAGAAGAAAAAAAAACAGAGCCACGCGGGAGGGAAGAAGGTTGTGAAAACCAGGGTGATAGAAAGAGAAGTGGTTGTGTTTGCGCCAGATAAGGCCGAGGAGCTAAATCACATGGCCAGCGCCAAGGTACGCTATTAAGCAGGGCAAATATGCCAATTCAAACAGAAAGTTGCGCAGGCCGGCGTCAAAGGACCAAAATGGCGGAGGGAGGAAGGCTGGCGGGAAGGCGGAGTCACGAGGCGGGAGATGGGAATGAGCGGAGATGGATGAGGCGCCGCCAAGGGAGCCAAAAGAGAGATAAAACAGCCACGCCGCCATTTCATTTGTCTAATTATATTTATCTAGCCCTCGCTCGTTCGCAACCAAACAAGAGAGACAAATGGAGCCAAGCGGGAAAAAGGGACTAAAAAATCCAAACGTATGAACACGCGGCCCGGCGGTGATCCGAGTCGCAAGGAGCCCACTTGGGAAATGAGACCGCGGAAGGTTGCGGCGTCCGCAGTGAGTCATTTAGCGCCCAGAAAAAAAAATCCAAAAAGGAATGAGAGGCAAAAAGGAAATAAAATAAAAAGTTTGTGAGTGATTAGACTTTATTGGCCATTCTTCTTTGGCTTATCACCTCAATTCTTTTTTTGTCTGCAGTGCGGCGTTTAACTGCGTTGCTGGAAGTTGGCGTGAAACACACTACGTCGGTCCACAAGGAATCCGCCTTCAATTTGGAACACCATCACACAAACGTACCGCTGACAATTGTGCCAATCAGCAACCGCGATCCGTCAAACAGGGGAAGAAGAGCCCCCCCCCCCCCCCCCAACACACACACACACACACACACACACACACACACACACACACACACACACACACATTGTTTATTCCCGGCTTTGATAAGCGGCAGCTGTTTGGCAAATAACCTGCCCAGTGGGGAATCCATCAAAATTGGTGGGCAGCGCGCACTGCAATTACGACGTCGCTCCTAATGTTTCGCTATTTTCGACGTGGCGTACGTCAGCTTCCACCTTGGGTGTTTGATGGCCAATCACTCAAGCGCAGCATGTCTGTCGTCACGCAAAAGAACGTTGAGACATCTTAATGAACCAATATGACTTACACACAAGGGCCAAGACAAATAACATAGTAGACTTTTATGTGAAGCACACTGCTTTTTTTGATTGCTTTATTCCACTGATACCTTTTTAAAGAGTGCATTTCACAATAGCTGCAAGATGATTCTTGATACGACTATCCAGAGTTACTAATGGAACTAATTCAATAAATTTCAAAAGATTGGAGCTAGCTGGAGAAAGTCACCAGAAGAAAGGCAACAATTTACTTCTTGTATTCATGTCGTATTTTAAATGGGAAAACCTGCCAGGAGCCTTTTTTGATAGGCAACTTACGTAAACAAGATCCGCGCATTCAAGGAGGTCGAGTGTGTCGCGGCCGCCCGTTCGGGATGTCGCGAGGCTCCCTTGTGCGGATTTATGGTGACGACACGTCTGCCGCCGCTTGCATTGTGCTTTATAGCAGCCGCAGTACCGCTCGGTGAAAGGAGACGGGCTTGCGTCATGACGCGTCTTTTTTTTTTTTTTTTCTGGTGATGCTTGTAAAACTGTGCTTTCCCGAAAGTACTCTCAGCCAGACTTTATGTGGGCAGATAAATATGACAGAAAGCAGCAAACAAGGCTTGAAAAGCATTGCGGACAAATTATGAAAAGAAAGCCAAAAACAACAGTATATAGCCGTAAAGTTCAAAAGAGATGCGACTGAAAAAACCACGGCCGCTAATTAAAATGTAGGATTTAATCTCATGGCTCCAGTCAGGACTCGATTCAGTACGAGCCTGCTTTGCATTCATCCATTTTGCATGAGTGAATTAAACTATACGATGCATATTGGAGTCAGAAAACGCACGGGATGCTTAGCTGATTGCCGTTCAAGTCCTAATTAAGTTTGATATGAAACGTTTGCACCTTGGGTCGATTCTCCCAACGACGAAGAAGCCGACTGCATGCTAATCGGTGATTAGGCAAAACCGTCAAGCGGCGGCTTGTTGGGTCGGAAACCAATTTTGGAGAGGGGCGGGAGATCTGTGTTGTCATGGCTTTCCGATTAAAATACAATTCAGCTTTGTCATCCGCTATGCTACGTAAAACGCGTCTTTACGACACCCTACCGGTGTGATGGCCAATAATTTGGTGCTGCAAATATCTTGCGATGGATGCGACGTTGGTCGGTTTTGTCTATGAGAACCACGGCACAGTACCATCGACGCCAGTTTTTGCTTGCCGTAATTGCTGTCCCAATACTTTTGAGCATACATTGTATCAATGCATGTCAGTCGATTCCAGATCTGTCATTTTTGCTCTCCGTTTCTTTATTAGCATGAATGTGATATCCTTCTGCTCAGTGGGCGGAATAAGTGGCAAAACAGCAAGGATTAATCAACAAATCTCAACGTATTCCATCGAGGACTCGCAGAAGGAGGCAAACGAGCCAATGTTTCCCCTTGCCAACTTGCCAGATGAAGTCATTTGCACACTTTTTGGAGACTCAAATTAAATATCTGCACTTGCCGATTCAAGACGCTGTACAAACATTTTCTCCGCTCCTTTCAAACATACTCGCGGAAAAATTGTCTCTTTGGCGTTTCTTTGTTTGACAGTCTCGTCTATCTCCTGCTCGCTTTGCATAACGCTGGGGGGGGGGAAATAAAAAAACACTGATTTGGAAAAAGACACGGCTGCGCATCCGCGCCTCGATTTGTCAGCGGAGCCGAGTAAAGTGCATTTGATTTGGAGCGAGCACGCAGATAAATACCGAGCACCTCCTGAGAAATGGAGGGGGAGGAGGAGAGGGTGGGCTCCCCACACATGATAAAGAAATAAAGAAATACTCGGGATACTCTGAGGTCATCTAAAGGAGGCAAATTAGAAAATTACAAAACAAATTTGTTATGATCTAGAACCTCACTCTTTTTATTTTTCATGTTGAAAAAGTTCTGAATGGCATAATTCATTGTTTTCCCGCTCGGCTTAGCCGCAGCGCATCAATTTTGATCAAAGTCACCCCGAGTGGATGTGGAAGCGCCTGTGAAGTCAAGTAAATCCCCGCAGAGTTATACCTGAGATGAGGAGCCTCATCTTTTCGCTTCCTATTTATAAGGCACATTTGCATCAACGTTGTCCGCCAGCATCCTTATCTCATGCATCATCAACGCACATCCCCGACCTGCAGACTCGAAAGCGTCTGAAGGTTATTGCAATGCATGTTCAAGTCCTATTTGGAAAATTAAATATTCCATGAATTGGATAATTTTGCAATAATGTGAACAACTAAAGGTGCCTTCGAGGAGCAGTCAAGTTTCCTCATTCCTCTCAAGACAAACGCTGGTCTAAAATTGGCAGTTTGCAGCAGATTTCACGACGCCAGCGGCAGCAGCGGGGCAGACGATCGTTATTATCAAGGTCCATCTTCCGATAGAATCAATCACGGCCGATGCTTTTCCGATAAACGAGCATAAATGAAGTGTGTTCTCGTAAGGAGCTGATCAGAATGCCGACACTAAAGTCAAGTGAGAGGCAACTGCTTTGGATTTGTTTTCCCAAAACACAAAATCATCTCATTTTTTAGGACAGTACACCTAAGTGATCATCATTATTACAGGCGAGTGAATAAAGACACAGGTTTTGATTGATTTATTCTAATGTGGCTCCATTAAGAAGAAAGAAGTGGCACAATTAAAACAAATTGAGCTCATTTATTCATTTCAAACCATTTTATGTCGAATTCTACACCCTGGAAGATAATGCGCTAATGAACTGCCATCATTTTATATAGCTTGATCATAAAACGGCATACTGCCAGACTTGCTGTTAGCTCCTTGGCTATTGCTAACTGATAGCCGTCGACGTTTCTTTTGCTCCTCAGGCTCACGCCATCACTCACCCTACAGAAAAATTGGCTATGACCGTACGTTTTTTTTTTTTTTTAATTTTTTTAACATTCACCCTTGAAGGACTGTCCGTCACTTTTATGTCACTTTAGCGAGGTTCTGACGGTTAGCCACAGTGCTCACGTTCAAAGGACACATTTTAAATTATACTACAGATTACTGCAATACTTATATATGAAAATAACTATTACCAATATCAAAGAAAAAAAAACGTAAAATTGGCAAATAAAATGTGTTCAGTGCCATAAAGATGTTTGTTGTTTTTGTGTGCTAGCTATAATTAGTTAGTACTATAGGTTTAAAAAAAAAAAATTGCCATGGAATAAAGTTGCAAAAAGTGTTTTTTTTTCCTAGGGTTAGGGTTAGGGTTAGGGTTACCAATACCTGAATGACCACATATTGTAAACAGAATGCCATTTGAACTTTTTTGTATTTTTGCCGATTTTGTATTTTTGGTGACTTATTTTTGCTGACTTATTAATACAAAATAATTGCCTTGTTGTTGCTTGCCATTATGCTACTTCTTAATAAGACTGACATATGGTTCCGATACGGTAAAAATTTGTGGCAAGCTTTTACCGGCCGCACAAAATGAGTGAGAGGCAGGACCCTGAAAAATATGACCCTTCAAAACCACAGTAAAATAAAAAAAACACTGATTATAATAGCTCATGCCTTAAAAAGGCTGACTTTGATTGTCACTCTTTTTTCGCTGCAAACACACACACATACACACACACACACAGTCACAAATGACGCCTGATGCAGGCTTTTTGGCACCGAATGTGTCGGCAGGTGGCAAATGTGACTCGGCGCACCAAAAGATGTCAGCTCCGCTGGCACGGCCACCAGCTCACACAGAGACGAATCATCGTTGGCAACGGCCATTGACCTGTGCTGCCTGCATGTGTGCATGTGTGTGTGTGTTTCGGGCTCTCCATTGGAGCCGTGTTAGATGACGACAACATGACTAAATGAAGCCTTAACTGGCTCTCTTGTCATTACCCAACCATCCTTATCGGCCTTTACTCGCCAGCCCACGGGGCTCCCCCGTGATGAGCTCGCCGGCCGACCAAGCGTGACACCCCCCAACTCAAGGTCTGGGAAATTACGCATCGCAGTGTGCTGCTATGTGTGCGGGGGGGGAGCATTTGGTTCATCAGCAGCCCCGGGTCCCCAGGCGCCACTGGAGACTCTAGCTTGTCTAGAGGGACGCTGATTGGCTCGACGGGGAATGAGGAGCTGGAGGCACATACGCCTGGATATGAACTAAAGCTGACCTTCAGTGTACTCAGAGACACACACGCGCACACACACTTTCCATAATGAACTGATAAAAGCTCCACGGCTATGCTTTAAGAGCAAATGTAATTTGTACTTAATTTAGACCCACATAGATACACTCCATTTGCGGGTGTGTAACAACACCATGCGTTGGCTCAGTGCGCTCGTGTTGGTATTCCCTACAGGCCTGCTGCCAGTGTGTGTGTGTGTGCGTGCGTACGTGCGTGCGTGTGTCTGTGTGTGTGTGTGTGTGTGTGTGTGTGTGATGTTGACGCACTGCTTTTGTTGGTCCCGCTGTGTACAACGCACAACCATTCCAGCATCTGCGCCGGTCCCGTTGCGTATTTACACAATTCAATGCATCGGTGTCTCAGATGACACTCTTTGATGTTTATCCAATATGCGGTCCAACGTTCACGTCGCTTCCAATTTCGCTTTTGTGAACAAACAAACAAGATCCAACACATATGTTGCCTCTATAAAGATGATACATACACACTTGTGACACCGCCATAGGAGACGTTTGCATATTTGCTGTTTTGTGAATTCTCAAGAGATTGCAAACCGCCAAAAATGTAAATTAAATCAAATTATCAATATGAATATTTCTATTATTATTATTGTTGCCACTTTACTACACCCATTTTGCTACTATTGTAAGCGACTTAGTAAGATGCTGTCAGAGGATAAAGAATATATGACCAAGTATTGTGACTGTGTTCATCCGTCTACGTGCTACAATTGCGTTCCAACATCCGCCGCTTGTAAAACAACTGCTGTTAGCGTGTCGATGGTGTTTAGCATTTTGTGTTACCATGACGATAAACCGACTTTCCTGAGGCCAACTTGACATCCATCATTGCCTCTTTTACTTTTTCTTGACACAGCAGGCATTGGAAAAAGATAATCCTTCAGATGCTCATTGTCATGTTCCTCAGGTTTTGTGGCCAAACTGCAATATGACAACTTCTGAGTTTAATCTACATATTTACAAGTCTAATGAAAATTTTCTCTTTTGCGACACGACTTTCTGCTCACAATACGGGTTATGCTGGGATGACGCATCTGTTCCTGCACACGGCGCCTGGAATGAAACGCGTTGCTCTGACAGCGAGGTCACACCACGGAGTAACACTAACACTGTCGAATTATTTTTATCCGGTTCATGACACCCTCTGCTTAGTCTGGCGGCAGCGGCCGCACGGAAGCACCGGGGTCATCTCATTCGTCGATCGACAGATGAAAGGCTGCGGAAAATACGGCAGGAGCAGATGCAATAGAAGTCGCAGCAAAGATGACAAATACAAAACTTTTTTTTTTTCATAACGTGGATGATTTACATTTTTAGTCAAAAGCAAGACGTTTCTAGAGCGCATTTCATACTCAAGCTAACACAATATGCTTCACACAGCTTGCGAAAAATGCGTAGTGCAAGGACATGATTTTGGAAGAATACAATTTTTAGCTATGGAGAGAAAAAAGTATCTTCCACCAAGACTTCACTTGCATTGGCCAATTTTTCCATTGGCGTGCAGCATCACAGCCAAATGCTGCTTCACCGTGTCTGCTTTGAACTCCATAAATTCTTGATCCACGGGATAATTTGTTCAAAGATGTCGTCAAAACGCGTTGTGGTTGAATTTGTATGTGATATGCACACCATGTCTCCTTTATGTTTATTTATCTGCAAATTAGTTGTCGAGCGCTGTGCTTCAGTCTTCCTCCAATCTTGTTTTGTTCGCTTAATTGCCTTCGCCGTCCGTGAATGGCCGCGTCCGCGTGTGGAGCTTAATGATGTGAATTGAAGTTCTTTTCGGTGAACTGAATCTTTAGAATCAGTTCACTCCAAAGATTCGTTCAAACGAATCGTTCAACAAATTGTTATGCCGAGTGCTCCGCTTCAAAATAGCTTTATATTATAATTTCACATGCGATAGCGAACGGCTCGCTTCGCTTGACTCGGCGTGTCGTGCAAGAGACGACGACGCATGCAAATGAGTCATTGCAAAGACGCGAGCGGAAAACGTCGCTTGTACGACGAGGTCGATTGCAAAAAGGGAAGATCAGACGGGGCCGTCACGCGTGCGCTTCGCTTGCCTGTTCGCCAATTACTCGCTTGATTGTTTGTCGCTTTGGAACTAGAAGAAGAAGTGGCCACGCGAGGACGGCAGGCTTGATGTATAGTTTCCCAATAACGCGACGGCAGACGAATCCGCCAGGCTAACTTGGACTGACTCAGCTGGAAGAGTGTTTGTTCATCACGTTTTGGTGGCATGCGCAGGCAGCCTTGAGCATCTCTCCGCATTAGCATGCCGGCCACGCGGGCTTTTGTTTCCAGGGGCGCGCTAAGCGAGAATTCCCCGTGACCCCGTCGGCTCATCCGAGGCTATTTGCCGCCGCACTGTAATGTGCGTTATTACAGTCGCCCCCGCCGTCCAACGCACACCAATTACAACCGCGGGATGCTTTTTTTCTGCCAACGTCTCACATACATTATGGAGTGTCAACACGCCGCTTTTCACCCTGTTGTGACAACGCTGGCAGAGGCAATGATGGCAAACTGAAATATTCTCCTTGGGTGCTGGAAAATAAAGATACGATTTCCGTCTAAAAACTTTTGAAGGATTCGTATATGTTGAACCTCAGAGGCCTCGTGTCGTGGTTCTTAAGGCTTTTAATAATAGTACAGCAAGTTTGCAGTTTGGCATTGACCGGTTGACATTAGTTCAGCAAGCTATAAAAAGATTGCTTCAATACGTGAGGTTTAAATGGCACATTCATACAAATTCTCACAACATTCTCACCGGAATTTTATTCAAAACACAAGTAGAAGACTGCAAAATTGAAATAAAGAACAGTGAAGCAATGCAGAGGATAAAGAATACATGCCCGTGACGGACGGACGGACAGACACAGATAGATAATTTAATGATATTTATATGCTCGGTTTACATTTTGCTCCAGCATGTGCGCTCACATATCAGTTGCTTTTTAACAGCTAGCACCTAGATGCTAGTTCTTGGCAGCTTAAGCGCATTTTCCATTGTATGCTCCCATTTTGATTTTCTATGGGCTCGTCTTTGGTTGTTTACACAAATGCACAAAGTGTAATTCTCGTGGCTTTGTGTTGATGTTGATGCTAAACTTCATCTGAGAGAGACATTAAACAGTGTGAAGCCTCTTTAAAAAAAAGTTGGGATTTGCCAAAGTGCTTGCTCAAATCTCGGGACTGCCCTTGGACAAACGGACGGACAGAAAATTCCAGGCAATGTTGCGTTCTTTTTTTTTTTTAGATGTCTTTGTTGATTGGCTTCACAGTGACCATTTGGAGCAGCTCCTTAAATGTGCGTCCTTTGCAGATAAAGACAAAAAGGGGCGGCTTGCTTTGAACCGTCCGCGTGCGTCAAACGCCGAGCTGCAGGAGGCCATTCCACCACTTCGTGCCTGTTCTGTTTTTTTTGTTGATAAGCTCTAATGAGGTTCTGCTCGGCTACATTTGGGCTGTGACGACGCAAGTCTGTTGATAGCGGCGAGCCGAGTGGGTCTGGCGCACTTCTTGAACTCGCCGGTCGCAGCAAAGCGAGGAGCGGAGGAGCGAAGAAAAGACGAGATCGAGATGCTTGAAAGGAATCAACAGAGGCAAGTCGAGCCATGCGGGGCGCCGCAGAACAATAAAAAATAAATCAAGATGTCGTCGAGTGACCCAGGCTGACCGACACGGGGTTCTTTTTTTACTTTTACTTGAATCGAGGACTCAAAATCGGCGCTTTACTTTCCTTGCTAGGCTGAATAAAGACCCTGAGAAGATCCTTTCGAACACAGCTTTGCTACCGAGATTTGTCTTGAGGAATGACAGGCAAGCCGAGACCCGGACTCATCCGTTGGGCTTTTGGAAAGGTGGCAAGAGAGTCAGAGAGATGCCGACAGGCGCTGAAGGAGAGAGCAATTAGATTTATCTGCTCATTAACAGAACGGGTAATTGACTACATGAGTCTGCGGTGATACGGCGAGGGGATGAAAATGAGCCGAGGAGGAGAGAGAGCAGGTGCTCGGGGGGGGGGGGGGGGCTAACGAAAAGGGGAAGCATTCCGGAGAGATCAACAGGGAAGAAGGCGAAAAACAAAAGAAATGGCAGGAAAGAAGCGGGAGAGCGATGGCCGCCACCTGTAAATCACTCCGCCGAGGACAATGAAAAAGGGAAGATGAGGCAGAAGGGAGCAAATTAGGACAAACGTGCCACTGTGGGCTTTGTGTTGACAGCAACATTTATGTTTGGAAGGCCTCCGAGAAGTGACGAGTCGGGGTGCGTCCATCAAACGCAGTTGGGACCAAGCCAAATGTTACCTCGGCATGGCAAACGACTTTCCATCAAACGTGTTCAACCCTTTAGGGGCCCCCATTTAATCAAAAAAACAACAATAATCCATCCCTGAAGACAACAACATATCCCGCCGGGTGTGTTGACAGTTGGAGTATTTTTACAAACGCTCAAAATGTGAACGTGATGTGAAGAAAAAAGCGCAGCACATTCAACGTTCAAATAGATTACCAAACAAATGGATTATTTTTGAGAATCGATTGTAATTGATTCGGTGACATCTCGATGCATTTATGAAGGAAGCAAAATTGGCGGCAAGATGAACTCCTGCACTTGCTTGCTTCTTCATTAGCTGCGATCTTCCTCAATTTGCCTTTGATTGTTCTCTTGTCGAGAGCCGCTCGTGCAAGAGCTCAGTTTTTTTTTTTCACAATTATTTTTAGCACGAATCAAGTGTTATTTATGGTCCATGCATTATTGAAAAGAACCAGGATTATTTTCAGTTGACTTGCATGTTTGACAGCTCTTTGTTTGGCCGTTTGATGTCGCTTGTAAGTCGCAAAAGCGATGACAGACGCGACGCACATACAGTCGTCCAACAAATGCTGGCGTGTTTGTTTCACTCGTGCAGTTGGCAACACAAAAGCACATTTAGCCCACACAAATAAGCCGTCTGTCATCTTTTGGTGGGGAAGCGACACTGCCAGCCAATGTAGGGTTTCATGTCGAGATAATTCCAGCCACTCTTTCACTCGCTCAAGGTCGTTCCCACCACTTTCAACTTGGCGTTTCCAATAGCTATATTTCCAAGATACATTCTTTTGAGAATTGACTATTCTTACAATTTTTCCGTTAAATAAAAAAGTAAGTGGACAGATTTCGACAAAAACGATTCCAAATTTGGATCAAAATTGCATCCGGTAGGGTATCTCGTACCAAACCATTTCTGACTCATTTGGGTTGGGTTCGGCCTGACACTCCCACTTCCACATTTTGATTCCATCTGGTGGAAAAACGCTCGCCGCCGTAAGATTACTTCTTTCATCGCTCGACTGCAATGTCAATTTTCCCGCCAGTAGAGAGTGCTAATCAACTGAAGGGCACGTATAATCTGTCGGAAATGTTTGAGTAAATGGCGCATCGTGGTGTAAGGGGTACAAACCTGTTTTTTTTCCCTCCAACCATCGTTTCAAGTATGTCTACATGAGCATGTAAGCCTATGAGTCGGAGGAACCCGCCATCCGAGCATGGGCGCGCACCTCCATGCTTGACGGCCACAGGAAATGACTTTCTCCACAAATACGATGACGCTGCAGGCCTCGTTTCAGATAGTCTTAAAGAGGCCGCTCTGTCTATGAATATGGAGATGAGGATTTAGCAAGGAGGCTACGTTCAAGTGTGTGTGTGGGGAAGGGGGGGGGGGGTAGATTTGGCGTCTTAGAGGTGCTTTTTCTTGCCTGCCTGTGCAGCCCTGGGCTGGATTTAAAGGAGGGCGGTGCGTGGATGTGCGGCCCGCATGAGAGCGACGATGACGACGCCGCTGGCGACAGGTCAGAGAGTAATTACACACAGGCACACACAAGCCTGTGGACACAAGAGAAAAACACACACATTCTCACCTTTTTTTTTAAATCCACAGTTTGGATCTGCTTTTTTATTTTATTTTATTCATGCACCCCCACGCATGCTCGCAAAAGAGTGCTGTTTTTTTCTCATACGCGAGTATTTATATGACAGCATTATATTCATAAATACACCTACTCTTTTTTTCATGAAACGTTCCTGAACCATTTCCTGAAATTGATGTATTTCTGTAATACTCAAAGATACCACAGGGTGGCGCCAAAGCTCGGGCTGACTGAAAAGTAGTAACTGGTGTATATGAAATTTATTTGAGATTATTCCAGAACTTTAAATTGTTGTGTGAATTGAGTCTGATTGTGTTGGACATCTGCTTAGGTAAAGTTACAATTTGTTTATTTTAGCTTCACAGCTTGAAAATGAATCGGGTGACATGTAGGTTGCATTCACTGATAAAGTTTAGGAATGATTTATCTTTATCCATCTTTTTATAACCACCGTGCTTTGTTTTAATAAGCTGTGCCGACAACCTCGGATAAGGAATGTGAGGTTGGAGACAATGAGTGGCATTTTGATGGCAGTGCAAGATGCTTTGTTGACATTGTTAACTGACAGTGACATCACCAGTGTGATGGAATAAACTAAACAATCAAAATGAGGAGTAGAACACTCCCACTTGAAACTATTCTCAATACTAGTTTGTCATCTTTGCGCCAAGTCATCATTAGTCATTAACGAGTGTCGGAATTCACCCAGAGGTGTCGTTCCAAGCTAACATCTGTACAAAACTAGGAAGAGTGTTTGTTGTTGCCCCTTCTCTTCCACCAGCAGCTCATCGCCATCCATCAATGCAGCCCACCGGTGTGCCCTCCATAAACAAACTGACTTTATTTACATGCTGACCTCCAGCGGCACAAACCCTCGTCAACATCTCAGCACTCCACTTGAATTACATTTCATCACACGGTGGAGAAAGGATGTCAGGCCAGTCGGGCGCTGCAGGGAGGACGCCCTCCATCCCACTTGCCTCCTCACTTCTTTTTCCAGATCCACGTTCTAATCAGCATTGTCATTGGAGAAAACCAATGGAAGCGTTGAAGATGGCGGGTCCTCTTGACACCGTCAGTGCGGTGAGCACATGTTGGCCGCGGGGCGCCACCCGCCACGAGAATTCAATTATACACCTTCGGCGAGAGTGCGAGCATGTTTGAGTGTGATGAGCAGCAATGTGAAAAGTGACACTATATTTGTAGCAGCACCCTTCAAAGTGCTCAGGACAAATGGATCTACCTCGGTCTGGCATGTCGAAGCTACACGAATCTCGTTCTCATTCTGGCTGCGTTGCTGACAATACCGTATACTCGCCAAAGGGAGAAAGAAAGGCACTGGCGGCCATCTTACATTGCCACCAATAAGCTCGCCTGTTTAAGGTGAATATAGTGATTTCTCAGTACTGTTCTCACATTTTTTCTACCTACTTTTTATTGTTAGTACGTGAAACTTATGTACAAGAGACAATTATATTTCCCTCGCACGCAATTACAGGGATCATGTTATAGTTATACGTTTACTTTACTCTAATTAGCTTTGACGTTGTCTTCGGTAATTCAAATACGCACGGATGACAAAGGTGAGCGCGCAACTTTGGGCTAACTTTCTCAAAAGCCTTTGAACCCGGCAAACAGATGGCTCATCAAGTCGCAGCGAGCGACATTTATCATCATCATCTTCATTTGAGCAATCATAACGCTAAGCATCATCATCAGCGCTCGCAGCGACTCCGTCCTCCGTTCCCGACGATGGCGGCCTTGCGGCTGGTTCATCATCTTCCGCCTCACTAAATTGTCAGGACGCAACCAGCATCAAGGAGAAGAAACAGTATATTTTATACTTTGTTTGAACTTCAACTGGGAGTGACAATAAACATCTTGAAGATTCTTTTTTTGATTACTTGACCCCCACACACACACAAATATTGATGAAATGCAAGCAAACACCATTCCACTAAGTCAAGCAGAGGCGATTGCTCTAAGACTTCAAGAGAAGCTCAGCTTCCCCTAAAATGTAGAAAAATAAGTGATTAAATATATACTGTTGTGTGTACATGTCACTGACTAAATATGCGCTACGTTTGTTCAGAATCTGCTTCTTATCACTGGTAACAGTGTAGACGCCAGGCGAAACGTGACGAGTCATTGGATAAATGCTGGACTTTGTCTCGCCCATCGGGGTCTACGGGGCAGTGGGCTAGCCTCGTCCGGCCCGGACTTTCAACCTCTGCATGATGATTGGATGATCCGTCTGAGGCTGAATCCCTTTTTGATTGACAGGGAATGAAATGAGCGAATCGGCAATCTTTTGGTGTAAACATCCGTGGGAGCATTTTTTTTAAATTTTCATTCTGTTCAGAGTTGAACCGGAGACTTTTCCAATCCTCTTAACATCATTTTCTTTGTTAAAAATGAGTAGCGACAAATCAAGCTTCTATTTCTGGTGGGTTCTTTTCATAGCTGCTTGTATTTGGAGATTGACTTCTATTACTCTTTCTGACTTCTATCGCAGTTTCTGTCCCTCCCGAGCAGCAGGTATTTTATGATGAAGGCCGAAATTGAGCATCCCCTCCTTGAAAGACTAGCATCCGCCACTAAAGTCAAGCGATTCAAACCTCGAACCTGTCAGGCGGATACACTCGTCAATCATGCTGCTGTTTGCCGTTTAAGTTCTTTTTTCATCTCCCTGTTGAGTTTCGTTCATTTGTCTTTGTGTTTTGTGTCACTTGAGCGGCGACACACCACATTTGCACATGAAACAAAGCGAGTGGCGTTCCAACCTTCGTGCGCACGTGCAATTTCTCAAGCATACAAACCTAAAACCTCAACATAGTAATTGCGCCACTTGAGGGAGTATAATGACTTCCAATTTTATCTGTATACTTTCGCTCGCACAAAGAAAGGACACCATTTGTCTCACCTGCCATCTCATCCTTTCTGGCCTTATCTTAGCTGAAAGCAGCGCCGCACACACATACACACACACACCCGGGTTTCATAAAAACCCGCCCAAACAGCAAGAGCGGGATTAAAAAGCAGGCTGAATGCATCCCTCCTTTCCATCGGCTGCGACTGAAGCGATGCTCCCTTTTCACGCTGCTTCCACGCGGCTAAACCCATTCTTTTCACCGCTAACGCCTCAGGTTTAAATGCGTTGTGCTGCATGTGTGTGCTAAATAAATAATGCAGATAAATATTTTCCCTGCACTGCCTGTTATCTCTCTTACCTGATTCTCGCTCGCCTGCTTTTAATTAACACTCTTTATGTGGCACCTCTGTTGCTCGTGTATCGCTCCATCTCAGCCCGGGGGCGCTTGTGCAGCGGGGGGGCCGGCTAAGCACTCACTCCCACCACCAGCTCTCTGTAATGTTTCAAAATTGAATCGGGCAACAGACAGCGAGTCTCTTGCACGGCCATCTCACTCGCTCGCAATCCCCACACAAAAGCACCCACGTGCATGCGGCCCTCGAAAGACATTAATACACTCGAATGGAAAAGCTCACGGAAAGATGCAGAGGCAAAACCATCCCTCACCTGCTTTTGTTAAGTCTCGCTTTTTCCTCTTTCTTTCCATATTTGGTTGGAACCACAAACACCTCTCAAGGACCACTCTGCAGGCTGTTTTGCTCGTCCCAAGAACCCGACGGTGACGTCAGTGTTGCCACTGTTAGGAACTGTTACCTCACTGATAACTTGATGTCACTTCTTGAAGTTGCTGATTACTTATTTTATTAGATTACTAGATGAAGTTATTATTTAGTTACATTCAACAAGTCCGCTTAACTAAAGTGAGAGCTGGTTTTCCTCATACATCATCAAAAGGACTTTGGATTTCACCTAACATATACGGCTACATTTTTTTTTTTTTTTAGAAAAAGCAAGCAACTTGAAAAATGTTTTCTAGAAGACATTGGCGGTCGGCCGTCTGTAGCGAGCCGAGTGGAAAGCTTCTTTTTTTTTTTAACTGCAATCTGGCGACGCCAGCGATAGCATCGCAACGGGAGCTCCGGCTTTGGGCGACGTCTGATTGGAGCCCTTTAATCTTTTGATCACATCACACACACTGAGTGTCTTGGCGCAATCGCTGCAAAAGCTCCACATAACTCCACTAAACGTGCATTAAAATGTTGACCCGCGTGCACTTGCGTGCAGACATGCACACTTTTTTTTTTTTTTACTCTTCCCATCGCATACTTTGAGATACAAGCGGTGGGGTGGCAGTGACGGCAGTGAACACAACTCACTTCACCATAGACATCACTCTGGCAAACAGTCTACGATTCTTAAAAAAAAAAAAGAGAGAGGCCTTAAGCCGTTTTGTGCCACTCTCAGTTAAAGTCTACTGTCAAATAAGCCATAAACCAAACAATAAAACCACATAGCATAGCTTTGCAGTCCGCTAGCTTTATGAAAACGCTAATTAGCATCAATGTTGCCATGCTATCACTTGCAACACATGCAGAAAGATAATATACCAGTGCACATATTCTTTATCCTCTGAGGAAAAAAATCAAAATATCAGTGCCGTAAAGATGAGCTCAGAGGAGTTGACATGTCTCAAGCAGCACGATACACCCTTTGAAAGCCCCTCCTGCATGATATTGCACTGACCACATTATGAATAATAGAAAGGCCTGTTGGCCTGTTTTTCTTTTCATTGTCACAAGTTGAAAAACTTTTTTAATTGGCAATGAGACAAGAGCCATTTTTGAAGAGGCGCAATGGCATGACAGTGACATCCTCACCGGCCTCCCTCTGCCACCATTAAAGCAGAAAGCGCAAAGGAAAAGATTGTTATGGCTGCATTCCGTCGCCGGGGAGTCGTCTCGCCGCTAGCTCACGCAAGCCGGGAGATAAAAACCCGTCAACACGGCAGGAACGCGCAAGCGAGCCAAGGGTCACACAATAAAGCTCAGTGGCGCAAATCGGCAGGTCCAGTTGTCCATTAGAGCGCCGTCGCATGGAAACGATCCTCGAAGCCGCGGGTGCTTTGCGATGATGGAAGTGCAATTTTCTTTGAATGATTTGCATCCGCAGTTTGCAACCAGCCTTTATTCCAGGACCGCAGTTACCCCAAAATGACAGCGTGAGTCCAGCAGCTGGACGCAAGATATGTTTGAGATTCACAAAATAGCCTTATTGTCTGCATGAGTGGCGATAGACTATTGCAGCAGCTCCACAAAAAATAAAAATACTCAAAAATTTGCCTTGAACTGAATGAAAAACTTTCCATAACGGGAGCAGCCACTGCAGTGCGGCGTTAAATCATCAGCATGCTATCTTACATCACATATCCAAAAGCACCCTTATGAGGCTTTGGCAAGTAGGCCATGATCCCGGGTTAACTGGGAGCCCCCCCCCCCCCCCCCCTTTCCGATCGACTCTTTATTGTGCCGTAATGAATACGCAGGCCATAAAAGAAAGTTGCTGCAGGAGAGAGCAGCAGAGAGCTCAATGACAAACAAGAGGCAACGCGGGTCGTTTACGGGCCGGCTGTAAAAGATCCCTCCTGGCTTTTACGACATCCAGTTTAGACTAATACCACTTTTTTGGTCACACTTTTGATTTGCACCCCGGGCGGCACCCTGTCTGTTTGCAAGTGCCTTTAAATAAGTCTCATTAAAAAGGCAAACAGCAGAGAACCAAAGTGTCCACGCGTCAAGGTGGGCTCGTCCCGTCACGCTGCCCCACCCCTAGCCGCCCCCTTTTCACCTTGCCCACTTGAGGTTGCGATTGATTCCGGCTTGGTCGCCACCGTCCAGAATGCAAAACTTGTTTTGTGTTTTGGCAGGAGCAATTAAGGCAACATATTACGACCATCTTTATTTCCTACAAATATGTTGCATTATTTTCTAATATTTATTTTCTTCTTTCATGTAATAATTGATTGAATAAGTGATTTGCAGTCACTGGCAGTAATACATTATTTGTATTTTTAAATTTTTTCTGTTTATATTCACAAATGTGTTTATTTTGTCAGATACTTAAGTATTTGGGGTGATTTTTTTGAATTATTTAATAATTTTATATAATATAGAATTCTTGTTTGCTAATTACTGCAAAAATAACCAACGAGCTGTAGCATTGTGGCAATGATAATGCTTTAGTGCAAGTTTCTTCTCTGGCCCCGTGTCAATTAAGTCTCTTCTAAAGTTGGACCTCCAGAGACCACAAAAATAGGGGATGGAAGGTTTTGGTCCCAAAACACAGAAGGGCATTTGATAGCATACAACCGGCACAAAGAAGGAACAACGGAATGAGCGGGGCCAAAAGGAACAAGACCAAAAGGACACCGACAGAAGAAAGCTGGTGATAAATTCATAAGTGGACGAGATGGCGAGAGAAAATCGGGAAACTGAGTGACACGGGAGACGTGTTGAAGGGAACAAAAAAAATATGAATAAAAGATGGAGGAGCAGACGGACAGAATGGGTAAAAAAAAGCAGAAGCAGAGGTGAGGGAGACAGCTGCTGGAACCATCATAATCCCAATAGTTGTGTGTGTGTGTGTGTGTGTGTGTGTGTGTGTGTGTGTGTGTGTGTGTGTGTGTGTGTGTGTGTGTGCGTGTGTGTGAGGGGGGGGTGCGTGTGTGTGCGTGCACGCTAAATTGCCTGCAGTTATCAAGTCCAGCTCCGTGCGATGACGTTAATGCGGCAGCTCGATGCATTCTCACGAGAATTTAGTGGAAAATTCACACACAGCAAAATAATTCAAGGCTATATTACTTTCATAACTTCCTCATAACAACTTCCAATAATAGGCACTAAAAATGTCATCATAAGCCAGCCCGACGGTTAATTGTATCTCATGTTTACATAGTGATGAATCAATTACGGTGCTGACTTGAGATAGGAGCCTATTTGGGTGCTTACCACGCTTGTAACTCAAAGCAGAGCGTGCTCCTCATTCTGTTGCTTGTGAGCCTCCTGGCCACCTGGGGGCAGTATGAGCAGAGAACACTTTGTCCTGTCTGATTGCGGCATGTAGTCACGTATTAATTCGTCATAGAACAAAAAGAATCCCACTATCATCTTGTACTTAAAAATAATGAATTTGAATGGAAATAAAACAGTTGACGTGACAATTGAATTCATTGTGCTGCTCCTTTTGGTTTGCATGTCTTGGCCACAGGGAGGCAGTATAATACTGACGGACAAACAAAGACTACTACTACTACTAAGTTCAGAAAATGTATATAGTTTTAGGTAGCATGCCGACTTTCTTAAATTGGGGGGGATGCAAAGTGCCTCAAGGGCCGAGTAACAAAGACGGAAAAAAGTGGAGGAGGAACAAAATGCGAGATGCGAGAGATTGGGGAAGTGTGCGAGGGAATTCAAAGGGCCTGTAAGGGAGCTCAACTGCGCTTTACTGCAAATAACAGCAAGAAGTCAAAGTTAGGCAGGAGACAGCAGGTGAGCCACGGGGGGGGCAAAGGTTGGCGGGTGTGGGAGACGGCCGGTGGGGGTCCCTTAAGTGCACGGCGTCCTCTGAAAAGTAAGCCTCCGCCTCCAGAATGTTGCAGCCTGCCATCAAAACACATACATCAGCATTCCTGCGCTCAGAAAGCCGAAAGGCAACGAGATCAAAAGGAAGAAGGAAATCAGCGGCGAGGAATTCAAGTGAAAGGACAACAAACGACGGGAGCCAAGAGGAAAACAAATTGCACAAGTGATGCAGATGTCATTCACTTGAGCGGATTGCCAGAAAATGTGTGAATTGGAAGATTTGTTGTTAAGGACCGATTATTTTGATGACCTCACAAAAAGTGTAAAACAGAAAAAAAAAAGTTTTGTTTTTGATTCTTTCTGGCGTACGTGACTTGGCCACCGGGGGCAATACACAAATGAAGAAGAATTTCACAACTACAACACAACGTCATTAAAACCATTATTGATGCCACCCGTTTATGGCATTTTGCATTGTATGATAGCATTAAGCTAGCTTTATGTTTTGTTTTAGGTTTCCTTTGTTTATGGATTGAAAATGACGCCAACAATGGAAAGGACACCAAGTCCCTGCTTGATTTAGTGGCCGCACACTGGGGAGGATTTCCAATGTGGCAGAGGACAGGCGGTTGGAAGGATTAGATTCTTGCTACAAGTCCAGTTTGGAAAAGAAACCTCAAAGTTCTCTTCTAGGTTCTATGTGCATGACAAGTCGAACAAGTTGAAGCACGTCATCCCAGTTGAAAACGAAACCGCCGAGCTCAAACCTGCAGTGGAGCAAACGGCAAAACTCTCGGCAAGCCTCCCGAGAGCCCGTAGAGGCATATGGATGCAAATGCACGTCCTCGCCGCCTTCCGCAATCATAAGACCCCGTGATTTATCCATCAGTCATCTTTGGGGATCCACCTGCTTCCTAATTACCGGTATTTTATGTTTGTTTTTAATTCCACCCCTGCTAAGATCGTAAATCGCTTATCCCGCAGCGCTCGGCTGCTACCTGAGCCTTGTAAACGGCGACTGTCATCATATTAAAACTCGGGCAGGGACAGATGCCAGAAAGCGGACAACAGACAGGAAAAGGGGGCTCTGCTTCACTTGTTCTGCTTTTATTAAATATGGGATGATTTTGCACTTGGTGGTGGTGATGCTAAATGCGACACAAGTCTGCTGCAGTCACTGGCTGTGTGGAAAAGTATGCCACGTTTGAGCAAATAATCCGCAATAGAAAAGAAGAGCAGTAGAACGAGAGATTACTGCATCTATATGGAGGCCTTTATTTGCCAAGCGAATGAATTTGCTTACCAAAGTGGCCGTTAAAAATTGGAGCAAACGCATTTCATTATGAGGCAAGAAATTGGGAAAACATCCCCTCCCCTCCCGACCTCAAAACAAAAGCCACTTCAATTATTCTGAATGAAATAGACTTTGGCCAATTTGTGATTTTGTTGTTGGTCAATGTCGACATGTGGGCAGAGTTACTGCGCTTGGTCAGTTTAGGATAGCCATTGTGGCTTTTAAGATGAAGGGCAGAAGAAAGAAGCGGGTTCCCCCCCAGCGCTCACTTTTATGAGCTTCTCTGGCAATAAAAGCTTTCTTCCTCTACACGTAGCCAAGAAATGACAGCGCCTCGCTGCGTGCACCGTGGGACAAAAAAAAGGATTGTACTCGATGCCCTTGGACAGAAGTCTAAATGCAGAACCCCACTGCTCCCTGTAGGAGACCCCCCCCACACACACACACACACACACACACACACTCCCAATCCGCCAGCGTGACCCAGCCACAGCGGCATGGCCGCAAAGTACACCCAAAGTATCAAAGTGCTTGTGAGCGTTTCGCTCCTGCGTCAACACGATAACATTATTGGCCCTGCCAGATGGACCTCAACGATAGCGACGTGGCCGTGCCGGACTCCCGTCCGAGCCTGCAAGTCTCTTGCTCCGCTCAAGGAGGTCGCTCACGCCAAATATCCATACGGCAACATAGTGGCCTTATCTCACAAACGCCGGCATCAAATATCAATATTGGCGCAATTTCACGTTCAAGCTTCTGTGCTTTATGATGTTTATGTATCACCTTCAACGCTGTGATAAAAACCTTTTATTAGGTCGTATTTGTGACGATTGGCTGCTCACTTTGTCTTTATAAAGTGTAAAAGCTTACAGCCTCCCTCCTTCCATCTATCGTCTGTCTGCAGGGTTCATCCTCAGGAGGATGCCGTACAACACGGTCGACACCTCAGAGTTAAACGATCACATTTCCAGTAGCGGTACCACTGCATATCCCAAAAAAAAAAAACTTGCTGAGAGCCCGTTGCTAGCCGATTGTAACAATGCCCATCACAAAAAATAATTCACCCTTGAGTAACTGTGATGTCATACTGTGATGTAATTTTCAGTCAATGGCAAGTAGCAAAATGGCCGGTTCAAAATGGCCACCACGGAGCTGGGAAAGAACTGGTGGAATCTGCTGCTTAACTGGTCGTCCACAAATGGAATGTTTTTGACTTGACTAATTAATTCTCCTACCGAGTAGCTGATCAATACGCCTCCAAAATCTGTGCTAGGAATTCAAGACACATCTGGCTTTGCTGTACATGTGCACAAGCTCGCGTTGGAAATGTCACTCGACATGATGCTGCTCCCTCCCCCCGCCCCCGAGCCCCAGCTGCGCAGTACAAAAAGCATCCTGGGAAGAATCAGCCGCCCACCGCAATCCCCTGAAGGTCGTTGCGCTTTGCGGCCAAGTGCAGTAACAATCGCGGCGCTTCTAATTTCGTTGCGCTTTGCGGCCAAGTGCAGTAACAATCGCGGCGCTTCTAATTTCGCTCCGGTTGAGGCCGCGCAGTTCGTTTCCTGCCGTGAATTGACGACCTTGTGAATTGACGACCTTGTGAATTTTCAATTTAAAAAGAAAAAAATAGTCTAGTCAATCTCAAGTCGGGAGATAAAACAGCAGGAGGCTTTTAGAATTTTCCTTTTCGACCCCTTTGTCCATCTTTGGCTGTTTCGGGGTGGGTGGGTGGCGGTGATGCCTTTTTTTTTCTGGGATTGTTTTTATGCGCCGCTAGTTAATTAGCCCTAATGAATGCTTGTTTGCCAACAAGTGATGAAGTGGTTGGAAGAGCACTTTGCCACGTGCCTACAGAAAAGCCCAAAATAGTCGAGTCAAAGCTTCCACGTGCAGACGAAGCCAGTCGAGGAATTTACTTTGATCAAGCGTAGAGATGAAACGCTTTTGTGGATATTATCGTTGCTAGCAGAAAATGTCTGGCAGCGCCTCCAAACCAAAGGAGGAACCTCCTGTCAACAATTTGTAACGTGAACAAAAAAAAAAAATCCTACTCAAAACAAACCCCATCAGCGGCACGAAGCTATCTGTAATTTTTTTTCCTTTCATAGCCAAAGTGCGGCCTTCCTGACACCACCAGCAATTTTGCTCACGGTAATGGTGATAAAATGTTGTGATGGTTTCTTCTGCAATCACGCGATAGCATTTTGTCTGCCTGTCACCCATGAGACACGTTAAACCCAAATGTGTGTTTTCCAAGGAGACCCATTCCCTAAAAAGCCACTTGGACCATTCTTGGAGCAAAACGTGTTGTTTGAAATTACGCAGTGATCAAAGCTTGATCAGAGCTAAGTAAAGAAAAGAAGCAGAAGATCTCGTCCTGTTATCCTCAAGAACCCGTCAACCGATATCGCTAATGGCAAACGGTGACGTCTAGAGGGCGTGGCTTTTTTTGTCCACGTCTGGCTGTTTTTTTGTTCAAGGACAGCAAGCACGCGGGGCGGGTGGGTGCGGGGGGGCACAAGTCGAGAGCATCTTTGGTGACCTCATCCATCAGGAGCTGGCGTGACTCTCTCAAGTGGTCCCTGACTTTGCCTTCACTCCATCTTCGTCCCACACCATCACCATCCATCTATCTGCCTCTTGTTCCTTTTCCTTCCCGTTCTGCCTCCACCCCCCCCCCCCTCCCCCATTTGACAGCCCAAATGCCGCCATTGTTCACTCGTTTGTTGGACTCTCCCGCCTGACTCTCCTCCTGAGCTTTGGCACGTTTGCGCTTCACTGGTCTGCAACGTCTGCCCCTTGGCGACTCTCACCCCCACCTCCCCCACCCCTGCCTTTCCTCTTTTATACACTGTCCAGCCAGCCGATTCTGACCTCATCAGCCCCTGGCTGGTCCGGGCTATCTGTCTGGTCACTCTTCATCAGCTGGCCTCGACTGGACTCGCAGACCTCCCAGAGGGCGACCTGAGAGAAATTGGCCTTTAGTGAATCGCTGGACTTTCTAATGTGGGATGAGCACCTCGTTACAAGTCGCCCTCTTCATTCCAGTTGACATGAAGAGTACACAGAACCTCAGCCCATCAATTTTCCCAGCTTGGCCCAATCGCAGCATCTGCGGTCTAGGAAGGGGGGTAATCACCACGGTTACCGGCGTTAGCGACTGTCTGGAGATGTGAGCGACGTGCCCTACGACAGGAGCAGAAACGAAGGCTGGCTGTTAAAGCGGCAAGGGAGCGGACAGGTTGAGTCCAAGCGTCATAGCAACGACTGGGAATGCCCCCCTCTGTGTTATCAAGCTCAAGACTGTCCGCTTAGCCTTCTATTCATCTCCAGGAGACCTTAAACATCACTCAGCGTTGATCTCCAAATGAAGATGCTGTGAAGTGGCGCTGCGGAGGCAGGGATTCTATGTTTACTGAGCCCCCCTCCCCCTGCCCTCTCGTCGGTAAAGACGACACACCAGGCAATAGCTTGGAGGAAAGCTGCTTGCTCAGGAAGCTAGTAGGCCGAGTTCTGCACCGAGTCCGACCCCTTTAAGGACACCTGCCACGGGCATCATACGATAATTGCAAATGAAAGTTATTGGCTGCTCAGCAAAACAAAAATGTGATTTTCGAAATGTTTCAAGAGGTGGCAGACACGATTTGTTTTAAACAGCAACAATCGAGTGATTGCATTAGTACAAGATATTAGAAATGATTCATTCAATTTCCATTGCTGCCAATGGGAAAACAAAAAGTAAAAAAACAAACGTTTTTTTTCTCTCCTATTTTTGTTGTTGTCGTCTGCGTCTTCCCAGTGGCACAATAGGCTTTACGCCCCCTCGTACAGACACGCGGCGTCGACGTTGCCCGGCACGGGATGACAACAGTCTTATCAATAGGACAAGCGGCGCAAAAACAATTACAAACAGCATCAGACGCTACGGGGCAGCTTAGGAGAGAATCCCACCAAAACACAGCAAAGTGCCGCAGTGACCGGCTCTGAGTAATGGAGCGATCAAATCCTCCGGGGGAATAAAAGCCATCCCGCGATGAGCTGCCAGACGCTCTCAGTCATGACTTTGCCCCACTTGCAAAACGCTCCAATTTGTTTATTGCGTTCTCCCGGCCCGACCTGGGCTGGCCCGGACCGTCGGGACTCTTTCACGTGCCATTGCTTGATCAAAAAGCAGCGTTTCCACAACGGTGAAATTTGTTTCTTCTCTGGAGGCGACCGACATGCCAACATGCCGACTCGCTGACTTAACATCTTAACTGAGTTTTGGATTTGACCAAACAAATTGTGTGATGAACACACACACGAGGATTTATTACAGCAATTATCGAGCAGGTTTACTAGTCCAGCAGGCCAAATAATCACTCAAGATCTTTCGGATCAAAAGGAAAAGTCTCTTTCAAAACAACCAACACTGCAGAATAATCAATCTGGTTCATCTTCTTTTTGGTGGCACAAGAAAAGAAGCCGATCGAGTATCACGTCCAAGCAAGGGCAGCGAGTCGCCCGCCGCCTTGAAGCGGCGGCGGTAGCGCCATCGCGCCCGACAGCTCGAGCAGTGCCGCTCGTTCCAATTAAATTGTTGACAAGTTTATTTGTGGGCCAATTATTCCTCCAAGGTTTGGATCAAAGGATAAAGTCTGCCGGCGCAGCAGCAACAAAAGCGCAAGGAAGGCCATTTTTAACTCCGGTGATGCAATCTGACAAGCAAGGAAGGCAGCAAGAGCGCCGCCACCTCTGACAAACGTCAGCGTCCAAGCGCGTTCCTCAACATGCTGCCTTCGCTCAAATAATGGCGGTGCCGCTCGGAAACATCGTGCGAGGCGATACAGTCCCATTTCAATGCTGTTGCTAACCAAAACAGCAGCATCTAACTGTCAAACGTCTCATGGGTTAGCAAATGTGGGTTCTCACTGTTGATGACATGACGTTATATGGAAAAAGTCCAGCTTGCTGATTTTGGAAAAACTTACTTTACTGGTCAAGACTGTCGGAGACTGACAGAAATTCAGTAACCATGGTAACAGCCCATGTGAACTTAACCTGATTGTTGACAGGTTTTGTATAGCAAACCCATACTGTATCCCGCCAACAATTTTAAAACATAGGCAAACGTATTGATGAGAAGGTGAAATGGTTCAGCTGAAAAAAGTGACTGGAATGTACAGCTGATGCCCCCCCCAAGACGTGAAATGATAGGAGGGGGTCATGAAAATGAGACACAACTCAGCCTGACCTGAATTGTAATGGCACTACGTTACAAATAAAGTTCCCTGCCTCCCCCGTCTTCAGCTGAGTAAGTGAATGCAGTGAAGAAATGAGTGCATCTATGTGTGCATACTTTCATTTCTCCATAATTTTGCATGTGCATGGGGGTGCGCGTTTCCGCCATAATTGGTATTCAAATCTCATCACACAGAAAGCAGAGTGCCCAAGCGAAGACCTACTATAATGGTGGGGGGCCAGGGGGAGGGGGGTCTCATTGCAGGCATTCAAACAAACAAATGGATGTGATTTAATGCTTACAGCCAGAATTCAGGTGCTCATGGAGGCACCAAATGGTGGGGGGAATGTAGATGTGGTGGCGGGCGGGGCGAGTTGTTAATTGTGGGTGAGAGGGGGCGGAGCCAGTGGCATTTGTCTTAGTGAATCGGCTCATCCATAAAAATGGTACGAGTTTTGAGATTCAAATGAATGCTAGACTGTTTTATTTGAGTACTGTTGAAAATGAGGCGGATAAATGTAATGTGTGTTATGACATTCAAACATGACATGAAATTTTGGAACACTGTAATTATGATGATGTGTTAAAGCTGGTAAACGTGACAGAAGGAATGAAAATTAAAACTAAAAAGCCCAATATGACATGTGAAGTGTATATTAAAGGTAAATTTGCTCAGAGCAGAAACAGATATGCAGATGAAAAAGCTAAGGACATTTTAGAGCTTGTGCACGCAGACCTGGTTGGACCTTTAGAACCTGCTGGAAAAGGTGGTTTCAAGTTTGCTATAGCTTTTACTGATGATTATTCTGGAGCTGTGTTCACTTATTTTCTTAAAGCTAAAAGTGACACTGTTGTAGCTACTGAAAGGTTCATTGCTGATGGCAAAATTCAATGTATAAGGTCAGATAATGGAAGTGAGTCTACCTCTCATGTGTTTCAATCTGCTATGTAAAAATGCTATGAGACATAAAACTTCAGCTCTTTATTCACCCCATCAGAATGGGACAGCTGAAAGGGCCTGGAGGACTCTATTTGAAATGGCTAGATGCAAATTAATTGAGAGTAACTTACCAAAGTATATGTGGATTTATGCAGTACAAATGGCCGGCATAATCAGAAATATATTATTTCTAGACGACTTGGACAAACCCCATATTTAGTGTTAACTGGGAAGAAGCCGGAGTTGTCCAAAATGAGAGTGTATGGGTCAGAGTGTTATGCATATAAATATGATGAGAAAAAGTTGAACACACGATGTGAAAAAGGCATATTTGTTGGCTATGACAAAAACAGTCCAGCATATCTAATTTTTTATCCAGAGACAGGGAAAGTAACCAAAAATAGACTGGTGAGGTTTGTGACAAAATGTTTTATTGAATGTAACACTCAGACAGATGACCTGTATGAACATTTTGAGTCTAAAAAGAGGGTGGAGACCCCAAAACCAAACCTGGATGAGACACAACCAATCCCACCTGAAGTAAAAATAGAGGTTTGTGATAGAAACTTAAAATGTGATGGTGAGAGCAGCCAGAGTGGTCGTTATCCAAAGCTAGAGTGGAGAGCCCCTCAATATTATACAGATTCTGATTATGAGGTAAAATGTGATGAGGCATTCACAAGTATTGATGATTGATATCGTGTGATTTGTGATGTCCCACAGACCCCAAAAGAAGCTTTGAGCTCTTCTAAATCAGAGCGGTGGGCCAAAGCTATGAAAGAGGAAATGGACTCTCTTAGAGAATGATACTCTTACTTTGACGACTTTACCTGAGGCAAAAAATGCAGTGGGGGGTAGATGGGTTTATGCTATTAAAGAAAATCAGTTGGAAACCATTTACAAAGCCAGATATGTAGCAAAAGGTTATAGTCAAGTGGCAGAATTAGACTCTAATGAAACCTTCTCACCAATTGCTGATATGACTTCTGTACAGTACAGTATAGTACAATTTAGAGCTACATTAGATGGATTTTAAAAACAACATATCTCCATGCTCCTATAGACTGTGTGATTTACATGGAGCAGCCTGAAGGGTTGGAGGTTAAATCTAAAACAGAAGAGAAATTAGTGTGTAAGCTCAAGAAGTCACTGTATGGTTTGAAACAATCAGGACGAAACTGGAATAGGATGTTACACGATTTCCTTATTAAAAATGGTTTTGTTCAAAATATTGCTGACTATTTTTTTTACTGTAAAAATGTTGGAAATGACAGAATCCTACTGATTATTTGGGTTGACGATCTTCTTGCAGCGAGTAATGTTGAAATGAAGGAAATGTTAGGGTACAAATTCAAAATTAAAGACCGTATGTTTGTGTGTCAATTAAGGAACAAGTGGGGGTGTTGACATGTCCCTAATTGACCCTGTGACCCAGTGTGCAATCAATAAATGGCAGCAGCTCATTCACAAAGGCCAAACCAAATTCATGTCTCTACGTCATATTTGTCCTCTGTCTTTATCCGGTTGCACCAGCTCTTACCGTGATGGCTGCGTCAACACAGGGGCTGCAAACGCTCATGTGTGCCTCAGGGCAGCCCTTTAGGCACACTGTCACGCCGCAAGGCTGTCTCCGTCCTGCCATTCGACACAACCGACGCAAAGATGACTCGAGCTGCGAATTCATCAACCGGAAAAAAGAGGAACTTGGATTACTTCTGGGGGGGTTTATGAATTCAGAGTTTGTCTGTTGCATGAAAATGGCTCTGGATCTTCACCCGGCCTGGCCTTCCAAGTCAACAGCTGGCTAAAAGATGCATTTTTAAAACTGGGTCGACAGCAACAACAAAAAATAGAAATAAATCAATTTTAAAAGTATTTGGCAGTTTCATTTCACACTTGATGGGCAGCCAGAGCTGCCGGAGAGCAAACTATTTGTATACAAGCAATTAAAAAGTACATTTCCATATCAGCGGATGGCCCCTCAAGCATCATTCTGGCGGGACCAGCGAACCAAGGAAACACTGACGGCTGCCAGGACCCGACACGCTTCTGTCCTTCCACTTTAGCGACATGGTGGGCCATCCACGTGCACACCATCTCCCCTCAAGATTGCTTTTGCTGATTTCCTCCCACAAATACGGGCTTTCCCGCACAATCTCACTGCATATGATTCACAAAGAGCCTGCCTTTATGGACCCCCCCCCCCATCCCCTCCCCGCGTGCACGGCCCATCCTTTTCCCTCCCTCCCGTCTCTCCCGGCTCTGCCAGTGGCTGCGAGATTAATGACAGTGATCGGCCAGCACCCCCCCACCCACTCCCCCCACGGCGACTGCCGCAAAAAAGCCGTCGCTGTAAGCGACGTGCAAGAGGCCTGCATTTAAATGCAACACGCAGGCAATTTCATAAAGATGTGCCACATCACCTTTTGCATGAGACACAAACGCCCCCACGCTCATGCATATAAATCCTCATTGCGTCGGTCCTGGGGCCTCACGCACACACACACACACACACACACACACACACACACACACACACACACACACACACACATTCATGTGCGCGCACAGACGCACACACACATGCACACACACAGGAGGGAATCAATCAATACACAAGCTATAATAGAGGCGGCTTGGCCTTAGAGCAGCTGACGTGGGAGTAGTGTAGGTCTCCCACCTGCGCAACAACATCACAGCAGCGTGACAAGAAGCAGCCTCGCACCTTTAACCAGCCCAACAAGGGGAAACAAGCATCAAGGGCAGACATTTAATTTCAGCTGCAGCATATTTCCGCATCCCGTATATAAATGTCCGCTTTTATGCCATCACAAAAAAGTAAATTGGAAGAATTTCCATTTGTAGCAGTTCCCATTGACACACTGACAAGAAGACTCTGTTGCTAACCAAAACAGCAGCACCCACTGAGATAATACTGTTACTCAATTACAAAATATGTATTTTGTTACTCGCCAGACTTTATTTTTGTAAACTTGCAAGTGTAAAAACTAACCTGATGCCGTAACTGAATGTGCAAAGACATTCTTATGCAAACACAGGGTTTTTTTGCTTATGTATTTTCCAAAATAACTTGCAGACTCCACAAAGGCAATATTCAAGTCTAACACCTTTCAACAACCTGCCTGAGGCAGAAATGCAAAGCAAGCAAATGCAAAGACTCCAAGTGTGTCCGTGAGTGCGCCTTCCTAATTGATGCCTTCTCGAGCAAATCACGACGTCCGTCGCACATCGTCTTCGGAGCACCGGGAGCCCATTCAAGGCGCACACGCACTCTGAGTACCTCAACTGCAGTGTGACACATGCATTGGAATGAAAAACCCACCTTTCACTTTTTGAGTCCAAGTAGCGACGCGCACACAAGCAGCTCAAAACAAGTCAAGTACACTTGACAGCCAGCACAGGTTGAAGACGCAAACTTGCACGCGGAACAAACACAAAATCAAGCAGAGTCTTACCTCTGTGCGCCAAACAAATCACGGCGATGGCGACGAAGGGGACGCCGTATTTCCACACGGACGCGAGCGCCATGGTCGAGTATTCCTCTCTGCGTCTTCTTTCCTCCCTCCTCGTAGTAATTCCTCTAGACGTTTGCAGGACGTTGCGTGGAGGACTCGCTCGCTCGCAGCGTGAACGTGCGCTTGCTCGCTCGCTCCGGCTGGGCTGGCGCGCACTCGCGGTACTTGCGTGCCGTATATTGCGCGCGCCACTTTTCTTGTGGTTGCGCACCCCCACGCCCACTTTCTCTCCGCGGGAGTGTCAAAACACACAAGCAAAAGGGAGTGGGACTGGCTGACGACTCGGGCCGGTTTTTCCTGGTGCTGCTGACTCTTAATAACCCCCAGGCAGAGGCGGGAGCCGTCCGGGAGGAGGACTAATTAGAATCAGTGCGCCCCTCCTAACCCCCTAAAATGTGACCGATCGCCCAATATGCAAATCGGCAATTTATGGCTAACACAAAGCAAAGCGAGCACTGGGGACGAAACACATTATAGGCTCAAATGGTTATTTATCTTGATATGCTTTTGTTAAGTGTACACGACTTGGAAGAAGTTAACAGTGACGTCATTGTTCCGAGTCCGACCTCTATGCAGTCAGAGCCAATTAAGAGCTTCAGCACCAAAATTGGTAGTCTGTGAAAAAAAACCATTTGACTTTCGTCTTAAGTTATACAGTATTAATATTTTTATGTCTGCTGCTTTTTTAACAATCGTTTCAAACGCTGTATTTTTCAAACCTGTATCTTTGACGCCCTCCACAGTTGACATTGTGCATAGCGTCAGTATTCAGTTCCTTCAATTTACATGGATTCTGAGTCGATACATTTTGGTGCATACAAATGGTGTCATAGAATTGCAGATTTATTTATAAATAAATAAATAAATAAATAAATAAATAAATAAATAAATAAATAATGGGGAAAATTTAATCCGTTCCAAGCAGAAAAAAAAGTATTTTTTTTTTTTTCATTTGTGCATTTTTGACCGACCGCGCAACTGCAGCGCGCCGCCGAACACGCAACCGTAGCGCGTTGCTGACGCACAACTGCACCGCGCGCGCTGGTCGCATTATTGTGACAGAGCGGCCGTTGAAATTTAGAAAATATTTCTAAAGTCCTGATGGACTTTCCAAAATTTAAGTGGACCTCAGTGCGCAGGGACCTTAATTTGGTCCGATCGCGCAACCGCAGCGCACCGGCCGGGCTCTCACAGTTGCATTGCTTTATGAGCGTCTTTGTGTTTTAGGATGTCTTTACTGCTCCCACTTGCTTCATGATTAGAGTTTATACCATCCTCAGAGTAACGAGAATGTAATAACGAACGGAGTCAGTTGGCATGCGGGTCCTCTCGGCTCATCTCGCGAGGTTCGACAACCGAATTTCGTCCGACATCCGAAGCAAAAAAATCTCGAATTTTTTGTTCGAATACCGAACTGTTCCAGAACCGGGACGTTTGAAAACCTTGGCTCCACTGAATATATATATATATATATATATATTAATGAGATGACGAAGACACTTGGACAAGACACGAATGGCTGGAAGAAGCTGATTGTAACACAAGGAATGGGACTGACAAGAGCAGGTGGTAACAAAAACCAAGACAAGAGCCAGGGAAACAATATATTTAAGACTGTCTGGAAACACAGATTGAGACCTTTTCCCCTTCAAGATGATGAAGCAGCATATCTATGGAACCGAGCTTTGGCGGGACAACTCCTGGCTGCTCACAATGGCCTGAGCATCTGGCACTTCCTTACCCAGAAGATACCAAAGAGAACCTCTTCAAATGTTGCACACAGAGCAGGGGGGACATGTCCTCCCGTGCGTTCTCATAAGTCAGCTTGGTTCCTCAACTGTCCTTGAGGTCTTTAAATGGAACCCTCAACAGACTTTAATGTCACATCACCAACAGTAACATTCGTCTCTCGCAATCCACCATTCCTTTCCTCGTCGTCATCCTCTCTGCGAGTGTTTGTTCTCTTTTTGGCAGGGAGTCTCATCCTCATCCCAGCAGCAGATGGGTCATTGTCAGAGACTAATGAGTGGCAAACACCTGCTTGCTTGCGAGCTCTCAACTCGTCTTTTTCCTCGCCAGCCGCGTGACACGGCATATGCGGTGTACACATACAAAATCAAGCGAGCGTGACGCAGGCAGCTTTCGCCGTTTTTACGCCAGCCCCGCATCTGCTGATGGGGCTCCATTCAGCAGAAGGGCTCAGAAGAGAGAGCTGCTTAGGCAAGCGGCCATGAGGTCATCCCAGATGGATTATTTTATCTGACAAAGAACAAGACAAGGGGCACATGCGCCGTTGTGGGAGTGAACACGAGCGATTCAGTTCCAAGTCTTTAAATTCAGTGCAGGAGAGGCACGCGCACGGTTTTTGACAGTGCTGAAGCAGAAACAAATTCACAGATTAAAGCAAATCTTTTTTTCTGGGATGTCAGGTTATGTGGATTTTTCTCTGGAACATCAATTCGAAAAATACTTGGTCAAATTTGTATTGGGCAAGGTCCATAGGCAAGCTAATTTAGTGACCTGACATGTCTTAAAGTAAAGCATCCACTGAGTCTTTCTGCTTGAACGTATAAAAAAGAAATTCCATCAGCAGGCAGGCCCTCACCAAGGTGAAAAGGTCACTGCTCACAGCTGCAAGTTGTGCTGTGCTGCATGAAAATAATCAGCCACACCTGAAGCCTTTCGGACAGTTCTGATTTCCATGGGTCGCTTGTGATCTCCAACTTCTTGAAGACTTTCTCCCAGCACCCCCGAGGCGTTAAGTTACTTGAAGCTGGTGTCGTTTGAGCAGCCATACATATAGTGCGTAAAACATTCGGCAAGGCACGGCGGGCGCTTGAATAATCAGTTTAATAACATTATCCCGACCCGGCGCGGCGCAGAGCGGGCCGTTAATGAAGTGTCATTGTTAAAGTGCCACTTCGCCCCGTTTATTAACGGCGGCCTACGGTCAGCCACGCGCCGATAATAAAAGCGCATAAAAGCCAACATAACTTCAGCCGACAAGCATGATGAAAAGCGCCGTGTTGCCAGCACGCTCATGTTAATAAGCGGCGGCGGCAGGGACAACCAAAGCTTTGTGGAAAATTAAAAGATGAACTTGCGGTCCGTGACGGTTATTTTGGGGGAGGAGGGGGCAATTGGAACTAAGCTCATTTGAAGCTGCCTGCACTCCTAATCATTTTCGTTTTTTTGCGTTTTCAAGGGTACCTGACTTTTCTACAATCTTCTTGGTACTTTCTTTAAAGTAATTTTATAGTTCACAATTTCCCTGAGATCAAATTATTGATCACAGTTGAGATGTCACGTAAAATAATGATCATAGTAATGATGAATGCTCTAAAATCTCCAGCTGCTTATTGGGAGAACAATAAAATGCAGAACACGGCAAAGTCAAAGCGAGCAGGCCCCGCCTCTTAAAGGCACGCGCGTATCTAACGCCAATACAACAAAAAGTACTGTACATTTTTGCTCACAATTTGTGTGTAGGTGTGTTGGAATACACTTACAATGTTTGTGAAGAGTGTATTGAATCCATATCAATGCATAGCATGCATGTTGGAGGGTTACAAGTACTTTGCACAGAAGAAAATATTTTTTATTTGGTCTCTCTTGCAGATTTTCACCTATGGAAAGTAAAATAAATGCGAGTTGAGCGTAGTTGGATTTCCACTTGTGAAACATATTGACTGTTTGTTCCCTCAAAAGTGCTTCCCCACATGGAGAGCAACGCGTGGCCTCCCACTGATCGAACATTATGAAGATTATTATTCATAATATGCTCTAAAGTTGTAAAATGCTGCTGAGAAAGTGTTAAATGCCGTCATGGGAACAAGATGAAGACGTCATGGGAAAAAAAATCAATAAACTTCAATATCGGCTTGGCACTCGGCTGGAAAATTGATTTTCAAGTGCGTACACCTGAGAAGCGGCTAGCTTACAATGCTAAAAGCGGAAAGCTCATCACCTGCCACGTTGCCAAATATATAGGAAGAAAATTGCCTGCCTTTTGTCCCCCGGCGAGCACCCGCAAAGCAATCACTGTCACATGTCATCAATAAACATTCTTGAGTAGCCACCCGACGTTATCCGTCACTTTCTGTCCACACATCCGTCTTGCTCCTCTCGATCATCAGACGGCGACCAGAGGCTGTTTGTCTCCGTGGTTGTAGTGGAGAGCCTCCGTGCTGTCCTTGTAGATGGGCTTGCTCTGGCACTCGTCATTGCTACAGAAACCAAAAAGACAAGCGAGCGCCGTTAGGTGGCTCGAAGCACGTCAGAGGTTCTCAAAATCACACTACCCCAAGTCACTCTTAACCCCATATCTCACTGAGCGGGGCAAACTCATGGAGCGTTTGTGCAAATGTTCACAAAGATGTTTACTAAACATTCCCAAACTGTTTTAACGGTCACAAAATAGAACAAATCTTGTCCCCCAAGAAATTTTGAACATCTTAAAAACAAAACTATCTTGCTGTTATTTGTGTTCTTGATCCACTAGCGGAGCTAGAGGGGGAGCCGCGGGGGCACTGGACTCCTTGAAATATGTTTGGACTCTCCAGATGCCAGGCTAAATAATTGACTTGTGGCTATATTCCGAGGTGCTTTATAAACTTCAAATAGTAGCAATCAGTTGAAGCAGCGTTTGGCTCGGATGTGCGAAGCAACACTTGTGTATTCGCCACGTGTGCGCGCGCACAGATGCAACGTAGCGTTTGAGGTGTTGGGTGTGACTTACATAAGTTTGGTCTGGACTCGCTTCTTCCTGCGGTAGAGGCACACGCACAAGGTCGTCGCCAACATCACGACGACACACGCCGCCACAAAGGCGGTCATCAGCACTACACGGCCGCTTTGGGTCTCAAACCAACAGGCGTCTTCTGTCAGCAAAAACATTTCACAATTGGGATTTATTTTAGCAGTGCAAAGATAATTAGTACGGATGTCAAATACTAGCGATTTTGCTTACCGATAAGAGTTTTCACGCTTTTTTGTATTTTTGATCAAAATTCATGAAAATATTTTTTGACTTGTGTATCGGTAACTGCTATCGACACCCCCCGAGTTAGTCGATACTTCAAAATAAGGCCGATATCACTCCGGTATTCATCGATACTCGTCAATTACAAGTTGTAACCGCTGCGTTTGTTAGGGAATTTTGACTCTCAATAATAACTTCAACAACTCCCAAAAGGCATATTTGCCGAGGTGCGGTTTTGAACGATTTTACCTGGCTGTTTTCCAGTAGCAAAGTAGCTAAATGTGACATTCCCAAGGCCTTCAAGGATGAGAAATCATTAGCAGCATCCCCAAGAGGTTTCCTGTTTAATTAGCAGACGCGCTCCAAGGGTAGCGAGGAGAGACACTTTGGCACGCAGGTGACCCGCAAGTCAATTGCCACAAGTCGTACCATCTCCCCCCCATCATGAATAACGCACGGCGGCTTCATGACACTTTTAGTGCGTGAGAGAGGATGGCGTTTAAAAGGGGCTGGCGCATCCCAACGCTGCCGTCCTCTCACAGGTCACTGATAAAGATGATGGAGACAGATGAGGCGCCCTAATTGGATTAGCCGGGAATGTTGTAATGAAATTAGCAGCGGGGGGGAAAAAAAGACAGTTTGCCTGGCTGGGACAAAGACGAAGCATCGGCCCGGCGGGACGGCGGCCCGTCAAGACCGCCCGCGTTTGGCATCGACGTGACTTGTACGACTTTCACATTTCATTACGCTCGTCTGCGATTGAGTGCTTCTGAACCGGAAAGACGGCGTCTCGGGGCTTTTCACGCCAGCGAACAGAAAACGGATTCAAAATGACTAAGGGTAAAATGAAACGTGATTGGCTGGCGACAACGCTGGGTGGGTGCAGTTATGGCTAAATGACAATGAATGTTTTTGCTTCAATCCGATACATTTTGTGCCGCTCCTTCTGGTGCATGAGCCACAAACTAAATATGGATACAGGTGGAGACGGTCTTTGTCATTCTTTGCAGATGATAAAGAATACATGCCTATGAGCATTGGTACATTATCTGTCTACATGTGTTGCTACACAATTTTTGTTCAAATATCCATTGGTTTATGCGTTGCAAAATTGTAACAGTCAATGCTACCTTTAAACGTGTCTGTGGCGTTTACCATTGTAGGTTAGCAATAACTTAGCAGGACATTCTTCAGCCAACGTGGTTTACTTGTTTTCAAGGTGTAATTGTTTTTTCTATTTAATGTAAACGTGAAGTGGGAGTGTCTTGAAACAGCTCCAAGCCTATTTTGCAGTTTGCATCTTTCATGTCCTTGTTATTACAAGTGATGTTTTGCACATTGCTTCTTCACTTGAGGCAATTTGAAATGAGCCGTCACCTTCGAACTGAGCCACGATCGTGACTTTAGGCGTACTGTCACGCTACCAAATTTCATTTATCGTCTCGTCCTCTCCGTAGTTTTCCTTACCAGGCAGAACCACGAGAGTAACGTTGCGCATTTTGTTCAGCGGGGCGGTGGGGTGTTCGGCCGTGCACGTGTACACGCCGCTGTCCTCGGCGCTCACGCTCTTCAGAGTCATCACGGGTGAAGGCAGGATCCAGTCGCCATTCTGAAGGGAACAGCAACAGAAAGTTCAAGAGAAAAGTTCTACTCCCCAAGTAAAGTCAATCTCATTATGTCCAAAACAGCCTACTTTCAAAATGCTAAAATCAAACATTTAAAAGTTATTTTCGCAGGGCAGCTGCAACGTTGCGAGCGACCGAGCGTGAAAAAAACTGCACGGGCATTGACACAAGTCAATAACCTAGATAAGGCCGCCGTCTGCAGAGAGATGCGGCAACGACGATGACATAAAGTGTAATGAGATGGCGAGGGAGTGAGGGATGAATCCTGCCATGCAAATAGCAAGACTATTTACAGACGGCGCTCCCAACCAACGCGGAGGTGGCGCTGAGGAGCGACACAAAAAGACACCGTGAAAACCATTTGGCTCCTGGGAGCGGTGAAGCCTGCCAACAAAGACCGTTTCCATTTGAATGCATCCCAATTAAGACGCTTCCAACCCAACCTCTAAAAAAGAAACAAATAAACAAGCCAGCTTTGGCCAAAGTAGCATTTTCTATGCAAATCTGCCGGCGGGCCCGATTGTGTCTGTGTGCCGCCGTCATTGCTGCCGGGCTAGGGCGCCCACGCTTCCTCGACATCCAGCACACGTTCAACGCTGCAATTTTCACAGTACATATACTAAAATGATTAAAATTTCTATTAGTTTATTACATTGATCTATTATTATTATTGTTCATCCACAGTATTTTATCAAAAGTATTTTCATGCATTTTAGAGGTGCACCCAATCATCGACAATCAATTATCAAAATAATCAAAACGTTGAAAATCAATTTTTGATTGGAATTTCAGCCTCTGAACTGTAAACTGGAGTAATATTAAAATTCTTTTTTTTTTAGTTATATAAAATGCAAATTCTGAAAGGAAAGCTTTTTTTTTTTTTACAAACAGATTCAATAAAAAGAAATGAAATAATAATGTTCAGAACCTTTGCCGCACGCTCTCGTGCGCCAACGTGCCTTCTCAGCATTCTGGCCGTAACGATGGCTCAAACCAGACTCGAATGACGATGTCGCCGCCGCCTTGACTTTTGACCCACTTCGATAGCGCTCAAAATCAATAGCGTTATTGATTTGACATTTTCTATTGTCCGCCTTGGCCTCCGACATTGACTTTGAAGCTGGTTCGCATCTGCCAATTCATCAACTTTTGTCCGCTCGGCACATTCCCCGTCACCGTGCATCACATTCATTTCCCTTCGGCGACGACCGGAGCACTGGGCTTGAATAATTCAAGCGTTTGTTTTGCCCGGCAGTCAAAAGAAAACATCATTAGAACTCGGCCCGTATCATTGCTGTGAGGTGGCTTCATTCGCTCTCATCCAGACCTCCTTAGTCCGTCCCTTCTTTAAATGGGCGAGCGAGACGAGATGACGAGCTTGACGGCACGCTGGACAAAATGGCACCAGGTGGTGCTCTCCAATAGTTTCTTTTCAAAAAGAGTTTTTAAATGATTTACCTAAGGGGTGTGTAGAGTTTTCTTATGCACTGTAGCCTCACCTCCTTATACCAATAGTAGCTGGGCTCTTCCGAGGAGCTGGCTGAGCACTCGAGCGCCACGTCATCTCCTTCCCGCACGCGAAGCTCTTGCGGCAGACGCAGGAAGCTGCTGAAACCCTTCCTGGAAAGCTGCAACGCTCCCAAATCTACCAAAAACACACGTATAAAGATTGACAGCTCAATCCTTGGCGAGAGAGATAAAGCGCTGTAGTTAACGTTAGCATTGAGCTCGCGGACTGAACGGCCAAGCTTCGGGTGTTGAAGTCGCAAAAAGTTGTTTCTCACAAGAAAATCAAAGCCCTGCCCTGAGTATTTGCTAAGACGTACCTCAGAGTATTTGCTAAGACGTAGCTTTGTCGTTCACAACGACAAAGCTAAACTTTACTTACTTGACGTGTGATATACTCAAGTAAGAAAGCCTCGTGGTGAGTCATCAATAACGCTCATACAGTAATGGACTTATTGAGAAGGAGTGTTGTGAATAATGGCTCTTTTTCTCCTCCATCTCAATAGAAGCCCTTCGTCCTCACCGTCCTCTCGCCGCCGCCTAATCTCGACTTCTTATTGATCCCCCCCGTGAGGCCGAGGCGGTCGATCAGATGGCCGCGGAGAAGATGGAGGACGCCGATAGTCCGAGCGGCCTCGCCGCATAACGCAAAGCATGCTGAAAATTTTGATCTCCTGCTGAGGAGGAAAAGGGTTTGAATCTCCAAAACAAAAGGGCAACATTCGAGTTGCGCCGCTGGAATCTTTCTCCGGTTATGAACTATGAATGCATTTTGGGTCCCTCGCTGAGGAGAGCTGAGGAGAGCTAACAAACTCTACTGAACTCTACTCTACTTTACGGAACAAAACTCTAATTCAAGCAAATACATACATTATTAAATATCAAATAGAATACATTTAAGATTCAATATCAACACTCACATTGTATTTTTAAGGACAGCGTCTTGGAGACTTTGTTGGGGGCGCTCAACGTGTGGTCGTCGGAAACGCAGCGGAAGCGGCCCTCGAAAGACCAGGTAATGTGGGGAATGCGCAACACTATCTTGTCATCCATCTTCTCCATATTAGAGTCGCAGAAGCTCCAAAAGGACCAATTCACTGGGCGCCACATATGGAGAATCTGGGCAGTGAGTAAAAGAACATAAAACAAGAATAAAGAAAAAAAAAACTTGAAAAATGTACATCATGTATTTTACTGTATTGGCCCCAATATAAGACGACCCTGATTATAAGACGACCCCCTAATTTTCAAGACTCAAGTTTGAAAAAAGACTTTTTGAACACCAAATTTAATTTTTACATGCAAAATAATTACAGTACATCTGAAACAAATCTTTTCAGTCTGGTTTTAGAGCTAATCATTCCACTGAGTCAGCAGATCTCCTCATAGCTATGGATTCAAACACTTCATCTGTATTGTTACTACTCGATCTTAGTGCTGCCTTCGACACTGTAGACTTTGATATTTTATTAGAGCGTCTTAAAGATTGCACTGGTATTTCAGGGTGAGCACTAGGCTGGTTTCACTCATATCTATCAGACAGGATGCACCGAGTGGTCCATGGCAGGTTACGTGTGGTGTCCCACAGGGATCGGTACTAGGACCAATTCTATTTAATATTTATATGATTCCGCTTGGGGACATAATACGTAAATATAATATTAGTTTTCAATGTTACGCGGATGACACCCAATTATATATGCCATTCTCAATGACAGATCCGCGGGACTGTTGTAATCTTGAGGCGTGCCTTGCAGAGATCAAGCAATGGATGTCTCTCAACTTCCTTCGTCTTAACCCAGATAAAACTGAGATGTTGATAATTGGTCCAGCTCGTTATCAACATTTATTTAAGAAAACCACTATAACTATAGATAACCGTACTATCACTCAGAGTGATACTGTAACTAATCTCGGGGTAATATTTGACCAAACGCTCTACTTTCAAAAGCATATAACCAAAATTGAGTTTTCTCAACTTCGGAATATTGCTAAGATTCGCCCAATCCTCTCGACCGGTGATGCGGAAATTATTATACATGCGTTTATCACGTCGTGCCTGGACTACTGTAATGCATTATTCTCTGGTCTTCCCAAGTCCAGCATCAAAAGTCTACAATTAGTACAAAATGCTGCCGCAAGGCTGCTCTCACGAGCAAGAAAATTTGATCACATTTTCCCAATATTTGCCAACTTACACTGGCTCTCGGTCCATTTAAGATGTGACTTCAAGGTTCTTCTATTAACCTATAAATCATTGCATGGCTTAGCGCCTTCATATCTCGTCGACCTGGTTGTTCCTTATGTTCCGTCTCGTAACCTTGGTTCGCAAAACGCTAGTCTTTTATTGACACCGAGGGCCAAGAAAATGTCTGCAGGGTCTAGAGCATTTTCTATTTGGGCTCCAGAGCTCTGGAATGCCCTACCAATGGATATTAGAAATGCTACCTCAGTAGAAACATTTAAGACACGTTTAAAGACATAGTTCTATGATATGGCCTTTAATTAACCTGTAGTGGCCAATTCGGCTGGAGTTTGTTGTTGCTCCCTCTACCCGACCCCACTCCCCCCACCCTTCCCCGGCTGGAGAGGTGATTAGGTGACACCCAAGCGGACAGTGGCTATCTAGATTCTCGTGGACCAATTCAGGATGACGTTACCCTCCTCGAAAACACTGCCAGGACAATCGAGGGCTCCTCTGACAGCTCTTCGCTTTGGCCTGGACATCCACTTTTTGATTTCCATATTGTGTATTTTATGTGCCCTCTTTGCATCCATTGCAGCCTGATGATCCTGAAAGGGGGATCCTTCCATCTGTGGTCCCTTCTCAAGGTTTCTCATTTTTCCCCTGGTAGGTTTTTTTTGAGTTTTTCCTTGCCCTTTTGGGAGCTCAAGCTCAGGGGATGCTTTGAGAATAATTGTCAATAGTTTTTCTATGTTCTTCCCTTTGAGACTGCTTGTGATTTAGGGCTATACAAATAAACTTGACTTGACAAATGATCATAACAATATATTCGAGAGAAAAGCATGTTATTTTGCTTCATTGAAATCATGCAAAAACTGTCTATCACATGTTAATATCTGAACATTTAAATATATAAACTGATCACATTTGTAAATGAATGGCTTCTGGTTTTTGAAATGTAAATAAACCTACTGTTTCTCCATTTTCTGTTATTGCTTCTCTTATTTTCTTCTCCTTTCCTTCTTACCGCTATTTTTTATTTTTCTTCATCGTGCTACCGCTATTTTAATTTTTATTCTTCGTGACAGGGGTTCGCTTTGGCCTGGGGAGTTAAGTTCAGCATTCGCTTTAAAAATATCTGGCGCCATCTAGCGTTGTGAATGGGTATAATGTCAAGACCCTGAATGTAAGACGACCCTCTCTTTGTCAGTCTTATTTCATTGCAACAAACACCGTCTTATATTGGGGCCAATACGGTATCCGCACTATTGAAATACGTTGTTCTCGTTTAAATAGTAAAAATCCAGGGGAAATAAACACTCAAGAGGTTTTCAAGATACGAGGTGTAATTTGACCAAAGTCATACATTAGAGCAAAAGAAGAGATTTGTGCAGGACCGGATTTTGCTAAGGGCAATATGCGCAATCCACGTGGGGGCGCACGAGCACTCTCTAGAATTTTTTTTTTGCCAGTTTTCTAGCTCAGTCAGTTCCATCTCAAATCTGTTCAGTGGGCACTGGGGCGCCCTATTTGTCACGTGATGTCAATTTGCTGCTGAGGGTCGTGTCGGGGTTCTTTCGTTCGTTCTTGGTGCGTGCGTGTCAGAAGAGCAGCACTCTCCTCTCGCTCCGCCCCTCCCTCCCCGCTTCGTACGTGAAGGGTTATTTTGCCGACCGGATGATGTTTGCAAAAAGTAATTTTTTTGGAAGCGGGGGGGGCGATGTGTGGGTGGTTCGCCCAAGGTGCAAAAGTGGCCAGTACTGCCTCTGGATTTGTGAGCATTTCATTAGAAAAAAAATCTCAAGGCAGCACCTTTAGTTTACAAGAAAGTCCCTCGATAGCTCACCTGCGAGAAACTTTCAAATTTCACGCTGCTGATGTTGTGCTCGTTCTCTGAGTACTGGCACTCCAATGTCACGCTGTCACCTATCAAAACGTTCTGGTTTGGCCCCCGAATGGTCAAGTCCCCTGCACGCAAACAAAAATTAAAACTTGTTATTTTCTGGATCACAACTAATACGTCAGATCAAAGAAATACGAGGAAGCAAAACAGGTTCTTCCATAGGAACGGCCTAACTTCTACAACTCCGGAAACGAAAGTGTAGAACTCTAATTGCAAAATACACCGTGTAAAAACACATGACCTTTTACTGTACAGAAAAAGTGGCAATACTCAAAGGAATGTGAATTTCTCAGTCCTGAAATATATTCAAATAGAAGAATGAATTAAGATTTTGCAAAGAAAATTTAGATTTACCATTAACTATGGAGGCCATTCCAAGGCAGAAAAAAACAATGCTCGAGTCCATTTCTGATCATCCAAATCGCCAGTTGTTTGTACAAGTTAAATCGTCTTGTGTGTGATTACAAAATGAAACTAAAATTGTTTATAGAAGTTCGAAACGGGCGTGGCTTACCAAAGTGGGCGAACAAGTCAAACCCGTTTTAAATTATACCATTTAGAGCGAAGTACGCACCGACGTAATTGTACTTAGTTGTAATGACTCAACATATCCTAAGAGTGGAAGAGAGAAGTTGGATTAATACCGGAAGTGGACGCAGGCAACCGGAAGTAGTGGAGTGAGGGGGGGAAAAAAAACAATCCCGCTGCCTATTTTTTAACTCCCTACTTTGAAGCAGCCTCAAGGCGTATTTTTTCTGTATTAATCTCATCAATCTTACCATTGTGGGAGCACCAAAAATGGACAGATGATGTCAGCGTAGTTGGGTAAGAGGATGAATTCGGCGATCTGCATCAATCTGTGTTGAAAAGGTACGGACGCTAAACTTAGCTTCGTCGGCTAACGTCAAAGCGTCACGGCTGCTATTGTTTTTAGCATAACACGCCGTCCGTTTGTACGTTAGCCACGAGAAGTCCCTTTGGAATCATCCGCTGTTATTGATTGCAAGTCTATTGTTGCGTGCGGCGCTCAAAGTGTAGCTGCATCTGCTTTTGTAGCGACGAGTCCCCGTAGCGTCGTCGTAATATTGTAATAACTGGATAATGACATTTCTGTAGCAATCGGATGCTTGCCATGTGTTGTAATTCATGTTGACATTTAGAACGTGAGACTTGTTGTGGCTTGACGGGGCCAACAAGTGTGTCTGCGTGGGGTAATAAAAGCAAGAATAGTTATTATAGTTCGAATGGCTTTAACCGCACATCAATCCCGCAAGGGTCCCTAATATTGTGGGGCCGACACAATTGTCCCTCTCGTATCGCAGGTGTATGGACGCGGTGCCGCTCTGCACATAATCCAATCGGCAGTGTTTCCTCAAAGTGAGCCGGCACTTGAACGTTGTGCATCCCGCCAATCTTACGGAGGGCGCCGGCATGGCTAACAGCACCGCGACGGCCGTGAAAGTGATGGGGGCGCCCGGTCCCGCGGGCAGAAGCAGCCCCGAAGGATCTCAGGTGGGTGATGTCGAGACAAACTGCCTGGCACTCGACTACATCGCAATCTTCATTTGAGTTTGGTCGATTGTTCAGTTTTACAATGGAGAATTAACTACAGGATCAAATGTTATTTTCAGCAGTACATAGGAGAAAATGTGACGATAGTAATTGACAAGAAACCTTTTTGTCTTCCGAATCGGCCATTAATTCTCCCTGCTTGACCCAAAATAGCTTCCATAATTGTATTAGTCAAAAATCACACGTGTTGGTTCCTAATTGATAAAATGATCTATTTCAGGTGCTGAGCAAGAAGAAGCTACAAGACCTGGTGAGAGAAATCGACCCCAACGAGCAGCTGGACGAGGACGTCGAGGAGGTCTGTCAATGTCTCGCCGATGACATTGCCCCATGTTTTATTTTTTTGGTCCTCCCAGCACTATTTTAAGCGTGGATTACAAACACATCTCCACAGATGCTGCTCCAGATCGCCGACGACTTCATCGAGAGTGTGGTGACGGCCGCCTGCCAGCTGGCGCGTCATCGCAAATCCAACAGCCTGGAGGTCAAAGACGTCCAGTTGCACCTGGGTGAGCGCGTCTCTCCTACACAATTCCGACCACGTTAAGTTAGTCAGTTAGTTAGCCACTCGGGTCGACTCAAGTCATCCTGAAGGTTGGCTTGCACATCGCCTTTTTTTTTTTTTTGCCAGAGCGTCAATGGAACATGTGGATCCCGGGTTACGGTTCGGACGAGATCAGGCCCTTTAAGAAGGCGTGCACCACAGAGGCTCACAAACAGGTAAAGCGCTCATTTCAAAATGTTCATGAACCCAGCTGTGGCAAAGCTCAATATATGTTTGTTTATTATTGCAGAGGATGGCCCTGATCCGCAAGACAACCAAAAAGTAGCAAGACTCCATTTTTTCTTGTCGAGCGCATCGTTTTGTTTTTTTGGGGGGGGGTCTTTAATTAGCTATCTTGAAGGGAGATTGGTGACATTAGTATTTCCTTGTTCTGTCCTCATTTTGCAGTTTCTTGCCAACATCATCATATACTAAAGTATTTTTCTTTCCTTTTGGTTTTCTTCCTGTTTTGTGTCAATAAACAAGATCACCAGTTTGCATCGTGACAACTTTTTCTGACGCGTAAAGATCACGTGATGCCAAACGCAGGTTGCAAAATGGAGGTTCTTTGACGTTTGAGCTTTTTATATGTTCAAAGTTCACATTGTAGTTTGTTACACAATTTTGTAACAATTCTCATCCCGAGAACATTGTGTTCTCAGGATGAGGGACAAACAAATCAATCTGCAATAAACCATGTCAAATAGGGAATTTTATTGTGCCTTTTATATTATCACACAATGTTAAATAAAAAATCTCCAACACTGACATTTCAGCACCAAAGTAATATTTCATGCAACTTGGTACTCGTCCAAATGAGAGGATGAGAAAGCGTGCAGACGGCAGAAGGAATAGAACCAGACTGTTTATTGACTTTGGGAGTGACTTTTGGGGCTATAAAGTGCCTTTTAATCACTTGGCTCGCCGTTTCTTTGCACACAAGCGTGGCGCCGACAATGCAAGTCTTCAGGGAAGGAAGGTGTCCTGTCCTCCAGGCAAAAGAAATGTGGCAGGGACACAGAGGGCTCATCCGTCACAGCCAGCGCGCCAACCAGTAATTGCCTCGATGACTTCTCGACATTGCTCGGCGACGATTTCCACCATCGCCCGTGGTGTTCTTTGAATAATTGTCAGCGTTGAAAACAAATCCACTCACTTGATCTCCTCGGGAGCTGAGCAATTAGCGGAGATGGCGACCGAGGCCGCTCGGTGCAAAAAACCCAGCAATTTGACTTTGATGGGTTTTCTATTTGTGAGCCATGGCAAAGTTTCTTGTTTTTTTTTGGTTGGTTTGTATGCCTGAATAGTGGAATATTTTTTAACTTTTAAGAATTACTGCAAGCATTCAGTGCACACAGGGCTGTCGACTGTCAGTCGTGGAACATGTAAAAGATAAACACTTGTTCCACAAATGACAACATTCAGACTAACGGTGAGCTGTACATTTCATGTTTATTTTTACAAATGTTTCATATTACTTTTTTTAGACCGATACGAGTATTCAATATTTGAGCAATACTGTGGACCTATATACCGCTCGTACTTTTGATATATATAATTTTATTTGACAAAATGAAAAGCTTTCTTTTTGATGCAGATGATTCTCTGATGTGTCAAACTTCCACAGTTTAGTACCAACTACTACCAAAAAGGACTCACTATTTTTTTTGCCTTAAGTATCGATGGCAAGTATCAAAACCTCTACAAGTACCCGATGCCTTAAAATACTGCCAGTTTCAACCCAATACAGCTAACTTCTATTGATACTCGCCCATCCCTATTTTTTTTTATGCGTTTCTGTTAGCCCATCAAAAGATTGTTTTACGATCCGTGTCTAGTCACAGCATTTCTTCTTGTGGGCTGCGCCGGGCCGAGCCAGTCTGCTGTTCTTGTGTCCCTGCAGAGTGAGCGGCGTGGCGCACTTGACCCCGTCCCAGCCCTCGTGCAGATCCACCTTTCCACTCATCAGGCCCCGGTAGATCTGGCGGGCCAGCAGCTCGAAGGTTTCGTTGACGTTGTGGCCCGACTTGGCTGAAGCCTCTACGTAGGGCACGCCCAAAACGGCAGCCAGCTTCTCGGCCTCATCACGGCTCACCGCCCGCTTGCTGTCGCAGTCGCTCTTGTGGCCCGCCAGGACGAACAGGACCCGGTGGGGCAGCACGTGTTCGCACACCTCGGCGTGCCAGTCCCGGATGTGGTCGAAGGACGCGCGGTTGGTCAGGTCAAAGACCAGAAGACCTCCCACGGAGTTCCGGTAGTAAGAACGCGTCACCGACCTGAAAGAGTCCCAACATCAGCCGTGTTGCCAAACGATCTTCCTCCTCTTACTTAAAAAACAAAAAGGCGCAGCGTGACAGCATTTTTTGCCCCGAATGAAGTCTGCTATAACCACTCCCACAGCTGTGCACACCTCCCTTTTAGATCTGCCGGCCTGCGTTCACCTGCAAATAACTTTCCTGCACAGCCTTCAACACAATTCCTAAAACCCTCCAACCCCATATGCAATGGCGTGCTGAGTAATCGCGGGAGCTGGGATTTTTTCCCGGATCGCCGCTCCAATGTGTGGGAGTGGGGCCGGATAATTGTTTTTAATTAAAGAAAATCCACCATGTTATAACTTAGAACACCCCTTTCGCAGTTGTCTTTCCCGTGTCTTAAATTGGGCGATACCATTATCTTCTTCAACCCCCCCGCACTCATTAAAGTCGGTAGAGTCCAATTTTGCTGCGTGCGCCTGGATGACACTAGTTGTAGGGAAGAGGCTAAGCTATCATCTTACATTTTAGAAGAGAAGTATACTGTACATTGTTTTATTAATGGGGAAAAATTTTTATAATGTCAAGTTAAGTTTATTTATGTAGCTCTTAATCACAGACAAGTCTCAAAGGGCTTTACATGGGCAAAGTTGACAATTATTCTCAACATCCCCTCATCTTAACTTCCAGAACGGAGAGGAAAAACTCACAAAACCTCGACTGGGCAAAAATGAGAAACCTTGAGAAGGGACTGCAGATGGGAGGATCCCCCTTCCAGGATTACCGGGCTGCAATGGATGCAGAGTGGGCGACATTGAACACACAATATAAAACAATCCAAAGAAAAGTAGATGTCTATAGTCAAAATGAAAAGCTGCAGGAAGATGCCCGAAGTTGTCATGGCAGTGTCTGCAAGGAGGTAGTCCACCTTGGATATAATGAAACATAAAACCTACTTTAAATGCTACAGTACCCTAATTATGTGTTTTTGTATCATAAGCTGTGTGTAATTAAATGTACTAATGAATGGTTTAGAAACTAAAGTTGCCAACCTACTAACTCATTAATTGCATGCTTTTTGTAGTATCTGAGCAGCACTCTGAATATAATTTGTAAGGTTTTTCTTTTCTTTTTTCCAGCAAAGGTAAAATGTTTATTTTCGGTATTTTAATTAAAACGTTATTGATACCACTCTTGCCCTTAGTGTGATTTTTCTAGCATCAACATGGCTTTATTTCCCAAATGTATGTAGCTAGTGTAGGAGCCAAAATGCTAGTTACAACCACTAGGTGTCACTGTTGTCATTCAGAGGGGCCAAAGATCTCGGCCAGGTACACACATTAAGGTATCGGTTGTATTGCTGTCACGTGACTACACTCTTTTGATAAGTATTCATGTTGTTTCAGTGTACATTTATGAACAAACTTCTCCACCGTTTATGGTTGTGTTCATCTTGTGGACATTTTAATCAGATGCTGGACCTGTTGACAGCACTTAAGTCAGGTTAACACGAATGGTCGTACCCCATCGCTTCGCTCCTTTTGGGGGCCTTCATAATGACGTTAATGTGGTGAGCGTGAGAGACCCATCTTATTTTAACCTAACTTTTCATTTTCTTTGATAGTCACCCACAGCCAGCATCGGGCCGCTTAGATTTGTAATTCCTGGGCCAAAAAATGGTCCCAGCACGCCACTGCCCACAAGTACAGGGTGAAGGTATCTTTTTTACCCCAATTTCTGTCGCTATTATTATTTAAAATAATTTTTGTAATGTTAAAAAAAGGATATGAGGAAAAGGTTAAGAATCGCACTAGGTTCGTAGCCATCTTGCCACTCATGGTCAACAAAATGTGCATGTTGCATTGCAACTCAAATATTCAACCATCTTCATATCATGAAATCATTTCCAAGCATTTAAATGAGAGTCGCTTCTCAATTTGAATGCATAAAACAAGCCAAGTAAAAGAGGAAGGGCGGCAGTGAGTGAGCGCGCGTACTGGTGATGGGCGACGCATTCTGACGTACGTCACAATGACGGAGGACCGCTGGCCTGGCCTCGACTTCAAAGTCACACAGTCCTTTGGACTCACCTGAAGCGCTCCTGGCCGGCCGTGTCCCAGAACTGCAACTTGACCCGAAGGCCAGGTTCCATCTCCAAGAAGTGCACATAGAAGTCCACCCCCACCGTCTCATCGATGGCCTCCAGGAACCGGTCCTCCGTGTAGCGCCTGAGAAGCGACGACTTGCCAACCGTCGAGTCGCCAAGCATGATGATGCGGAACTGGTACTGCCATAGGCTCGGGTCCATGGCGCGGCTCGGCTCTATTAAAGGCGATCGAGGCGCCATACGTTAGGAGCCTCCCGAGCGCAACTCGCAGCTTGCATTTCTTCTTGCAGCCAACGGCGGATGCGCTGGCTTCCTTCCACGCAGGGCTTGGCCAAGTCGCTCGCGTTTGCTTGTTCACACACGAGTTCCGAAGGAGTGCCGTGACGTCACAGTTGAGAGCGGTGCACACGTGGGAGTTATTGCGTTCATTTACGGGCCTCCGTTTACACCCGCAAAAGCGCATAGGTGCAATAAAAAGTACTGAGCAACTCTTACATGACTTTTACAAAAACTTTTAAAGCTAAAAAGAGGGATTTGAAATGCAATAGATATACTGATAGGAAAAGGGGGCTAGGGAACGAGCGAATGTTCATAGGGACAATTGAAACACAATAATTTGAGTTTACTTCGACAGATAAACCCATTATTTCTCTTTAAAGAAAACTTTCATTGGGAATCGTTTCTCATACGTTCAGTTTTCTCCAGCAGTTTCATAAACTGATGCTAAAAACAGGCCGTACTGAGTTTCTGAACCCATATTTACCGAAAGTCTGTGTGAATGTGAGTAACTGCTTACAACTTTATCATGACAGGCTCATTCGCTTGTGGGGAATCATGCAGACCCAAAAGAGGAAGTTGAGAATCTGAAGTCCCTCTGGGAAAGGCAGTGCAGAAACCAACCTTGCACAAAGGTTGCACTTGGGTACACAACTGTACCAAACAAAAACCCGAAAGGTTTGTATGTAAATAGCTCATCACTTTTGTTTTTGTTCCAAATGTTCATTTAGCTTGAGTGAAACATGGTTCTCGTGTCATCATGCTTGGGTGCCATTTATCTGTAGCTGGATTTGTGGTCATTTACATGGTGGAAGGAATTAGGAACACTTATAAGTAGGCATTTGCGCTAGCACAGAACAATGAGGCTTCTGCGAGAAAGAAAGAAAAAAAAAAAAAAAAGGAAGAAAACACCTGTTAGAACATTTTAACTTTATTAGGGGTTGTGGTTGTGACCATTGTCTCCCATTTGACATGGGATTGTTTAATTGTGGACACAGATACATCCCAGTTAGAAGAGCGTGTGCACACTTTCTCACTTGAAAAGCTTATGTGACTTTTGTGATGGTCTATAAATATGCAAACACACGCAGATTGCATCTTGGAAAACTTGGAACGTCAGGTCAATCTTATCTCAAGGCAGACTGCACTTATGTGAAAATGTCACTCAAAACTGAGCTCCTGTTGAGCATATACTGGAGTGCAAAGTTCACCCGAGGGTAACATTGTGTTTTTTCAGAGGTGGGAAAGGGGAAAGAAGCCGCCATTGGTTTCTGGAGGGAGGTTGCGATTTAATTTGCTATTTCAAACACACAAAAAATGTATGACTGCGGATCAAGTTATACTGTCAAATCTTAGCGTTGCTTTAAGGCTGGGTGTTTATTTCATCAAGGCAGATGTAATAAAAATGAACCTGAAGTACTTTATTATGACAATACTTGTATGTATAAATACTCAATGTTAGTGTACAAATATTGATATGTACATAAAACTACCGTATCTTCCGGACTATAAGGTGCACCTAAAAACCTAACATTTCCTCAAAAGCCAACAGTGCGCCTTGTAGTCCGGTGCACCTTATATATAGACCAAATTCCTAAATTTAAACTGGCCCGAAGCATTGTGTCATGAAATAAATCACAAGTGGCCCGCTGAAGACTATGAATCATAAATCAATAAGAGTATGATCAATATTTTGTGATTATAAAGTATTTTGTTGCATCTGAAGTTGAAATAAAAAAGATAAAATGGAGAATGATTTGATTTAAAAATCTAATCAAATCAAGACATTAATGGTGCACTTTATAGTCCGGTGCGCCTTATATAAGGACAAAGTTTTAAAATGGGCCATTCATTGAAGGTGCGCCTTATAGTCCGGAAAATACGGTACATGTCGAAGTAGTTTGCAGAGCAGCCAACCAACTGGCAGTACTTAAGTCAATGCAAAATAATTCATCTGTGTAAAAGCATTTTAAAGCCACCGTCAAGCGTGCTAAACTCATTGCATCCCCGACATGAAACTTTATGCTGCTCATAATAAGCACACCCTTGAATAACCAAAACTATTTGAGAGATCTCTTGAAGCTTTATACATTCACCAAAGAATATAAATAAGCAACGATATAATTTTACCCAATAGCACGATAACTGGTTTTGAGCGGCACTTTGTCTCAAAGTCGTCGGCCTCATGACAACGACGGGAACTTGAGCTCGGCGATGTCGACGTCGGGAGAGCTGCCTCCGCTGTGGTCGCTGTACGTGTCCCTGCAAAGCCGGATGACCAGAGTTACCACGGCGACGATGGGGGTGAGTGGGGTTTTTGCTGTGATTACCTTGGAGACAGGCGACAGCCTTTGGCCAGGTAGCTCTGGAGTTTGCCGGCGGAGGCCAGCAGGAGGCCGAAGTAAGGCGGCGACGGTTTGATGGGCCTGGAGGTGAACTCGGGGTGGTACTGCACTCCGACAAAATAGCAATGATCTGAAAAGAAAGCGAAGCGACACTCTTGTTACCTTCTCAGCAACGGATATCTGAACGCAAACGCAATGCATATGTTCTTAATTCTCTGGCAACAATGACGAATTGTTATTACTGCGCTATTTTTTTCTCATCCAAAAACATTTTTTTCATGGTCACGTCCTTTGGATTTTCCATCACAATAAATTTTATTTTCCCATTTTTCCCACATTCAAATGACTCTTTTCTTTTCTAGTGGAGAAGTTGGCCAAAACAAGACAAAGATCTCAATTATTATATTTGTAAACACACAAATTACAAATACTAAACAAGACAAATGTCGGTAGCAGACGAATAAAACAAGCAACCCCTGTGGGATGCAATAACAAAAAAATATGAAGCCTAATAAAGGACAAAGCAGAAGCAAAAGAAAAAAACAAATTGCAAAGACCACAGTTTGGGGATGCATTCATTTTGGACAGTGACAGCCTAATGAATAGCAGCCGACCGACATAAGCGTTGGAAGCGGCTGCGTGTAAGTGACTCTTAACAAGCCTCAGTGTGAGCCAAGGACAAAACCATAAAGTGTTGTGGTGCAGGCATTTAACATGGTGAAAAAGCGCCCGCTGGCCTTGATGCAAGTGCCTGCTCACGGCTTCATCAACTCGGGCTTGCAACTCACCTTCCAACTGAACAATCTCCATGCGCTCGCCCTCCACGTCCTGGCCCACAAACTGAAGGCCTTTCTCCTCAAAGTGGTGCTTGAGCTCAGGGTTGACCTGCGGCGAGGGGTAGTGTCATATCATCTCGCAAAAGAGCGTGTCAAAGAGTTGGCGGATGACGTGCGAGCCAGAGAAGGACTCCTTGCAAAGCAGGCTTTCGACTCACCTCAAATCGGTGCCTGTGCCGCTCGTCGACGTGGTCCACATCGCCGTAGAGTTTTCCTGCAAGGGTGATGAGGCTAAATCATGAAAATTCAAGTGGCACGAATTTGCGCGTGCAAAGATCGCGAGGGCAAACGTACTCAGCACGTTGTTTTGGGATTTGAAGATGGTCCTTCTCTGGCCGAGCCTCATGGTGCCACCCATGTGGCCCGGGTTGTGCTCGGGCATGTCGATCACCTGTACCGAACAAATGATTGCAATTTACAATTGACCAAAGAACAATACCAATTTCGTTCGGAGACTTTTATTGATCATTTTCCCATCCTGATCAAAATATGATTTGTCTGGAAGTGACCCCACAAATCCAATCAAGCCAATCACTACTCATAATCACAAACGAATACTCTCGGCATACAGCAGATCTAAATAATTACTCTTGCTCTGTTGTCGACGTGAACGTTACTTCAGACCTACCACAGGGTACTTGGAGTCTGGATTGAACTCAGTGGAATTGGCATCTAAGAAAAGAAAATGCAAAGGGCTCAAATTTCCTCCCAAACATGACGCCAAAGGGGACGTGTGGCAATCACTTACCTTCCCAGCCCAGAACGTTGCGGGCAAACTCGCACACGGCCAGCTGCATGCCCAGACAAACGCCTGCGTGCAAACAAGACGGATGACATTTTTGCAGAATCACGAGTTCTCGAATTGAGCTGTTTCATCCACTTACGTTGCTTTTGTGCTCAAATGGGAGCCTTTGATGTCTTACCTAAGAAGGGTTTATTCTGTTTTCTTGCCCAGTTGATTGCCAACATCTTGCCTTCGGTCCCTCTCACACCAAAACCACCTGGCACCAACACGCCACTGTGGTGGAGCAATTAGTTGTCATGACTTATTAACGACATCAACAAGAGACACAAAACGCTGAAAGTGGGGGAAAAAAAAACAACAACAAAGACTGTCTTTAGAAGTGCCAGCATGGTGTCAGACGGCTCTCTGCTGCCACCACGTGGCGGCAACAAACAGTAGTTTGGGTACTCACTTGGCGCTACAGAGTTTTTGCCAAGCCTCGTGATATTTCACCGGCTCCTCCTGCAAAGTGGCCAGCTCCAGGTCGGCCGAGTCTATGTACTGGAAAGGCGGCAGAGAGTTCAAAGACCTGCCCCGAAAAGATGTCGACGTGAACGTAAGGTAGGTGTTTGCCCTACCTTGACCTCCAACTTGTGACTGATGGCGAGCGCTGAGTGTTCTAGGGCCTTGATGACGGATGTGTATGAGTCCGACAGCTTTGTGTACTTGCCCACCAGCGCGATAGAAACGTGCTCCAGCAGACGGTCAGACCTAGAATAAGAATCAGAGTGAATTCAAATGAGCACGCTCTGCGAGAGAGACCATCAAAGATACCAAACGACGGGGCCGCTTATTACGTAACCGCCTCGTGTCGGTTGTGACAAAATGTCTTCAGCAATAAGCTGCACAAGGGATTGGGCTACTTTCTGCAAGAAACAATTTGAGCTGCTTTCATTCATTTTTTAAAAGATAAATTCCGCTGCCTTCGGGCCTTTAACGTCGCAGAGACGTAAAACTTAGCGGGCCACAAAATCTTTTACGCCCCAACTGTGCAATTCATCTTTTCCTTTCCTGTGTCATTTCATATTCTTATATTTCTCTTTTCAACCCAAGGGTGTCTACCCCAGTGCATTTTAATTCATGAAGAATGGAAGCAAATAAATATGCATTTATCTATAATTGAGTTCATTTGAATACATGGAAACTTTTGACGGGTTTTCCCACCTATCGGCCATCTCCTTCCACTTGCAGAGCATTTTTCTGGGCCTCATCTCGATAGGCAGGTTGAGCCTGTGGCAGAAGTAGCTGACCACGCCCTGGTCCTCCAGCAGCAGAGGCACTCGGTAGACCGAAGACACGTCGTGTACGCAGATCACCTGTGGCAAGACGCCGTTCAAAATTAATCACTAATTCTGCCCGGCGGGCGTCACAAAAATATTCTTGGTACCTGCGTGGGTTCCACGTGGCAAAACATGGAGATCTTCTCCTTCACAGCTGTTTCCAAGGGCGTTGCGCAACGGCACATTATCTGAAGCACAAATTGGATTTCTCTGCTCAAGAATGACAACTCGAACTTGTCTCCTAGTGGCATTTTGCCTCACCAAGTCAGGAGACAAGCCGAGACCTCGCAGCTCCCGCACGCTGTTTTGTGTTGGCTTTGTTTTCTGCTCTCCAGTTGTGTTTGGCTGAAGGAAGGAACGGGGGGGTCATTGAGGTTTGGACTCGTCTTAATAAGACATATAAATACTGTAGCATGACAAAAAAAGTCAAGCCTCCTTCCTCACCTGTGGCACGAGGCTAACGTGAATGTTGCAGAAGTTCTCTCGCTTCACCTTGAACTGGAACTGCCTGAAGGCCTCAATGAAGGGCATGCTCTCGATGTCTCCCACTGTGCCGCCCAGCTGCGGACGGTGCACACGCGTGTGCCTCGTTAAATGGCCGTAAAAACCAGAACGGTCACATATCTTTTCGCCCTATTTCTCATTCCTCACGACGCTGCTGATTGCCGACAGTCGCATGAACGCCTCAGAGCGATGTGCTTCCCACAACATATTTTGCCTCACACTACTTCTTTTGTGTATGCGAGCAACAAAGTAGTATATCAAAGCCAAGAAGACCGACCTCGATGACACAAACTTGCGGTTCCACGCCATCACCGTCCACTGGGACCTTGGCCTGATTCATCACCCACTCCTGGATTGCATCTGTGATGTGAGGCACCACTGGATGTGTGGAAATAATCACAATTAGAAGGCCATGAAATGGCCTCTTTACACCTGAATGTACACTATTGGACTCTTCTCACCTTGCACGGTCTTGCCCAGGTAGTCTCCTCTCCTCTCCTTGTTGATGACTGACTGGTAGATCTTTCCCGTGGTCAGGTTGTTGTCCCTGGTCAGGCGGATGTCCAAGAAACGCTCGTAGTTGCCCAAGTCCAGATCGACTTCGCCGCCATCGTCCAGCACAAAAACCTCGCCTACATGCACATTGAGGATGTATCAGTGCATGGGTGTTTGGTAACCATATCATCAAATATTAAGCACAAATGAGGCAAAAAATAGCCACAGGTGGCCCACCGTGCTCATAGGGCGAAAAAGTGCCGGCGTCAATGTTGATGTATGGGTCGATTTTGATGGCCGTGACGTGAAGGCCGCACGACTTGAGAAGCGTGCCTACGCTGCTGGCGATGATGCCCTTGCCAATGCCGGAAATCACACCGCCAGTGACCAGGATGTACTTCATTGTCGCATAAGAGATCTGGACCAAGAGATAAAATAAAAATTGGAAGAAAGAACGGAAGACAATGTCATAGTTGCATGCGGTTAACAGCTAAGGGCATGACAATTAACCGAAAGGTCGCCGAGAAAATGCATGAGGATCCCCATCTGTCAGCTGACTTCAAAACAAGAAAGATTTTACTTCATTTGCTTTTTCCTCCGCGTTACATTTGTTTGCATGCAGCAAGTTTACTCGACTGTTTTCACGGCCAACGCTTGACCGTATTTTCACATCTTGAGAGTCACAAAAAGCTTTAAGAGGCATTGCATTTAGGAAGACGTCATCAAAGAAGCGTGTCCAGCATTTAACAAGTGCACGCAAGTGAAATGGCGGGAGTTCGACCTAGCTTAGCGGTTGTTCCGCACTCGGGCAAAACGCCACGGGGATGTATCCACTCGCTTTTTGTGCTCATTTCTAAAAGTTAAAAAAAAGTATTGCAAGTACTGCGATGTTCCAAAAAATCATTCTAACACGAGTCCGGTTAGCTTGCTAGTGGTAAGCGCTTATTGTCAACAGTCGACAAAATTGGAGACGTTCCCGTTTCAAGACGGTCGCAAATAGAGGTCATCGAGACTCAGCATACTTACCAAGCAACTGTGCACAACAGACGGGAAAGTCCAATGGATGCGTTGTGATAATCGGCGTTATTCTTGCTTTTTGTTAGTATCAGCGGAGAGTTTGGCACGCTTACTGGAATGTAGGAACACGTGCGAGACGGGCTGACGTTTCTGCACGTTCTTCTTCTACTACATGTTCCGCCGAGTTGAAGGACTTTCAGTATGCTGCCGCCTTCTATGGGTTACTATTAGATTATAGTTTGAACAAAAAATTATGACAATTGCTTTTTTTGCGTCTGGCGTCTCATAATATTCGTAATAATTCTAATGTCATTGTTTCTATTTTATTTGTCACAATTCATGTTGTAAAATTCAAGATTTTTTATTCGTCATGTTTGACTTCAGAACATCACAGTCTCTGTTCAACATTTAGGTGACTAACAACACTCCGGACATGTGAAAATGACAAATATTCTCAGCCATCCCCTGATGTTTTCTTATTCGGGCAATGGGTTATTTATTTATCCATTTATTTATTTGTTTTTCGTGTTTTGCTTCCGCTGTTGCTATCATATGGTCTAATCAAGTTGTTTTTACTTCCGGAGTCACCCCCCCCCCCCCCTCCCCTCAATTTGCTCCGCCGCGCCTCTTTCAAAATCGGCCAATCAGAAACGAAGGTATTGGCTTGTAGCAAAGAAAGTCTTCCGTAAGATTTTGCGCGAAGTTCGCAATGCAGAATTTTACATAAGTAAGTGGATGGTTTCAAGGTCGTTTGTCGGGTTATCTATTGTCCTCATATGTAAAAAAAAAACAAAAACGTTTTTGTAATTTCTTATACAAACACTGAATTTCCTTTCTGTTCAGGCTGATAATTTGGACTGGAATATTTACCGCTAGATGGCGGAAGACTTCCATGATACGTTGCCTGACTGAGACGCTGAGCAACGTGAGCCAACAATAACATGGGTAAGGTTATTCACACATATAATGGAGGGGAAATGAGACATCATTCAGTGTGACTCGGGGATTTGTTTTATTGTTCCAGGAGGTAATCTCTGTGGTTAAGTAACGCTTTATAAAATCAACCGGGTGCTTCCCAAAATGTCACTCGTGCCAAATAGATTGAGACATTAAGCGTCTCCCTCAATGTATGTACTACTGTGGCGCATGCTCCAGTTTTCTAATCCTGCACCAGTTTCCATCTAATTAAAGGCCTCATCCTCGCCACCTCATTTTCAAAAGTCGCTCCCTTCAATTACTGATGACAAGTGAGCACCGACACACATTAACCTCCTACGTGACGAGCTCCTCTGGCTGCCCGCCATCTCTCCCTGCAATAACAATCCAAAGGCAATTCCATCTTTTTGGAAAGTACTAATCACATTGAAGCAACAACGATAACACACTGCTTTGTCATGCCATGTTTTGCAATATGTTTTGGTCACGTGATCCACTGTTTGTCCAAGTCAGCTGCGAGGGCTCGTGCTGGGGTGTTAATTATTGTCTATACGTGTTTGCTATGTGATGTCTCCGAGCTACCCACAAGAGAGAACACCAAGACTGATGAAACCTGAGAAATGGATGATGAGCCACCTCAAATAACTGCGGGCTACGCGTCTCTAAAAATCGAAGACGTGACCTAATTCTTGCACCTATTTCATGTTGAAGCTCATATAAAATTGATTGACTTTGCCACGATCAAAACGGTCGTCGTAATGTGATCCCGGCAGGGACGGACGGATGTCTACGCTCGGCGAGGTTTAAGGAGATATTAAAATCGACCAAATTAAAAGTGAAATTGCATTCATCTTTGCATGGTCTGATGCTGAGTAGCTTGGGCATCAATCTGAAGAGACGGATATTTGCTAATGTTCAAAATCTCTGGAGGGATTTATCTCGCAACCTTCTTCCTGAACTAGAGCAGGTGCATGCTAATAATGGGGCGGATTTGAACCCACCTGATCAAATTTAGTAAGGCATGATTTTCGAATGTGTTCAAAAGATGATCCAAAGTGATTATCCTGTGCTACGCGGCATTTTTTAGTGACTTTATTTCCATCTCCTACCTGCTTGGAAAACGGTTGATGATCGTAAATGTTAATCACATTCGATATCCATTAGGGATGGGCGAGTACCCATTGCGGGGTCATGACAGCCTTATTCCAATGTATCGGGTAGTCGTGAAGGAACTTATTTCCATGGCAAATTTGGACAAGAGCAGATAGCAGAAAACAGGAAGTTAGACAGACACTCGTCAAGGAAGTGACTCTGCAACCAGGAATGAAAGACACATTTGTGTCTAACATATTAATCGCAATACCAAATATATTAAAACTTCTTTTTCTAAAAACCAAAGTGCCCTCAAATATGGGGTCTGTCGGGGCTCTACACCTCTTGCTTCTCATGAAATCAACAGAAATGGAGCCACCGAATAATAGTCGATGTGTTGTATTTACTTTCTGTTTCTGTACTGCAAAGTTAGATATAAGGTTGGGGTCAGGTGTCAGGCGCTGTGTCCTGCTCTGAAGAACTCATAGACTCTATGACATAGAGGCTCACACAAAAGAAATGGGAGCCCGCCGCAACCCCCGCGCACATTATTTATGAATGGGATTGGTACCTCTTGCTGTCCTTCACTTTTGGAATGCGCAAGGTGGCGGATCGATTCAAGACGGGTGGGCCACTGGGTCTGGGGGTCGAGCTCCAGATGGCTCCAAAGGCTTCCATGCATGACGAGAAAAAGTGAGCCAATTAGTGTAACGGAGGGCAGCTCGTGTGCTCGGTGGCCCAGATAAATGCCGATGATGTGGGCAACGTGGCGGCTGCACGCCAAACCGCAAAACACCATGCAAGCAATCCAGGCCTGCAGAGGAAAGTTACACTATTAAACTTATTTTTGTTGTCATTTCATCTACGGACGAACAATCGATCAAAATCAAATTGATCTCAACATTGTGACATAAGTTGAGTACTTACAAGTCAAGTGGTTCATTGATGGTTCATTTGCCTTTATTGGATCTCAAGCCTAACCTCTTAAGCCAAAACATTTCTGTATTTTTATTATCATACAGGTAGTTTGTTGATTGTGTTTGTTTAAAAAAGAAAAAAAAGAGGACCTTGACAAAAATACCATTTCGTATCATTAATCTCAATATTGAGAAGAAAAAAGGCTCTTTTTATTTTTTTCCAAATCCTTCCAGCCTAATTTCATCTGTGGAGAGCATCCAAATTACAATCTGAGGGAAAGGCAATCACAGTGGGCTGCGTCATTTGCATAACGTGATCGTTGACAAAGGTATCGTTATCCTCATCACGCAGCGGGGCACTACTCTTACCCCCCACCCCAAAAAACCCTACTCTAATTTCTCTTTCTGACTGATGTGCTTTTTCAAAAATGCCATTTGCTTTCTCCTCACTGTACGGAACGTACAACAGAAATGCATAATTCATGATGAAGAAATGGATTTGTATTCCTTTTAGCAAGCACGCAGAGCAACGAAATTGACCAGATTCTTTAGTCCTGGTCACTTGTTGCAAGGCAAAATTTATGGTGCATAATAATTTCTTCCCTGAAGGCCAACGCATATGATTTGCATATGCTGGTCGCGCCTCATTGGAATGCGCTTGAATCAGCACAGCGTTACCTTGACTTAAGAGTTGAATTTATCGCGTGACAAAGCTCGGGACTTCTCGTACGATGCATCAAATCAATATTCCACGTTGAAATAAAGTGAAATGCGTAGAACCTGTTCCAGACTCCCCCAAAAATCCAACAAAATATATATTTTTTATGTCTTATGTATTTTTTATGTCTTATATTCTTTTTTTTCATCTGCATGGTCTGCACTCCATTTTACTTTTTCATTTGATTGACACGCCGGCATTCAATTCCAGTTCCAAACATTTGTATCAAGTAGCATTTCAACAATAGCGCCATAATTGTAGACTTTGAAGTGCTCCGGATTCGCACTTCTCCGTGGCTGCCCACCATTGTCTTCCCATTTACTTGAGCCGCCAGATATTGAGAAAAACAATGTCGCTCGAATGGCGTTGCCTGTTTGTCGTGCGCTCAGACTTAAGTCTTCTGCCGTGCCTTCTGCAACTTGTGACAAGTCTCATTTGATTATCCAGAGAGAGGGAGCTTGTTTCTTTGGGGCCTTTAATAAGCCCTTGTTCTGGTGAGTGAGAGGCGAGCAAAGATGAGGATGAACCTCGGTGACTTGTGACCGTGCGCGTAGGGGCCCGTCCGCCACATGTCCCTCTCAAGTCAGATGTTGGGCCCGGTCGAACAAGTGGCCCTTTTATTGACATCTCTCATGCACTGAATAGCGTTCGCTTACTCCAATCGGCTGCGGCGGTGACGGTCTGTCGATACCAAAATAAAAAACACCCATGACCTCTGATTGTCAGGTTTGTTCATTTCTCATGAAGCCCCAGACAACACGCGACCACTAAATCACATTCTAATTCAATAAAAACGTAGTTAAATAATGTCAGCGGATTATTAACTGGGAACAAAAACCTATTGAACAGATATGACATGAAAAAAGGGAGACGGTGGGGTTGATTGTCTAAACATGAAATACCACAAAATCTCATAAAAGTCAACAAAAACACAGATCATGAAATGCTTGTGTTTTGGGAATGTTAGTTAGTCAGTCAGTCAGTCCGTCAGTCAGACTGACAAGTCAGTCAGTTAGTTAGTTAGTTAGTTCGCTTGCTTGGTAGCGAGCTCACACCAAGTAAGCTAGCTAGTGAGCCAGCTAGAAGGATAGATTGGATCAACAGACTTGTCCCATGCAGAAAAGTTGAACAAAACAATCGTAGTAAATGTATTCGAACTTCTTGCCACTGCCAGTGTAAAGATACAGAGTTATGTAAACTATAAAGTGGATGTGCCATCGTATGATCATGATTAGTTGTTCTGTATGCTGCAGTGCTCCGCAATCTTGCCATTTGAAGCACATTTGATTTTGCCACCAGGACATCATAAGTCAAATGTCAGTGCATCATGTCCACAAAGGAGCTACAGTGTTGCACAATGCAGTGTCCTATTTTGGTAGCCTTATCAATAGGGGATGTGTTCCTCAGCTTTTCAGCCGCGTCTTTGTCTGTGAGAAGTCCTCATGGAGCAGCGCGGGGGACAATGGGCGGCTTGATGGCAACGACGTCTCACTTTGGATCACATGTATAGAGGAATGCGGGAGCATGACCGGCCAGAACCGATGCGGTTATGGCCCCCGTGCAGACCGTAACCGTCTGCGAACGAGCCAAACGAGCGCCGAGGGTCATCGAGGTCTTGTCCGAGCATCAAAGCCTCCCGTGGCTAAGTGCGGGAGAAAAGGTCGACTTTTTGCCACGAGAAACAAAAAGCTATTGACCGCCGACCTTTCCTGTCACAGAGCCCGTCTCGCGCTCGGTTGCTCACAAACAGTACCTGGATACAGTACCTCTTCATAATATTCCTCTCTGTCCTGAATTTGATGGGCTTGAATTTAGCAGGAAACCATCCAGCTAAGACCGTCGACTTTGCGGACTCTCGACTTCCTCGCGCTTCGTTAAAAGTAATAATGGGAGGATCTCTCCCCCCCCCCACCCACAACCAATGAGTTTGGAATGCACCGCGCTTGTGCGATCAACCCCCCGCTGTCACCCGGCACTCGTGATGGGCTATTTTATGGCTAGCACGAGGGTGAGAGCAGCACACAACAAGACGTTAAAAAAACAACATGGGGCAAGGCCGCGGGGAGGCATTGCAATCCTCAGCTATTTGTAATGGACAACAAGGGGGGAGGGGCCAAGATGGATGTGCTCTCACGTTAATTGCGTGGGCACGCATGCATGTGTGCCACCGCAAGGGTGGGATGTGTTGGTGGAATTTCTGAGAGCAGTGCAGATTTTTTTTCTTTTACGAGCGTGGCAGGGGTTTGCACTGCTGTGTACGTGCAAGTCAGCGAGTAGAGTGAGTGTGAGTGAGCCTGTGCTGCTTATCAGGACTGTGTGCATTTGGCCATGCGTGTGTGTGAGTGAGTGAGTGTGCGACCTCGACACTTGGCTGGGGGTAGTGACTGGAATTTTGCGAGTGTGATGTTAGATTTGCAGAGTCATTGGGGAACAAAACAGACTCGCGAGTCATCGACCATTTTGCTGCGATATTTTGGGAACAAGCACACTTTTGAATGTTGAATCTGTCTCCGTCATCAAACCTTCCTTAAGAGTACAGGAAATTGAAATTCGAATGGCGTGCTACACCTGGGACCGGTTTCCGGTCTGTCACAGGGTCTATATGTGCCCACATCAAGACAAACAATCCCTTGCACGCTTGAACACTTTGTACACTTTCAGTTTTCAAAAAGTCATTAAATGAACTCGTCATTTCTTTGCTTGTAATCATTTGTCCTCTGCTCTTCTTCTTTCCTCTTCCTGCTTTTTCTGCCCGCCTGCCTGCCAGCTGCTAAGCCATTTGGAACCGAATTGGTTATATAAAGACAAGTCAAGTTTCCTGCCCCAGCCAGCCAAGGTAAGCCAACTTTGCTTCCAGCACATCCCGCGTTGCGACACTTTTGTGTTTTGACACATCCAAGATTGTTTTGGGGCAGGAGTCGATATTTTCTCATCTGCAACACATCCATAAAAACGCCATTGTTAACGCTAAGTGCTGTTATCAAGTGGAAACAAAGCGGTATTTTGTGAACCATTGAATTTGGACCTGTTCAAAGTTAGGCTCAGTTGACATCTTCCATTTAAGATCTCGCCCAAGGTATCATACCCCGAACTTGGCATTATCTGGCAGCTTTCTGCCCAAGACCATCAAGCAACAGTATTTTTAAAAATGCATGTCGTGGGATTCAGTCCACAGCATGCTCATTTTTAGCTTGAAACCCTTGGAATGGCTTTTGGCATATTCTGCTTGTGAGTTGTTTTGATGCTTTTTTTTTTTTTCGTCTAGTCTTAACATGACACTGGCATGAGTGCGTGATTGATTCAGTGTGTTCATTAGCTGGCAGGAAAACATAAAGACTCCAGAGGGATCTGTAAACAATCTTGGTGAAGCTCAAGAGAAAAGTTTAGATTGAGGGATTGCCGCTGGTTTCTTTCCTTAAGAATCCATTTGTCCTCTATAACATGTTTGGATCCCATGCTGGATACGTTCCTCGCTTAGCGTTCTTTGTTGTGCTTCCGCGTATCTTTCCTTTGATGTAGTCTTGAATTATTTTCGTATTTTTTCTTTTTACAGCGTGTCACTCGCGTCTCGGCTCCATGCTTCCCACTGCGTATCATTTCTACGTGTAGTTTTTGTTTGTTTTCATTATTTCCGTTGTCGTTTTTGTTTGCTCATAGCTAGTCTCGGTACTCGCCCGTCCCTTTTTATTCAAACGTAACATGGGAACACTCTCCCGACTATTTGCGCTAATGACATTCAGAGAAGCAACAAATAATAGGCAACATGAAACCAACTCACAAAATACTTTTGAAATGTATCGTTTGGATTCCGTGCAGTGTTTCAATTAAACCGGTCAAAGGGACACCAAACAAATTTCTAGCATTTTGGGACAAGCTTGGAGTGCCACCTGTTGCTTTGACATGCACTTTAACACAGCTGACTGTGTTTTTTTGGTCTCAATCCGCGTGCACACACCTTAAATCAACTTTACTACATGAGCAGGTTGGCTCCTGTCAAGGAATGATGAAAGCCTATTCTAATTGATCTTCTCTCTTCAGCCATCAGTCATCCGCTTGCCCTTGGCTCAGCCGGCAGTCTATCCAGACCAAACCAGACCAGACCAGAGGTGCAACCAACATGCCCACTCTGGCATGCATAATCCCCCAATGCTGACCTGAATTCCTCTCTGTTTTTTTTTTTTTAGTATTTCTGTCAGTGGCAACCACCCACTTTCCATTTCCTCAATTTTGCTCCCAATGCCCTTTTCTGCCACATTGTTACTTTTGTCACGTCACTTGGTGTGAATTTGACACATTGGCTGCGCGTCACCTGTTTATCAGGATTTCACTTTGCGTAAACACTCAGGAAGGAGTGTGCGTGCGTGTCAATGCGGGGAGGGTGTTTCCAAGGTTACCGCAGAGGCACTAAATAACTGTGACAGCTGTGGCTGGGGACTCTAGTCAAGCAAAACGATATCGCCATAGATACAGAGCACTAGACGGCAACAACACTTCATTCCCCCCGTGGCGTAAACACAAACAAATGAAGCCGCGACCGCAATTTGTGCGTCCTTCTTCAAGCAGGTCATTGAGTCTGTCAAGTCATTGATTATCAGAAGATTGTGGGCGTGTTGCAAACGACAGTCACGTCATTTTTAGAGGGCCGCTTTTGAGGGACAACAAAACACCCGACGAAAAACCGCGTTCACTTTATGCAGAGCGCTCGGAAGCAACGGAGAGCGCTTCAATTGTAATCTTTGCAGTCGTGCGCCCGTGGCCATCTGTGCCGCTGCCATGGTGTGTGCGTGCTCGTTGGTGTGTGGGCCTCTCGGCCTGCGTGACGTCTGTTCTAAGCCCCGTGCGGGCTGGTGCACGCATTGGTCTCTCAGTCACCCAAAAGCAGATGTCGCCCGGGTGACGGGGAGTGGCAGATTGCGGTGGCAAGCGACCGGTGGCAGGTTGAAGGTGTCTCCGCCCCACCGTGCCCGGCAGATGGAAGCTGAGGTCATTATCTGCTCGCTATGTTCATCCACCTAAAAAAACAACACCTTGAGTCAAGCTCCTAAAGGAATCAATCAGTAGCTGAGTAAGACATAAAAGTCTGAGCCAAATTTATATGTTCTCTTTGAGATTCTCTGGCAAGACTTTGTGAAGCGCTTTGAACACCCCAGTATCGATAAAAGCTCCATATAAGTACACTCGGTTTGCTGTTTATGATTCCTACTCTGTAAAATAAATACATGAATAAAAAGCTTGATACACTGAGTCGACGATACAGATACGCTGCCAAAGATGAACTGCGATATAGCGAGGGAACACCCTATTGACGTAAACTGTAATGTCAGCAAAGTTGAGTCCTCATGTCAAGAAACACGCCTTCCAAACACACAGTAATCTCACTCTGCCTGTTTGTTGCCCCGTCACAAAACGGTGACTTGTTTCTGTTGTTGTACCGTAACGCTAACCCTAAGACAAACACAAACCTTCCCGTGTCCTTAAATCATCAGGGTTCAAGTTGTTTTATTTGCCTGCGCCATGTTGATCAGTCACAAAAAAAAAAAATACAAAAAATTGATTCTGTACCCTTGGCTGCATAACGTCTGGACCTTTTGGGCCACATTGGCTGCCTTGCACTACTCTTGCGCTATATTCTGGCTGTCTGCTGTATGCACACTTGCTCCATTTTTGCTCCTCTTATTTATTTATTTTTATTTTTTTATTCATCGCTCTTATTTATTCATTGTATGTGCCTTCTTGTTCTTACTTTCTGTGTTGTTTTCTTGGATGTTTTGTAATATATCTTGTCACCGTGGGATATATATATATATTTTTTCTTTTTGTAAAAAGCAGTATGCTGCAAGTATGATGTCTAATACGTGTGTGTACGTTCATGTAAAGCGCTATCAAACACAAGCGTACGATCAATCGATTTACGTTACACAATATACAAGAGACTGAATTTATTTATTTGTTGTGTTGCAATTTTTTTTTTCTTTCAAATAAAAGTTCCGCCCATCTTACCCGCTGTACCTTATTTGCACCGTTCAGCACTCGCGCAGTGGGTTGCTATTCTTCTCTGCCCCCAATTGTAGGGCCACTCAATTTGCTCTCATAATAACCAGCCAAAAAAGGAGCTGCAATAAGTGGCCATTGCGAGCAGATATCCGAGTCATCAAATATACAAGGAAAGTAGGGCAGCCTGGAAGAGAAGCGCCATGTCACAGTAGGCGGCCGTTGCCGCTTTATTGCATTGCCCGGAACCCTCGCATAAGAGGCTGTATACTGTACGTGCTGTACGGAAGACGCCATTAAGTCCGTGTTGACATGCGTCTCGTCATGTCCTTTGCCTAAGATGGCTGTCACTAACAGAGGCTCTTACTCACTCGCCACAATAAGGCTGCGTTGAGTTGTTACCTCGCAATCCGGGGGGCTTAGCGCTTATCCCCGCAGGCTACACTAGTCTGACTGCAGCAAATATTGTTTCCTACATGTGCGCATGTGTCAATTTCCTCCCGCACACACCCCACATGCATGATTTGCATTTTTAAGGCCGGTCTTTGTGTAAGCACGTGTTGTTTGTACCCGTGGCGTCAGGCCAAATGCGTAACTCTTCTCGTTTGTTTGCTCCCCGGCTCTAAAGTTGCGTTGAAGCTCCAAACGGGCAATGGCTCAGAGGTGTCGGTTCTTTTACGGCCCCTCGCGCACATGTGGCGCGCAGCTGTATGCTCCGAGGGTCTGCTCGCTGGCGTGTCGCCGTCCGGCCCTCAGCATTGTTTTATTGAGCTACTAAAGTGATCAAAGGTTGCGCCGGTCGCTTTGCTTTCTACTGTTTGCCCCGCATCAATGGACGGTAGTTTACTTTCCTCAAGATGACTACATAACTCACATAATAATTTTTTTTGACTTGCCAATATTTCTTCTAATTGTTCAAGGAATCGCAGCTGAATGGGAATGTCAAACTTGAGATGTGCCTTTGTTATCTCTGACGGTGTACTGAGCCCAACAAGGATTGTTTGGCCTTGGCAAAGTTCAGAGTGCTGCATTTTAGATTAGACGCCTGTCAAAATAAAGACAAACTAGGAGCAGAACCACTTTGTATTGCATAGAGCAGATATGTCTTTACTTATGCTATAAGCTCAATTTTACTGGACCTTATATATAGATTTGCCTCTTTATGCCAAATTGCAGACAAACAATTCCAAGCAGTTGATTTTTGCTTCAAATGACAATGTTTAGACATTTTAGCATAGAGCACGAGACTGTGGTTCAAAGGGGACTTTTTTTGGGGGGGGGGCTTCTTGGGTCACTCATTAAGTGTGCCCATGCGCTACATGCATGCTAATTGTGGCACGGGCACTGAACGCGTAGCCAAACACAATTAACAATCGCCTCCATTCCACCAAGCATTTGCTAGAAACTCGGACAGCTAACCTAAAAATAATAAAACAACGGCAACTAGTAGATCCCAAGGTAAAAATCTTTGAAACAAACCAACAGCGATGCAAATTTATGACGTTAATGGAGCGTCGGGCCTGCGGTGTACTGCCTACGTTTGACTTGACTTTTACTCTCCACGTTGCTGCCCACACGGCGGCGGCTTCCCGTATCATCCAGAAGTAATTCAATTACAGTGGAGACTGTTTGGTGAACAGACGGAAGCTTAAGCATTAACATAATTCCAGAGTGTGAGGCACACTCCAGTCTGTGGTGAGCCTCCACCACACACACACACACACACACACACACACACACACACACACACACACACACACACACACACACACACACACACACACACACACACACACACACACACACACCAGAACCAACTGAGCATCTCTGAGAATTTGATTATCTTTTTATTTTCGGGGGCTCTTGTAGCATTTTAGTGAGTAATGGTTGGGATTTGCAGCTCCCAATCCTCCATTTACATGTCAAAACCTCCCCGGGCTCTGGATGTAAGGGACCCAATTTGGAATGACAAAGCTCAGGCAGACACAGCTGATCCACAAAAGAAGGGCTGGTTAAGTTCTTCCTCCCAGTCACCAGCTGCTCCACTGACCAACAGAACCCCCACTTGGCGCATCGCGGCAGCGCTGCTAAGTGTGAGGAGCTCGCCGCTCATCAATCTCATTTGCTTCCATTGATTATGTTATCGGGACATTCATTTAGCAACATTGTGTTCCCATTCACTTTTTATTCACTCAATTTGCTACCTGATTGGACGCAAATGTTTTTCCAAAGGTTCTACACTCGCCAGCCAAATTGATACAAGAATTGCTTTGTCAACATATTCCGTGCCTGCTGGACGCTCTTATGTCATTTATTTGGGTCCTGACACTTAGTTCAGAAAATGGAACGAGGTTGCACAACAAGCTAATCCCCTCGCTGTTGCGTCTTTAGTGCGATTATGTAAACTCTAGATGAGTCAAACCTTCCCTTTCGTATCTTTTGTTTATTCCATCGGGAGGACGAAGTGAATGTCGCCATCATCGATTTGTTCTAACACCAGCATGCGCAGCGTCCATCACACGGGCGCGGGCTCTATTTGTGTCCAAAGTGGTTAAGGGATGTGTCACCTCCCTGCATTGTGCACTGCAAAGACAGGATCCGGGCCGGAGCGGCGCCCATTGTGTTTTTCATGGATTTGGCCATCACTTCCAAAAGGACTCCAACATTTCGGTTTCCATAATTGAGAGTACCCGACCGCTTGTTCTAAGTGAGACAAGCGCCGGGGCCTGAGCCCAGATGGTCAGGTAGAGCCGACTCCTGTCAATGTGAGGAGGAGGATTATTTAAGTCGATTTAAAACGGGGACGCGTTTCATTAGCGTCACTGGTGGCAGCACTATAAATGGAGCAGGAGCCCGCAGAAACAGACGCGCAGGGATGAAAATAGCCTTTAATAGCCCCGTTTGGGGAGCTTGATTCCATTCCGCTCTCCTGCCATGAGGGTAGTGACAGACGGCGCACGCTCAGCTGAGAGCGGCTCCATTCACCCAATCGCCGTACTCCCTCGGGCCTACGGGGAAGGAGGTGAGTGTGGGAAAAAGGAGGGGCGCTGGTGGAACAATAGAGTCGGCCGCAACGGAAAGAAGGGGTATCAGAATGAGCCGGATGCCCGTGTTGCTTGATAGGTCATTCAGGAATTATTCCACTTTGGTGTTCCAGCTGGAAGTTTACTAGGCCTGACCTCAAAACGTTCCAGTACATTATAAAAAAAAAAAAAAAATGGAGTACAGCTGCCAGAAGTTAGAGTTCCGTCAGTTCTTGAATAGATCATTCGACTTTTGGCAGTCATTAACAACAAACGGAGCCTCGATTTACACAGAAAATATATTTTACTGAAATTATTTTATTCAGTGAAAAGCGTTGCTAGGGAAGGGTGGCATGTGATATGCAGTCAATATTCTTGTTAAGTTCAAAATTCAGTTTTTTTTCTAACATTCCGAATATCCCATTTACATGCCTGAGTCAATCACACATTGAATTAAATATCCCAATTCAAATGGCGACACAATTGTCATTTTCCCGGAGAACGACGACCATACTCACTTTATGATTCAATAGAAAGTGTGTCCAAACATTTGATTTGTAGCGTAAACTCAAATGAAAACAATCCAGCTGAACTATCCTTTAGTGTTGAACATGAAGCACGTCAAATTTCTCAGTTTTGGTGTTTTAATTGAGTGAGAGGGGGCAACTTTAGAGTGACAAAAAGTTTTTCATAGTTTTTACAAATGGTGACCGTTAGCTGTCTTACAATAAATGCTAATTTTCACAGCCACAGTGAGTGTTGAGAGATTTTCTTGCGGCCAAAAATAGAATCATCAGAGTGCCCGAAGCAATTAGTTTTATCTTGATGCATGTTGTTGTGGAAAAGTTTAACAGTAAATTTGATCAAAATCCTTTCACAAGCGTTTGTGAGCTAGCCCAACCTTGAAATCAAGATCAAATGAGACGTGAATCCAATCGGATTCACACAAATGAAAATGTGATTATCGCAGCCATGCTACTGCTATTTTGCAATGTTTTAAGTGCGAGTTACTCAACGTGGAATGAATGTCTAATGAAGGTCCTTCTAATGTCACCTAGCGAGGCTATATTAAAAGGCTTGGGTCTCGAGAGGCACATTTACTTGTAATAGCTTTTTCATCCAGAGGTGTCCTTAGCGGGAAGCACAGTCACAGTTGCTGCTGCCACTGCCACTGGTGCAGATGTGTTGGGGGTTGGGAAGCCCGCAAAGATGGAGGGAGTGTGTGTGGTAGAAACCCAATCTCCTCATATTGGGTGCACATTACCCCCAGAGAGTATCCAAGAAACCGGAGGCCCAGCTGTCCTTAACAATGGACCTGCCCCTCAGCCACTACTCAAAAGGACTTGGGGTGTGTTTGGGGGCGAGGGGGGAGTCTCATTGTGGCTCCTCAAGAGCTGCTTCCAGGGAGACGGGCCAGAACATGCTCTCATTCAACACAGACAGGACTATTGCTGCTCTTATCGCCATCACATGGCTATGCTAAGCTTCTGGTGCGAAAGCCAATGCCTAAGAGTCGTTGTGTCTTTATGCAACGTATGAAAAAAAGCAGCGGCACAGCTTGTTGCACTGACCACCCGAAATAAATTAAAATTATTTAGGCCCCCGCAAAATGTATTCAATCCCGATATGGTGGCAATCATTCATGATGGCTGATATTGTATTTTTCAAATGTCGAAAATTATTGTTTTGTTTTGTTTTCTTACATAATAATAAAAAAATAATTTAAAAAAGCAGTTTCGGGAATGAAATATGTAAAATACAATTACGTGTTTGCCACGAAATATTTTCTTTTAGGAATAAAAATAGATTCAGCATTTAATGTGTGAGTCATTATGTTTCTGGTAAATCCAAGAAAGGTTTGTTAAAATAAATCCCTTGGAACTGAAATTTGTGACAAGAAATCAATATGACCTTTTTAAGTGTCAAATAGGGTGGCTCGGTGGGGCACTGGGAAGCACGTCCGCCTCACAGTTAGGAGGGTCCGGGTTTGATTCCACCTCCCTGTGTGGAGTTTGCATGTTCTCCCTGTGTCCGCGTGGGTTTTCTCCGGGTACTCCGGTTTCCTCCCACATCCCAAAAACATGCTTGGTAGGACGATTGAGCACTCCAAATTGCCCCTAGGTGTGAGTGCGAGTGCGAGTGCGAGTGCGAGTGCGGATGGTTGTTCGTCGCTCAGTTCAGGATGTCCCCCGCCTGCTGCCCGATGACGGGTGGGAGAGGCTCCAGCACGCCCGCGACTCCCGTGGGGACAAATTGGTTCAGAAAATGGATGGATGGATGGGCTATGTCAAATGAAATTGTCACTACTGTCATAATGCACATTATGACTTGTGGCCTTTTCAGTCAAATAGTTTTACCAATTCTTATTGGTGGCTTGGTAAAATGAACGAGAAAATGCCTTCTGACTGAGAGCCAATGATGTCCCACGACTTCAGTGGCATTCGGCTGCTAATGTTAGTTTGCGTTTGATGTAAGCCACCTTCTTGGAATCATTTTTGCCGGGGCCAATGTTGTTATATGTCTCTGCCGCTGCCTGCAGGGGCTTTGCCGTTGTTTTGTTCAAAGCCTCTGAGGTGAACAAAAGGGACAACTGAAGCTAGCTATTCAACGTAAATCCTCATGCTACAATGAAGAGAGAGAAAAGCCAACATAAGTTTCAAACAAGCTAACAGAGCACACATAAATGACAAATAACAGGCTGATTAAGTGACTATATTTATTCATTTAGTTTAGTCACAAAAAAGTGTTTTTGTTCATTCTTTCTGTTGATAGCATCCAGGTTGACCAAAATATCTGGTTAATCGCACAGTTAGCTTCGAATGTCAGCCTCATATCAGCGTGAGGTCGTATATACGTTAAGATCTCCACATGATGATTGTTTTTCAGGTCACTGGTTGGAGAAGCATCTTAAAATTAAACTTAAAACGCACGTCAAAAGGAATTGTATTGTAGTCTTGGCAGTTAGCTGCTTATCGTGTAGAATTTCACAGTCTCATTGAGTATGTATTATAGTTGAACTCATTCTTTTCGTAGAAACTTGGGAGTGTTCATCTCTTCCCGTAGTTTTATACGTTGTTTTGTTTTCGTACAAGTTTTAAAGCATTCACATGATCAAAAGCTATAACAAAAAAAACCTTCAATCACATCTGTTAGCTTCTAATGTTAATTGTTGAAAAGAATGACACATGCTGTTTCTTATAAGAAACAAGCAGATATTATGTGATAAGTGGCTGCTAGCGTTAGCCCCACTTAGCCAAATGTTTGGCCTAAAATATGATGTGTGGAACATTATTAGTGACACCTCACCCCATGTGGTACTTGTAACACGTGGAGAAAAATGTTTATTTGCCAATACTTGTTGATTGGCACCTGCTTTCCATATTCATAAACAGATTTTCATTTTCTTACAAACACTGGCGTGAGCTGTCAATCTTTATTGTGCGCTAACAGCAGATTGTTGATGGGGACGATGCTGCAATAAGTGACTTTGGGAGAGACGTGGCTGAGACAAAGGGAGGCAAACGTTGTAGTGTGATGTTTCTTTGTGTAGGTGAGCCTCCCTCAGGTATTGCTCCTCCCGCCAGCGAGGTCTTTTATTCCATGCAGTGGCACAAACAGGCAAAAGTCCACGGGGGAAAGCAGCAGTCTGTCAGTTCTGAGGCTTAGTTGAAGGCTGCCCCTCCCCCCACAACACACAATGATTCTCTCTCTCTCGCTCGCTCTCTCTCTCGCGCGCGCGCATGCATGCAAGCTACACATGCTTGAAGGCATATTACACGCACACACGCACACACACACATGCACGCAGAGGGGCGGCCCTTTTCTCCTTCACACACTCAATTGTCCTCTATGCCCTCCCTGTGTTTATTCATGGCGACCCCACTGCTGATACCATCTAATTCTATCTCAATTACATCAGCCAACTCCATAACCTCCTCACCAACTGTTTTCCTTCATGCAACCGCCTATCTACCATAATCTGCACTCTGCCTTACATAATAATAATAGTAATAATAATAATCATCATGATATAATAATAATAATAATAATCATGATATAATAATAATAATAATAATAATAATAATAATAATAATAATAATAATAATAATAATAATAATAATAAGAAGAAGAAGAAGAAGAAGAAGAAGAAGAAGAAGAAGAAGAAGAAGAAGAAGAAGAAGAAGACAATTACACAAACAAATTACATAATCAGCAAAAAAAATTGTAGATTTCCCTCCAATTTTTGTTATTGTTTGTCGGGCCCCAAAATAATAAACGGAGTGATTCCAAGAGGTTCTTTTCGTCGTCTCATGCTCAGGCCCAATAATGGTGTGAGGGGAGCAAATATAATCGAAGAAATAGCAAGCGTATGATTGGCACGGATTATAACCCAAGCAAACAAACACAAAACAATGTGAATTAAGGACAAAGCAAGAATGGCCAATTGAACCGTTTCGCTCAGTTGCATCAGCTGGCTTTGTTCTAACAAATAATAAGGTGGTGGTCACGCGTTCTAAACTTGCAAATTGTGATGCAATGAAAAAAATCAAAAATGAGTTTGTGTTTTCGCTACATGTTGCTGGTTGTGTTTCCCTCTAATTACACACTGCTCTCATTCCCAGAGCCAGAAAGCAAGAAAATGCCTGTACCTGTCTTTTCCTTGGGAGGTGAGCCATAAAGCCACAAATTGCTCTCTGAGTCAGTTGTAAATCGCCCGATGTTATTTTACTTTTGTGGAGTTTTATCTCTATTTTGTACACCCCCCCCCCTCTCCTCCCCCCCAAAAAATGTGCCTTGTTCCACTTTAATTCCATCCCCACCGGCTTTTATCGTGATTTCCCATCTTTGTTCCTTTGTTCGCCGTTCCACATTTCCACATTTAATTGGCAAACATCCAGAGGATTGTCCCAACCAATGCTAAAAGTAAGTGTTTTAATGACTTGAGCGACTCGGCGATGAGGCCGTGTCAGGTGCTCCTAATCCTGCCGCACGACTTGTCTTCTGCAGCGTGCTGGCGGGAACATTTTGTGATACAGAGGGAACCTCTAAAACTGAACCTAATCCGTTTAGGGAGGAGGAGGATTTGCAAATTGTTATTTATTTCAAGGAAAACATGGAAATGTGTTTCAGTCAAATAAGCATGCTAACAAATTAACAAATGTGAACATAAAAAGAAATTTGTTTGTTCACATCTTACATTTTATTTTTCAAAGTCCTCCCTTCAGTGGCCAGTCATATTCATATTTACGCCTCAACTACCAGCTCAGCTCATCAGTATGATCCACAAATGATTTGTTGTTGAGGATAAAGGAATGCGCTATTATAATCTCAGCGTCCACGTTGTTATTTTCAATCTGTAAAGATTTAAAGCGCCGCAACATAGATGCTAAAAGATAATAGTATGAAGCTAAGTTGCGGTTGTAATGCACAAGTTGCCGTTCTCTTTGTTTATGTTTACTTGGACAGTAAATCTCAAGTGGGCGTGGCATTGAATTGCTTTGACGCCATTTGCTTTGAACTTTTGGTTTCACTACTTGCCAAAGGGCTGTTATCGTGAGTTGAGTGTGCATCCGTCCAATAAAAGAAGATTCCATGCTTATTTCTATACATGGATCTTTTTGAGTCAATTCAGTCAGAGAGGGTGTGAAGCAATAGGTTTCTTGTTATCATTCTGCATACAAATGAATGAATTTAGAACTTCAATCAAGCAAATAAATCAAGCATTACTTTTTCCCGCTGCTTTGCGGACATTTGACGCTGTGTCAATGAACCCCCGCAGTGCAATGACCATCAAATTTCTGTTGCAGACAATAACAGGAAGTGGTTAACAAGGTACCCACCAGACGGCTCCAATGGTGGAAATAGGACACAGCCTTCCGCACTTTCAGTCTTAATGTTACAAAATATAATTGAATCAAGCGCATCTATTTTGCATGCCGGCGGATCTTTGTCGAACGCAAAATACAGCGCAGCAGAAATGAAAACAGCGCTTTGGGTGAAGTGAGAAGCTTTTAAATCATGCATGCGTGCATACAAACTGCAGGGGCTGACTTATTATATCTTTGCAAAAAGCAGTGACCTTTACCTTGCGTGCATACAAATGAAGCCAGCCAGCGCTTAGACATAGCCGTCATGTTTATGTGAATGTTAATCATGCCTGGCTTGCTCCCGGTGGCGGAGGATACCGCAGGGAAAACAGGCGCACTTCCCCTCGCGCCCAACAGATTGCGCCCCGGCTGGGAAACAAACGCTAAAAACAGAACAATGTTTTCATTTGCGGTTTGTCATTTATGTTTTGGAGTTATTTCTAGGAGGCAGCCATTGGACCGTGACTAATCAATGGAAAAAACGAGCACAGATTGTTGGCTTTTTTATTTTATTTTATTTTCTCTCTGGCTTTTGCCAGGATAAACAATGATGCAACATTGCCAAAGGTCATGTTGTGTTAGTGAAGAGGCATTTCTCCTCCGTTGTGCTTCCAAGCTGTCTTTCTTCATCCGGACGGATGAATGTGTTTTATTGTCACACACAGATAAAGATCTCCATGAGCAGGGTTGACATTTGCAGGATTGTTGCTAATGCCTCTTTAAGACAACATGAGCTGGGAGCTAAGGGTTGCGACGTCGGATGAATTCGCTTTGATTCACACGACTCCACTTATTGACGCCTGACAACTATTCCAGGTAGTTTGCTTAGGGAATCTCGGGACGCCACCTCGTTACCGACGAAATGTGGGGTATTACACACGAAAAAAAACAACGACAAAACGTCGCTTCCGCGCAAGCTAGCAATAGGGTCCAAAGTTTGCTAAAAAGCTAACGACTCAACTTCGTATTGAATTTTATATAACTGCATTCTCGCTTTTTGTGGTTGGCGCATCAAATATATTAAAAGAGCAAGTTTTGATTATTTTGAAAGGTTTTCGGATTTTATTTTCAATTGCATAAATAATAAACATAAATGTGGAACTTTAGGTAAAGTGAATTCGGCTAGGCTGTAAGCTCATCTTATTTTGTCCTCTTCACGTCCAGAACATTCACCACCATCCTTCTACAAAACGAGCGCCGCTTCTGGAACGCTTTTGCTCGTTTTTTCCTTTGCCTCAGCCTGTAATTAATGTTCTTCAGGGGGGGATGTGTAAATATAGTTGCTCGGTCTTTTAGCCAATTACGCAGAACAAAGACAGCGGATGTCAGCAGAATCCTCTGCGCCCGGGGAGCTTCGAGCACCAGCAGGCCTGACCTTCAGGCTTTCACGTCTTTACCGCTCCTTATCTGCCACGCGTTCCTTCCTTATTGGCGTCCTGGCTCAATCTACTGCAGTCTACCAAGGACGGAATGAAACAAGCGCATTTTTGGGAGGGGGGGACTGCATTCTCCAGCTGGATTATCATAAGAGAAATAACAAACATCCGCCAAGGTCGAATAGTCCTAATTTGGATCAACACCAAATTGGACGCTTTCATACATCTGGCCACACTTAAATATGGTGCCTCTTTCTCTAAGATTTGGTGAAATTGAATGATTACTAAGTTTGTTTTCTTAATCCTGCAAACTCTATTAAATAAAAGATCAATGAAGAAATTGGTTGACTGAGTAATTTTGCCCTTTTAAAAAAAAATACTGTGAAGAAATAAACTTCTATGAGGAAATGAAATGTCCCCACTTCACACAACAAACAAAATAAACATTTATCAATATAGATAAACGTAAAATAATATAAATAAAATAGATATAAAATAAATATTTATCATATTGTATTGTAGTACAATGTTGTACATTGAACATTGTGAGGCCGATTCAGTTAGCTTGCGTATAATGAAATGTGACGTACTTCTTCCTCTGTGATCAAAGTGTCATGAAAATCTGCAGCAACTCTACAAGCAAGTCAAGGGAAAGAACAACAATGATGAGACATCTCAAGGCTTCCAAAACGCTTCCAACAAAATGTAATTGATTCTTTCGTGCCCAATATCACATTCCTCTACAAAGCTTCGTGCTAATCGTTCAATTCACTTACGATTCTGAGAAAAATTCACAAAAGAAACAATCTTGTCATGTTCACAAGAAAGAAAATCCAGGAAAACAGCGGCTTTTTTAACACAATATGGTAGCGCTCGTCGTAGAAGCGTCCTCCCGCCAGCGCGTATATAAACTGCAATTTTGAAGTCAGTTTATGCCTGACCTCTTTTGGACCCGGTTCATCAGCAAGGCTCTGTTTTATTTGACAAAAAAAGCTCCCGGCACTTGCAAATAATGCATTTCGAGTAGTTTGGGATGCCGGCCGGGACCGGCTGATTTTTCCGGAAAGACTGGCTGCGCAAAGAGGAACCTAGACTTGCTCCCACCGATTTGTTCAAAGCTGAGAGCTGACACGTGCCGTCTCTCGGCCCGTCCACCGCACCAATAGAGGCTGCCGAATGAGCTGGGCCGCATTCATGTAAACACGAGCCTGCTACGCCGCTTATATTCCAAACGTGTTTTTCCAAATTGTGTCCGAATTGCATTTTAGTAGATTGCAGTGTCGATTTGACAGTTTGTAGTCATGGCTCCCTCTTTTTAAGTAGCAGGAGAATCATTTTTAACAAATGGATCTAAATTCACTTTAAGTCACAGCAGCATATTTCGTCAATAGAATTCAAGAAAGCTTTGCTCTTCAAGGTTATATTCAGGCGACGGTTGGAAGGCAAATTCTGTTTACTTGGCCTTGGAGTAGATGCCGTTCTTGTGTTGTTATTTTCAGTATCTGTAGCATCTTGTCACAGTCCATTTGCATTATTTACATGGTTTAATTGATTTAATTAGCATATATAAGGAACGGACAGGTTTCGTCTCAGCATCCAGCTTAACCATCTCGCCTACAGGGGCTTCAAATCCTCGTCACTATTCACGAGTCTTATCTGAGAACACTTTTTGCACAAGTCAGGAAATATTAGGGATATCTGTTTTGTAAAAGAAACTGAAGGAGCCTCGATTGACATTGATCCGCGACAAAAGAAACGACTCGAGTGCCTTTTCTCCGTAGGATCCGCAAGAAACACCGTGACCTGTGGCGAAGGCAGCCGGAGGTGTGGCTCACTGCCTACAGTACGTCTTGAGGAGGGAAAAAAAAATAGGTCACACATGTGGGAGGACAGATTCTTGTCTACGCACGCCGGGAGCGCTCGTCTATGTCCTGATGGGATGCCGTTTTCTCATAGGAAGTGGGGATTGCTTATCAATTAGATTTGCTCTGCCGGTGCAGGAAAGCAGGAGCAAGCGAGAGGGGGTGTTTGTTCCAACAAAGTGGACATTCATCAACGTTGCCCACGTTATTAAGTTACACACGGCGGGGGGGTCGCTTGCGTACTAGCGCTCGCTACCAAACTGCAAAGACAGATGCTGGTGTGCAAAAATGGACCAATATTTTTGGTAACCTACCTACCTAGCTACCTTTTGGTAAGAAGGCGCTAAGAAAAACAAGAACACGAAGAAAGAAAACCTCATTAGCATGCTAACGGTTAGCATCAATAGTCACGCTCTTCTAACCTTGTCATGGTATTTCAGTGGGGAAGGATAATTTGAGATAAAACTGGAATCACGGGACGAATTAAAATGATGTTTTGGGCACTACTGTACAAGTAAAAAAAAGGATCACTGCCACTAAGACAAACGTCGAGACAGGGTCATGGGATGGCTGCACAACATCGGCATTTTATACTAGTTAGTGTGAAGGCGTCTTCTTTTTCTTCTTCTTCGTCTATTTTATTCTCCTCACTTTTCTGTCTTTCTATTACTTCCACGTAATTCAACCGATTCACTCCATTCTACTTTTGACATATTCCAAATATTCACGAGATTAGCGCTTGCATTTTTCTAGTTCCAAAAAATGTCCGTCTTCGCAAAATTCGCAAGTTTATGGCAAATCTTTCCCCATTCATTCTTTACGGCACATTAAACATTTCACATTTACGTCTTTCCAAATTTGCGCAAAACTTTGCAAAATTTTATTTTTTCACTTCTAATTCCTACATTTTTCAACTGATTCAACACATTCCAACTATAAACTGTTCATCTTTTGCCTAACTATTCCACAACTTTATACTTACCAAAAATTCTAAATTTTCAATTTTGAAATTTGCGCCAAATTCTCAAAAATGTTGTTCTTCCCTTCTAATTTCTACATTTTTCAACCGATTCAACCCGTTCCAACTTTAAGCTGTTCACCTTTTGCCCACCTAGTCCACAACTTCCCACTTACCAAAAATTCAAAATTTTCAATTTTGGAATTCACGCCAAAACTTTGTTTTTCCCTTCTAATCTATACATTTTTCAACTAATTCAACCCGTTCCAACTTTAAACATAGCATTCTCCAAATATTTATTCAGCTTCTTTGCCTTCACATGCAATTTCTCCAGAATTACATTTTGTAGTTGGAAAGTGTCATTGAAGTGTCACAGCCAACGGCGGCACGCCGAGTGGCCTCCCGCACCTTTTATTCGCTGACATGAAACATTCTGTAAACCGGTGAGAAATGTCTTGGTGACGCGCACACTTCAAGCCATCACGTGTCCGCAGCTTTGAAAGAAGGAAGATTTTCCCCACTTTGAGGTCGTCGTGTTATCATGTGCTCACGCTGTTAGCATGTTTTTCAATCTTTATAAAATCCATGCATTGAAGGTACTTCGGTTTACGTGAATTTTTGATGAGAACAAAATGTGTTGACCTGATGTCAAAGTCTTCGCAAATGACGCTTGTATGCTCGCCTTCCAAACTGATCAACAGGCAAATGATGCACTGCCTTACCTCATGCAATTCATCATCCACTTGCTGTAATGATTTAGTCACTTCCATTTGTCTGATGTAAGTGCATTGAGAAGACTGATTTCATGCCTTGAATATTACAGTCAAGCAGAGTTGCATCACGGGCTGTTAATTACGGTCAGCGTGGAGTTCCGCTCAACTTTTCCATCATGAGCTGCACTTCTCTCCACTGGTCATGATGTTCTTGAACGTTAGTCACCTTGATCCCTCTCAATTAATCATTACTGGTGAGACAAAAGTTGGGTTTAAAAAACGGTGACTTGGAAACAAACAAACAAAATGTTTCTTAAATAGAAGCGGCTTGTGGATTATGTCTCGAGGGATTTTCTTTTTGGGGGGCAAACCCAAGCCAAATATTCAGTTGCCAGTTGTCACAAGAGTAAACAGGATGTGCGCAGCGTAAGGGAGGGGGAGTCTCTAAAAGCGGCGCAAAGAAAGCTAAGTTGAGTGCATCCGCCTTTTTGACAGACAACGTGAGTGTTCGCAGCACCGCAAAATGACACGGCCGCACATCATTTTCCTGACGGGGTGTTTGGATTCAACGGAGCACTGACTCATGACTATGAAAGAAGCAGCTGATCGCTTTCAGACAAAGAAATACCAAATTGAAAAGAAGAACTCTATTCTTACGCGAGCAAACGTGTCAAGAAAGGTTGAGAGGATCAGGAACCTCCTCAAGTCCTCCTCACAATATCAGCGAGGTATCCCGAACAGAAACTCAAGGTCGGGGTTTATATTCACTTTGCACGTCCTTAATGTCTTCAGGACCCAAACCATTTGGTGATTTGTAAACAAGTAGCAGAAGTGTATCTGCAGTTGACTGGAGGCCAGTGCGAAATCTTTTACTCTATGTTCTGATCTCTGTTGTGGTCATAAACCATGCCGCAACATTCTGACTGAGCTGTGGCTGTTTGATGCTTTTTGGAGAGAGCCCAGTCTGGTCAGAAGATGACTGCAATAAGCAAGTCGACTGAAAGAAAAAAAACCCATAGAGGTCTGCTTTGTCACCTTTGACCCAAGGGGAACGTCTTGCAAACCCTAACCAAGCCTATCGATATGACCTCAAAGTGAGTCAGCTTGCTCCATAGGTGGTCTTTTGTGGCGGCCATGTTGTTTTTCATCGTGCAACTCGTTTGCTTCCCGATGGGTGAGCGACGACCGTCAGGCTCTCGTCATGTAAATGTCATAATCGTTGCGCGTCTTCGCCTGTGCCATTCACTCAGACGCTTGGAAAAGCACGTTGTGTTCAACTTTAATAATGCTATTTTTTTGGTCCCCGTGCGAAAGATTTACAGGGACGCTTCATCCCGCGGGTGGAGTCAGGTTGAGCGCGCGGCCGTGCGGGGACAGATGAAGGCGGAGTGTGGACTGACAAGCAGACAGACAAGCGTGGCTGCTAATGTAGCAGGCGAGGAGGCGCCGATGGCCTGTTGCCAAGGTGACACGGGCCAGCCGGCTCGCGTCTCATTTGCAGATGCAAACGAGACCTCGCAGCTTTCACCGACGCTTGCTAAGTCTCCTCCGGAGACGTCGACTCAAGCCTCGCTCCCGGGAGAGCGGCTCCCGCTGTCGCGCACACCTCATCTGACGAAAGAAGAAGGCGTGCGCCGCTATTTGTTTGCTTTTCACGTTTTCCTGTGATCTGCCTCCTTTGTGGGCTCCTTTTGAGAAGAAGGATTGCTAGTGGCTCCTAAATGTCCAGCAACCCCCCACATTGACATCTTCCCTCTTGTATCCTCCAATGCTCCATTGATTCTCTCCCTGTTGAATTGAAGCTGGAAGGGGGGTGGGGGGCTGGGGGGGGGCTTGGCTGTTGAATAACAGCTCTCAACAAAAAGGCAGACTCCTTTGTTTAGCTAAAGGTAAACAGCTGGGGACAGATGATGCTGGCCGGCCTGCTTTATGTGGGGTGACAAGGTTTTGTTGTGGATGACACACATATGAATGGGGAGCCATTCAAGTCAGACAGGAAGACAAATGAAAAAAAAAACACCTTCTGATTTGTTTATCAAGATCAGAAAGTATCGTCATAGGGCCCCAAAGCACCTGAAAGATCGGCACAATGCGCTGTCATTATGTAGAGAATCCTCCCGTGAAAACAAACACTTGTACCGTATTGACAATTTTCCAGAAAAATTATTCAGCACATGCTGACTCAAAGGGGAACGGAGGACAAGATGGCGCAACTTTCTCTTACATGGAAACGTGCATGTCATCTTTATCATCTGTCGTTGACTTTGTTGGTCGGCGATGTGGAGGCTTTAGCTTCGGGATTGAGGCAGATCCTGACTCCGCTATTTGGCATGATAAAACGATTTTAACCAATTAATCGGCTGATGACTTAAAAACACGATATAACAATTGAAATAACGTCTTTTTGGTCGTTTGACCCTTGCGACAATACGGTTACGAATGACAGAAATAAAAATTGGTCAATTATAGCTGTTTTTATGGGATCAATGAGTCAATTTTGAATTTTATCTTTGTCGTATGTTGTAATGTGTCGTGTAAAAAAAAAAAAAAACTACATTTGGCAAAAATGTGCCAATATTTGCTCATTTTAAAAGAGCTGATATTGGCTAATTAAAAGATTAGACCCCAATCTCATTTTAAGAGCAGTGAGCACACACCAAATATTTCCTCGCCACATATTAAAAATCAGTTATGAGGTTCACGTGTAAAACGCTTACATAATCTGGCCTGCATCCATTTTGTTTTCATTTCAAAACAATTGCCAAGGTAATTGCGAAGGTTCTGGAAAATTTCCCAATGACACTAAAGTGGCAGTCGGACAAGTTTACCATTACACATTTTGCTGTGGGATATGTCGATTCAAGAATCCGTGTTCAAAAACAAGCTGTCATTGTCATCCTTGCATGAACATCATCTCTCCCCCTCAAAATTGCAGCAAGTAATTAATGAGAGTGAAACACGCTATTAGTTGTGAGCATTTTGCAGTGGCCAGTACAAAACGAAGGGCCATTAACAAGTGAGGCCGACGCTCACTTATGAGAAATGCCACATATGCTGCCGCACCGCGCAAATCCTGAATGCTTAAATGCTCATGAATAATTAGGGCATTCTCTCGGCGAGCAGATGTCTCTTTCTGCCGAGCGCCGCTCCTCGCAAGGATGAACTGCCGGCAAGATAAGCCTGGTGGAGGAGCCTGGTGAGTGGGGGTGGGGGGTCTCGTTCTACTCTTTTTCCGAATGTTAAAGCAGAAAATATCGTCCGACCTGGTCTGCTGAGACAATCGAGCATTTGGCTGCACTCCCCCGTCTGTCCGTCTCTGTAACGTCCTCTCACACCGAAAGCTGATCAATGCCTCCGGCCCACTGGCTGACCTTCCCCCAAAACACACACAGAGCCCATAATAAGGCTTATTTACGAGCATTCCCACTTGAAGCCCCTCAAGTTCGGCGTGGCTGTGCTGGGAAGGACCCGGCTATAAATTTGCTACCTCACCACTTTAATATTGATAATCGCTTGTCTTGTCTAAAGAGAGACGACACTTTGTCTTATGAGTACGTTGCTTAGCTCCGAGGACTCTTGCTTTTAATAGCGAGGTGCTTGAATGGGGGGGGGGGGGGGGCTCTTAACCTAGGATTCAATGACACCCCGTCGCTCAATAGTATGTTCGGGAGATCGGTGGAGGTTAAAGGGAAAATTGACTTCCCTAATGACCCTATTCTTTTGTTACAGCCTACAAAAAAAAAACCCTATCTCCTTTAAGCCTACTTGGGCGCCATCGCAAGTTCGCAGCTAACTGACTAAACTCAATCATTTCATTCTTATCGGATTCTGTTTTAATGTTTACTGGTTTTGCAATTAAACTGGAACGGCATCGTCAAAAAACATGATCAATATGCAGGAACAGAGGTAGAGAGAGATAAGCCTTGCATTTTAATAAGCTTCCACTCTGGGACCATATTTCGTGATGTCGTAGCAAGCAGAAGGCGAAGAAGAAGCCTTGGAGCCAAAGTCGCTCGAGAGAGATTGAAAAACAAAAATCAGCCAGATAACAACATGGAAGAAAAACAACGGCCTGCTTTTCCAAACACTGTAACGTTGTCATTTGGTGACCAAAACCGATTCCAATCGACATGCTGGACGTCACAGATGACATCACCTTAGCACAGATATTGTATAAAATGCTGATGTCCATCCGATGCTTCCCGTCCGGTCCCGGGCGTCATTGTTTCGCCAGCAAGTCGAGACGGCTCGCCTCCCGAGGCGGCTCCGCTGTCCAAGCGGGATTTATTTCCGGGCAGATCGTGCACCGCAAATTACACTCTCCTGGCCGACACGTTCAATAAAAACAGAAGCTAACAATCCCCTGGAGGTTGGTGGGATTTATGCTAGTATGATGCTCATCTACTGAGGGAGGGTCTTCATATGGGCCCTTGCAGGAGGCGCCGGGCGGGCAAGCCCACATTGCTGGATTTCCCCTGAAGGTCCAAATCCAATTTATGACCGATTATTCTTTGGGGTTCATTTCAATGTAGATTTCACATGACTCTGATCTGGATGTGTTTACATTGACAGCCAACGTGAAGCAATCAGGATGAAAGTCACAAAGTGTTGAATTTGTTTTGATTAGATTTAGTTTCGTTAGCTCTGTGTCACTTTTTCATGTCCACGTGTTAGTTTTGTTTGTTTTCCACCAGCTCTGTTAGTTGGTTTGCGTTATCAGTTCCCTTCAGCCACCTGTGACTCATCCAGTAGGTGTGCCTTGTTGTCTCGTTCGTTTGCTTGTATTGAGTCGCTGCGTTTTGGGTGGTTCTTTGGTTGTGTCACGTGTTGCCTGTGCCAGCCACCCTAATGTCGCCATGCTACGTTTCCTTTTGTAAATCGTTTGTTTCCATCCATCCTTCCATTTTCTGAGCCGCTTTGTCCCCACGGGGGTCGCGGGCGTGCTGGAGCGTATCCCAGCTGTCATCGGGCAGTAGGCAGGGGACACCCTGAACCGGTTGCCAGCCAATCGCAGGGCACACAGAGACGAACAACCATCCACACTCGCACTCATACCTAGGGACAATTTAGAGTCTTCAATTGGCCTACCAAGCATGTTTTTTGGATGTAGGAGGAAACCGGAGTGCCCGGAGAAAACCCACGCGGACACGGGGAGAACATGCAAACTCCACACAGGGAGGGTCGGAGGTGGACTCGAACCCATACCCTTCTAACTGTGAGGCGGACGTGCTACCCAGTGCACCACCGAGCCGCCCTAATCGTTTCTTTGTTTGTTTATTTCTTAAATTTTTGATGGGTTGACTGTTGACTGATTCGTTTGGGTAGGCCTACCTTGTTTGCATTTCTTTAATGAGACTCAGTTTACCTCCCCACATCCCTGCATGTGGTTCTTCCACTTTTTGTCATGTGTTAGTGACATAAATAAGCATGAAAAATAGCCACAAACTTATATTTACAGTATTTCACTCAAAATAATGGGCCACCATGTGACTTACTGAGCAACAGACCAAATTCAAATATATCTGTACTGTTTTTTGGGGGCTGGAGCGGGATGTTCCAAGCATGTCGTGTGCATGTCCTCTGCATGTCCTACACAAGAACAGTCACATGCGTGAGGAAATTGATATCAGCACAGCTCAGATAACTTTAGCCTGAAGCTAGCTAGCTAGCAGCTATACCTCGTCAATTCAAGCCCGGTGGGCCTTTAATCCGATCTGCATCAGCATAAATCCGATGCATGTTTTAGATGCATTCGGATTCCGAGCCAAACATATCCATCCTATTACATGCTTTTCTTTTTCTTTTTATGCTTTTGTTGTGCATATCCAAATTAGGAAAACGGCGTCACTCGAAGCATGCCTATATGTCTCACGGTTCCGCTTATCTCATAAGCCGAGGGAGCCTCGGCCTTTCAATTAGCTATCCTCCGCACAGAATGATATTCCGCCGGCCACAGGCCGACGGTTTTATGGTGTGTAAATGCAAAATAATAAAGGTCTGTAAAGGTCACACGACGCCCGCCGCTAGGAAATGGATCCAGCACAGTGATGTGACGTGACTGGCGAAAATCCGCGGACCGCAATAACTGTCAGTGGCAGACGGCGACAAGCTATCCAATCACGGAGAGTTGCGTTAAAGGTCGGCCAACGCAAACAAGCGCGCCGCCGATGTAAGCGTTTATGGATTTGTTTCTTGGGGGATTGACATGGAGGGGAGGCGACTTGAACTCAGCGATTTCAAACGGGGGGAGGGGGGGGTCTACCAGGGAAACAATGTTGTTAAGGCGATTGAATTACACGCAAGCAAATTTGAGCAAATCGATGAGGCACAAAACATGTTTAGGGCTCCGAGCTCATTGATTGTGATGAGCTTCTTTTTTTTTTTTTAAGGGCAGCCTGCCTGCCTTCAGTTATGACTGTACAGCACCGGGGACAAAGATATGAGTCACAAGGAGACGATGACTTATTCCTTGGCTGAGGCGCTCGAAAGCTTTTACTGTTCTATCTAGACATGTTGTAACCTTCCACTTTTCTTATTCATTCGTCGCCGTGTACACCTGCACAGTCGGATGACATGATAGCTGTGGAGACTCGCAAACAAAACAAAAAAAAAACATGAACATTAGAAATGGTTTTGGGTTAAGGCCATTGCGGTTCACATTTTGAAATGAATGAATTGATTCCCAAAAGTCTTTTTAATTTTTTCATTATAACACAACGCAATAGTTATTAGGTAGAGGAATATTCTTCTAGCAAATGAATCACGACTATAAAACACAAATTTGCATCAACCTGTTTTGAAAAAGGGAAAGGGCACCCACATGAAATTGAAAAGAAAGTTGGCCATTTTACTCGTGCGGGAATACTGACGTGAGGACATCAACTAGACGTTTAAACAACCTCCACAAAATAAGAGCTTATCTGACTATGTGGGTGTGCCTAATTTTGTGACCGTTGGGTGCGCAAACTGTGTGGCGCTGAAACCGTTATTGACTGTAGAAAATGAAAGTATGTCTTCGTCGCAGGTTTTTTCGTTTTCGCTCAGGTGCTGACTGTTTTTGTCAAACGAATCTCAACGTTGGCAGGAAGGTAATCCGAGACCCAATTGTCAAGGCACGCCAGTCAAATGGCAAACGGGTGATTGTGTGAGCCCGGCCAAAGGTATTTGTGTGTGAAAGGACGTGTGCGGGCCTGATCACCACAACAGCAGGAAATCTCGGCAGGAGGCCCACTCGTGCCCCCAATGCGCAGTCCTCTTTCAACTGCTGGAAAATAATGGCCATTTGCCGCCCCCCCCCCAAGAAAATCTTTTTGTGAGAGAAGCAGTGTCGAAGCAGCCACGTGCTAAAGTGTGCTGATTTAAAATGTGCTCCAGCACATCTGTTAGGCGAGCGTCACAATAAGGTGATGCTTTACCTCAACTCATTTATTTCCCATCCGCTTGGCAAACTGGCCCCAATGTTTTTGTTTTGTTTAGTTTTTTTATTCATCCCTTTTAGATGAACTTCACAGCTCCCTAAAATGCGAGTGGAGGCGAGAAGCCACTTTGTTTTGTGCTCAAAATGTGGGCACCGAGCCAGCTGAAAGCGTAATGGCGGGATGAGGTGGGGAGGGGGGTGGGGTACGCTTTTGGAAGTAGCCGACGGCTGGTGTGCTGCCCATTCTCGTTGCGCTCAAGTCTCGGCAACTCGAAGTGACGTTCGCTTGCTATACCAAATGTGCTGCTGCTACAGAGACAAAGAAGCATTAGCACACTGCTAAAGTCCCAAAATGATTTTTGTGATGATGTATTTGTCTTTCACATCACTTACTCAGCGAGGTGCCAAATTTTGTCTTCAAGCAAAATAGGGGAAGCGACACCTCGTAAATTGGACTTTCAAGTCATTTTGTGGGTCTCTCATATTAGCTTAACACTTTTAAGCACAACGACGACCCGGATAATTGCGGACCCCTGGTGGACTGCCGGGATATTTTATTGTAACGTACACAATATTCGGCTTGGCTTAAACACCGTCCATCGGGGTAATAATGGCCGTATTGATTCCAGCGTACGGTTTGACTGTCTGCGGCCGCTCCGTTTTTTGCGCAACGTCAAGCGTGACGATATTGTGTTTTGAATCGTGCTCACAGCTTGTTCTAGGATCTCCCGCAGGGGCCTCACGCTCTAATTTCCCATGTGAGGGGAAAAACACACCGTAGTTAATTTACACCGTGTTTTGCCATTATGTTGACAAACTTCTAGTTTTTCTCTTCTGTGCCCTGATGGACACAAGGAGCGCTTGATTTTCGGAAGTGGTGAACATAAACAAGACGCCAAGGCTTACGTAAGCGGGCGTCCTTCTCATTCAGGCCTTGGCGAAGAGCGCCGCAATTTCTGTTGGAGAGCCTCACTCCAATAGATGACAACGCAACGCCAGCGCCGTACTCGCTCGTGTAAGCAAGCCAACCAGCAAATTTGTTTAGCGTCTTGAGGGTGACTATATTTAGCGCCACCGCCATTATGCAAGAGCGCTCCAACAAATTCTTAGTATCAAGCCGAATTCTCTGGGAAGCGTCGTCAACAGTATTGCCTTGTACTTTTTCCCAGTGCCATGCTGTTAGCATTAACTCGCCCTCCCCTCCCCCAACACCATGCAACAGGGTGGAGGTCAAAACAGACGGCAGATAAGAGGGAAGGAGGAGGAGACGGAGGCTGGATGACGGTGGGGCGTGCTCCCTGACCGCAAAGCACAATGTCTTATCTTGTCCTCGCCCGTTATCGGCCGCACATGGAGCATGTGTCAGCCGCCGTCAGAAATTTTCATAATCATCAAGGGAAGGCAAAGAAGCAGAAAAGCCCCGAGGTTGGGGAGGCCTGATGTGAGGTGGCTTCATTATCACCCTGGACACAAGTTTCATTTAATGTGGCGCCATTTTTAGACTTGCCTTTTTCTCAAAACGAATTGTTGCATCATGACTCGGCACATTGTGCTGTGCTAACTGCAGCGTGAAAAGGGCTTGAAGGATTTGAAAATGGCCAAACATTCGTATTCGCCCCTGCCTAGGAAGGCAAAAATCGAACCTAGAACCTCTCGACTATGAGGACGTGCTAACCCCTTTAGCGTATTATTAATTGTTGAATTAATTGAATCTTTTCAATATTCTCTGAGCAATTTTCTTGGAGTCTCTGCTCATGCAGCACCTCTGTCCGTGTTCCTGGCCAACCTGTCAATCATTACACATAGCAACCGTTCAACTGTGCCGTCGCCGTCCTGTGTTAAAGTTCAAAAACAAGTCGGTCAGTTGTTGTTTGCTACAAGACCTCAGGTGATTTTCCCCACGTCCTATCTTCTGGGTTGCTGCTTTCAAACAGCAATATCCCGGGCGGGGATGAGCTCAGTGCGGATCTTGGATAAGCCGCTAGCCTCGTGGCTTTGCTCCCCGCCCCCATCTCCCCACCATCCGTTGGCTTCTTCCCGCTTCCAGCGCAACATGCGCTACACTTGCCAATTTAATAAAAGAAGACTTTGTCGTGCGTAACTCTCCGCCAGCTTCCTGCTTTGAGTGGCCAGAGTGTGGGCCGAGCGGAAAAAACAAGAAGAAGAACCTATCAAGGCAGGCAATTGGAGTCGCGTTTTAATCCGGACGTAACAAGCCGCAGTGAGACGTTGCTCAACGTGCCAGAGCGAGGGTGGCGCAACACAGATGGCGGGAAGCAGAGCTCCTCGTTTCCTGTCGTAGGGCAACGTCCAACTGTCGGCGTCCGGGGAAGAGCCGACTTTCATTTTTGTATTTTGCTTCCTGCCAGCGTCTTGTTGGCCTTTTTTGTTCCTGAAAGTCATTTTATGTGAGATTGATACTCTCCCTGTCCTCCAATTTTTGGCACAACACCACATGTGAGAAAGTACCTAAAACTTTTTAAATATTCCCCACTAGCTTCTTGTCAGGTAATGTTGAGCTCAAGTCAAGTGCACGCAACTAGGCTGTACTTTAAGCCCCCTTCCGTCCCACCCAGAGAGCAAAAGTGCTCTGTTTTGCTGAGGGTTTTATTTTGCCCCCCCCTCCCCCTCTCTCTCCATCCACACTCACACACACTTCCTGCTGTAATGAAGCGCTTGAGCGCTAACTGAGTCCAAAGTGATTTCTGCTGTGAGTCATTTGGGTAAACACGGGGAATGACAGCGCTGACTTTCGATTTGGGCTCAGCTGGTTCGCAGTCCAGTTGGAGCACACAAACGCACAAACGACAGACGCACACGCAGCTGTCAGAGCTTTGGGTGTTTTGTTATAAATATAAATAAATATATATATATTCTGCTTTGAGAAAATTGTCTCATGCGTACATGCGGCCGATGAAGCGACGAGCGTTTGGTGTTCTGCGCGGCGAAGGCCGAGCGCGTTCCAACGGCCTCTGCTGTTATTGGACATTGACTGACGAACAGTAATCGAATTACTTCAAATTATTCCGAGTCGACGCTAAGGTGATGATTGTCGAGTCATTTTGGACAAATTGATGATCTCATTTTTTCAGTTCTTAACTCACTGCGCCTCCAAGCACAAGGCAGCTCATTCATTCCTCTCCAATGTCCTTGCACAAGCCCCTCCCCCAAGTTGCTCATCCAATGACGTTCACATACCTTCTTTGTTGTGTCTTCTTTTCATGTGGCTGTTTGCTGAGGTCTCTTTTTCTCAAACCCACAGTGCCCCTCCCTCATGGGAGCAAAGTTGGCGAGTGAGGCAGTTCAACCTCAAACCCTTAAAAAATACAAAGAGAGAATCATGGTAGTAGTGGGAACTACAAGAATACTCAAGTATTGTTCACGTTTCACGTTATGTTCACAAAGTCCAGCCAAAGTCGGCGTTAGCGATTGTTGCGCGCATTTGATAATTGTTGGCTTTTCTGAGTCACGCTTAACGCGGCCAATGTTTCAGACGCCCTTTGCCAACTTTGATGGGGAAATTGATTGAAAAACTTGTCAGCAAACCAACCCGGTCGATTTTCAGCGACGCCTGCTGTGCTTTCGTGCCCTCCAACCCAGAACCTTTTGGAGATGAGAGCAAAGCCAAACAGGCCGCAGGTACGCACGTGCCAGCCGGGAAGAGTGTCGCCGACGCTCGACTCCTCCTGACATCTGTGAGTCAAAGTGCTGAAAGAAGAGAAAACATCCCTGCCCCCTTCTCCGGCACCCCTCCTCCATCACGCCGTGCATCCCTTCCTCCAGCCGGCCGACTTCGGCGCTGTCGCAAAGCCGCCCCTGTCTGGCCCGCGCCGCTGGGGGAGGGGTGCCATTCAGGGCCCGGCTGGTGTGATGAGGTTGGATGTCAAGAATGTGGCTCATGGTCGACTCTTTTGTGTGTTTTGTGCGAGATGAATAGGCCCACGTCGAGTCCTGGCCGCTTGCCGGGCTTCCTTGTTGACTTGTGCGCTGGAAAAGCCTTCAAGGCTTGGGCCCGCCTCTGCAAACGAGACAGTTGAGACAGTTCTACATGTCGTACAGTGTCACATCATTGTAGGACTGGACAGGTTGTCCTTTCATTTAGAAGCCACTATGTAAATCGGTACACTCCCTCCTCGCTTGACTAGTACTTGTACCGGTATCCCTCCTGTGCCGTGTGCACATTCCTCGAGGTACCTGGAAACATCATCAGCGGCTCCAAGGCAGGAAGTGCAACGGAGGGGACGTAATTAGTGTACTTGTGTTGAGAGTGATGCCGCAGGCTAGTAACACCTAAGAACGGCATTGCTCGGAAATGGAGGCGGCGGGGGTTCGCGCTCGCAACTGTAAATGAGCTGCAAGAATGGACGCACGAGCCGTTGGGCGGTTTACCGAGCTTGCGTGATGTCATGATGGACGTGTGTGAACACCTGCAGGCACTAAGGCGACTTATCATGCCTCTGGCATCCAGATAAGAAGAAAAGGGAATTCTCAGCGACGGCAGACGTTATTTTAGCCGTTATCTGACTCTCTCCCTCACACTTCCCTTTGAGGGCTCCACTTTTGCAAAAGCAACTCTTCCACCAGGTTTTCATACGGCCCCCGTGTCAACGTGTAACCACAGAGGAAATTGGAGGACGGAAGGCAGAGTATAACCGAGCGCAACTTTCAACTGCCTCTCCTCCAAAGCAGAAAAAGATTGCCGAATATTTGAAAAGGTGTTGTTGGAAGGAGTCCAATATCTTACAAAAGAGTGTTTTAACTGACAACCACAGAACAGTTGCAAGAGGGAATTTCCGCCTTAAAGTAGACATGAGGGGGGGAGCGATAAAGGGAGGCAGCACTCTGAAGAGAAGTGACAGTTTGGATACGTTCAAGAACAATCAAAAGCAGGATGGGGTTTTTTTTTCCCCCCTTTCCAACTCCACCACAATGTTGTCAAGACATTTTCACACTTACGGCACCAGAAGCGTAACAAGTGAGACAACTGTGAAACGATTGTGAGACAATTGTGTGCATTCACGCATATCATGTGGCCCAAAACACACTTGCACTTTGCAAGGAGTTTTCCAAAGATTGTGTTTCAGGCTAGCAAAGACAGTCGTGTGTGATGGCATCAAGAACATCATCTGCAGATTAAAGAGAATTTCAGACTGCCCCGATTGGTTTTTGCAGCTGTATTTCTAAATGGCTGCCAATCACCAGGAGATAAATTGCTAACATTTTTGTTCCACGTCTTTAGCTCATTGAAGACCTGAAGAGACCCGATGAGGCCCGGTCTTTAAATTGCCAAACTACTCGAAATCGTTGATGGAAAGACGGCTGGACACTCTCGCGATGAGGCAACACAGCTGGCAGTTTTGGAAGGAGCTCGCTAGCATCTTGCCCCAAGAATTTACTTTATCATCCAGATGAAAATATTGTATTTTTATCCAAAAGACTTACGCAAGGTTTTTTTTCTGCAATTTTTAAAAAATAATTCCTATCTGAATGGCACTGGCCTAATAATGAATTAGGTTGCGTGGACTACGTTGTTTGGATGACTTGTGGATCAAATCTAGATCACGCTTGTTTGTCGACTGTTGCATTACCCTGATAACGGTTTATTTTTAGATGTGTTTTTGTCGCAACATGCAAAGTGGACTTTTTGCACTTGACTTAACCATGTGACCACACACAAAACGTGACTCGGTTCTGTTACGTGCTGAGCGTCCAAATCAACAAAATGGAATGTTCCCTCGTGGCTCTGTTTGCAAAAGCAAAATTCAAGCAAAACAAAAGAAAAGAAAAAGCAACACTTTGCCTGCAGTGAAACGTGGAGGAGGTGCGTTGCTGTTCTTAGGCCACTTTGGAACTGTTCTCGGTGTGCCGGCTACAATTACTTCTAATGACGTTCAAGGAGCAAAATGTACCGAGCAGTGTCAGACAGATCGGTCTCAGTCACAGGTCACGACTCCCGCAGCGAGATGAAGAGCCAAACTCCGCACCGAAAAATGTTTGTCCTTTAGTTTTGTTCTGTTGGACCAGTGCTCAAAATCACTTGCTCTTGTTTACAAATTCATTTGTTTTATTTTTGTGTTCCAGGAAATGGATCGATAGGAAACCGTTTTTTTCAGCTTCTTTTGAAATGAAATGAGGTTTCAGTGTAGCATTAGCGGTTCATGTTTGACAACGTTTCTCCCCGGCTGATGTGGGTTGTGTATAATTTTAGAAGAAGAAAATGCTGTGGGCGGGGGAAAAAAAATACCTACAAATTGCAGAGAAACTACAACAAAAACAAGGTGAGTCAGCATTCATGTGGAAAAATCACAAGCTCCTTCTCAAAGTGGTACATTCCGACCACCCCCAACACAGACGAACCCCCTCCTTTTTTTTTTTTTTTTAAACTTTCACTCAACCTCCGCATGTTTCAGCCTCCAATCCAAAGTCCCTCTCAGCCAGTTGTGTGTTCCAGCCAGCGCGGTCAGTCCGCTTGACTCAGAACCTTCCTCCCCCTCAGCCCCTCCCCCCCGGTAGCCTTGACTCAGGCTTATTGCCCTCACTCATCTACTCAGCCCCACGCTGGCTGATGATTGGTGCAGCGGAGAAGGAAGCCTTGGGAGTATTTATAGAGACGCTCTCGTTTACCAGAACAATAACACCCCCCCCTCACCCTCACCCCTTCGCAAACATACAAAGAGGCCACATGACTTTCAGGTTTCACGTGGGACACTTTGCACGTCGCTCACATACAGCGATAACAAACCCAGGACATTGAACTTTGCCAATGATGGCTCCCGACGTGGGTTCAAAATAAAATGGAGCTGCCAGGACGGCAATTTACTTTCAGGAAGTGGCTCGCAGTCAGACAGATCTTGTCCAAGTTCCTCTTGGCGTTGGTAGGGTGTGTTTACATGACAACAATCTGTTTTGCATGCAGACGAATACATTGAAACACGATCTAAGAGAATGTAAACAAACCAGTTTTGAGAAGCCTAATTCTCAAACCGTTTTCTGTGCCTTGAAGGGTCTTTAAGGGGTGTGAGCACATTCATGACCTCGGGGCTTGGCCAAATAAGTAATGTAGGTCCTCACCTGGCAATCCTGTCTTCAACATCAGCACAATTGGATCTTTAAATGAAAACAATGTTGTTCCAAAAGGCTGCCTTAACAGGCACGTTGTGACATTAAAGGGACACTGCACATGTAATTACTCGAGCTTTGACAATGATTTGGCACGAGAAGATAAAGCGACAGCGGCAGCGTCTTCTTGTTTGATGTTTTTTTATGTGGAGCACGGTCGGGCACACCCAACATATTGGTTATGTTTGTCGGAACAACAATTGTCGGCGCTTTGCTTTTGTCACGTACGTCAGTCAATTGATGTGCCAAGGGCCCGTTCGAGGCGACGGGCATGGACCATCGCGGTGAACGGAGCATGCCAAATGACGATTACACAAACCTGCTATCGGCTTGGCCTTTCATTCTCATTTCCCCGAACGAGACATTTGAAACTTGGCCTCGGTTCTGACACCTGCTACAATTTGGTCTGGATGGCACGCTGTGGTATGGTTCATGTGGGGCGAAAGGTGCTCCCCAGGTTGTTTTGCGAGAAGAACTTGGCGCCGTATGTGCCCAACTACCTTGGTCTAATTGGCCAATTACTTGCACAAAATAGTGCCACTGTTTGTTTTCTTTCAATCCACTACAAAGCCGACAATTGCTTGAATTAAAATTCTTCCCAAAACACTCATAAGCACACAGGAAATTAGTGGTGGGAAAAATATTTGAAATCAAAGATATATCTAACTGTATGGTATCAGGTCCATGTCAATTCTATTGTCAAGCAGTTCCGGACTCAGCGTGTGTTTGTGCAACATTTTGGTCTGCGCGACACATCTAACCATCTTGTATCATTTGCAAGATCATCAAACATAGAAAAGGAACTTAACACACTTTGGTGCAGTCTTTTGCCAAACCAAACAAAGGTTGTTTGTTTTTTAAATGGGACTTACAAAAGCATATTTGGACTGAGACAATTTGGGTTGATTCTTTTGAAACCCTCACAATAAAATGAAAACAAAACGGCCTCTGTTCTGAGATGAGCTTAACCAGTCCACTTTGGGCACCTTTGCATTTGCAATATTCCACTTTGGAGTTCTGCCATTGGAGTCACCACCCAAGTAGCTGAAGGGGCGGAGCTAGACACGTGTAGTTAATTGATCAGGTGACAGAAAATGGTCTATGGGGCTGGAATGGGAAGTGTGCACATTTGGAGATTGCTTTAGCTAGCAGTGTTCTTTCCTGAAATCTATTTTTCAACTCATTTTGTGTATATTGTCTTTTATACCATTTTTTTACGTAAGCGACACAAATGAACATCACGTCTGAGGCGCGTTTGTCATCCAATTTTTCCACATTGCTACAAAGGTAGGCAAGCAGTTGGGTCTGAGGCTCTTAAGTCCTTAAATCTCATGGCAGAGCATTTTCTATTTTGCACATGATTGGCTGTCATCAAAGATGAGTCATGCGTTGGTTCATTTTGAGAACATTTACGAGCACGTCACCGTCTCAAAATATGCCGCCAAAGGCAGCCCCGGCCTTTTGGGGCTCACGCTGAGGCGCAGGCCAGTGCCTCCACGCCAACGTGGGGGGGAAGCGCCACTTGCGCCTTGTTGCTCCTATTAACGCAGTCACATGACCCCCGACCCCAGCTCAGCAATCACACATGCACGCTCGTTCACACATTAGGGATCGATAAATGGCTCAAGGCAGCCACGTGCGTGCGTGTTTGTTTGTTGAGTGTTGGTTAACCCCGCCCCCCCCAAATCATGGACTACAGTAGGCGGGCAGGCTACATTGATCCAATGTACACAAAGCGGAAGTTCGTCACTGTTTTCCAGAAATGTTTGATGTTTGTCTGACATGTGCTAAAAATAACATTGGCCAGCAAGCGTAATGAAACGTACGTAGGTCAATTCCGGACAGCCGTGACAAAGGACATGCGCAGGAACAAGTTCCAGTCCTGAAGCAGACGACTTGGTGGAAACCGGACCAAAGGTCAACACGTTTGTGCTTTTTTTTTTCTAACTTACTCACCACAACGTCGTCCTTCAGATTTTTACAATCAGCATCAAGAGGCAATAGCAATGCAAACATTTTTTTAAATGTTTGAGTGTGATCGTGTGCCGTTTCACTGTGGCTCAACCGGGCACACGAGAGCAACTGATGTTGATTCTGTTTTTGTTTTGTTTGTTTTTTTCATTGACTGGCTGAGTTTCTCAGTGGAGAGTGCCCCTCACACGGGAGTGCCTTATTAAAACTCAAGCCTGGCCAATGTCAAACAATGATAAAGGCCTGTCCATCGAACGTTTGCCATTTCCAGATGCATTCCCCGGACGATGGCTCGTGGAAGCCGCGAGATTGTTGTCCTCAAGCGGGCAACCGGCAACACACGAGGCCTCATCGACGGACAGTGGGCGCACGGAGCAGCTCGCCGCACAGCTGTAGCTACATGGCCTAGAATAGCGCATTCCTCTGTGCTCCCCTCCTCGCGAGGGCCCGCTTGCTGGTGGATGTGCACAAACACAAGAAAAACAAAACGTTCTGTTGATGGCCCACTTGGATTCTCACTTATTCGTCATGTCCACTTAAGGCAAGCTCGTGTCATTAGTGAAATGTCTGTTGCCTTTCAAGGCTTTTGTTGCTTCCTGTGTGTCTCGCAACACGTCTCATGTCTCCTGAGTAAAAAAAAAACAAAAAACAGGTCAGCTGGCCGCAGGGCCTTTTCCTATTGGGCCCTCCTCTTCCTCTCTCTTGAATAATCTGGTTGATGACATCACAGCGGCTAGCTTGCACCCAGGCAGGCAGCAAGGCTTTGGCATGAAGTCAATGGGGGAGAAGAAGAAGAGGAAAAGGAGGATACTGCCATGTAAACTGCATTTTTGTGACCAGCCAGCTCGGCACTGAAAATGAGATGTCTGTTTCAATCAAGGTTTTTTTTTTTTTTTTTTTCAAAAAAGAAAACAGAATAAGGTCATATTGCGAGTGAGCAATAACTGCATTAGGACATGGAATAATTTCATTTGTGGAAGTCATGTTTGTACATCACTGGCTCTGTAACATCCCATCCTGTCTTGTCCACAACCACCCTTCTAAAAATACACCGGTAAGTCATTTGAACTTAACAATTACCAAACAGTGACCAAAAAGATAATGATCATGCTTTGTTCATGTCTTTTAACATTTCAAGCATGTTGAGTTATCACTATGACAAAGGGCAAATAATGGACAAATAATCTCTCTCTCTATCTTTCTCTATTTCTTTCTCTATCCATCTATCTCAAGGCAAACGGTGTTTTTTTTGTGTGTTTTTTTTAAAGCGTGAAAACACAGCAGGGGAGGAGAGTATTTAAATGTCTTTACAGTGTCAGCGCTCTCAAGACTGCCCTTTTCTCCGTTACGGCCCTGCACAATTACACTAATGGGCCAATGAGAAGACAGGAGTCGCCCCCTCCCCTTCTACCCACCGTGCCTCCGCCCCCCTCCCTCCACACGGAGATCACCGCCTTCCTTCCTCGGGAGCTTTTTAGATGTGCATAATCCTCGAGTTGACCCAGAAAATCGTCAGTCGCTCGCTTGAAGATCAGATGCAGCAGTCTTTGTGCGCACCTCACCGGGCAATGACGTGCGGCCCCGCGGACTTCTCGCACTGAGCGAAGCCCCCTACTACCTCCCTCCTCTCCCTCCCTTCTCCTTCCTCAACGCAAAGGATCACCGAACCCGGACAGAACCTTGAGCGGAGTAACTTTTTAGTTGTTTTTTTTTTGGGCGGGGGGGCGGAGCTGAAGACGGTACGTTGTGCACATTTTGCTGTTGTACTGAATTGCAAGCTGGAGAATGTTGTCTTTTCGTCGCCGTGTGCGCGCGCATGTATCTCGCTCGCTGTCTCCTTTGCGCGTCGCTCCATTGTTTCCTCGTTTGTGTCAAAAGCGCCCTTAAAAAGATGATTATGATGATTCCGCGGCGGGGGATTGATTGGGAAGGCTCCGAATTTAGACGCGCCGCGCGTTGCATGATGTCATTGTTCTTTGTTGCAACCTTGCGTGCGAATGTGAGTGTGTCCCCCGTCTCTTGCCGCTCTATTCCATTGAATTGGACACTGAAGCCATTTTCAAAGGCATGGCTTATTGTCCTGCTCGTGACGAGGAAGAAGACAGCCCGTTGAGTAAATGGCGCAAGGTGAGCGCTTGCTAACAACCCCGCATGTGTTGTTCCCACAGGAGGCATGGCCGAGCACCTCATGATGCCCATGAATCACGGTTCGGCCGGCACCGGTCTTCACGCGTACCGGATGGGCATGAACGGCCTGCAGGCGGGCCACCCGCAGCACGGCCAGCAGACTGCAGCGGCCATGCGGGCCATGCCCGGTGGCCAGATGATGCACTACGCCGGCGCCCAGGCCGGCATGGACATGCGCCAACGGCAGGGCATGGTGGCTCCTGGCGGGCCCATGAGCGGAGCCCAAATGGGGCACCACCACCAGATGATGTACAACGGGCAGCAGCAACACCACATGCATCAGGCCCAGCAGCAGGTCCAACACCAACAGCAGCAGCAACAGCAGCAGCAGCAGCAGCACACGGCCCAGCAGAACCAGTTCATGAACGGAGGCCTGACGTCGCAGCAGCTCATGGCCAGCATGCAGCTCCAAAAACTCAACACGCAGTATCACGGACACCCGCTTGGGCCCATGGGCGGCGGCGGCCACATGGGCGGCCCCCCCAACCAGTACCGCATGAACCCGGCCCAGCTGGCCAACATGCAGCACATGGCAGGCCCGGCGCTGGCGCTGAACGGCATGGACGCAGACATGATCGACGAGGAGGCGCTCACCTCGCTGGTGATGGAGCTCGGCCTGGACCGGGTCCAGGAGTTGCCGGAACTCTTCCTGGGTCAGAACGAGTTTGACTTCATCTCGGACTTTGTCAGCAAACAGCAGCCCAGCACAGTTAGCTGCTGAGACCGCCACTGCCTCGCCGCCCCGCTTCCAACCAACGGGCCAGGCCGCCCTGTCCGGCCCAATGGGACAAACGCACGGATGCTGTTCATCCCGTTTTATTTTGTTTTAGGCCCGCCGAGGAGCTGCGGCGCCGAGCGCACGGAAGGAGAACTCTGCCGGTCGTCGTGGTCTACAGGGTGGCGGGGGAGGTTGTTTGACCTCCCCCACTTCCTGGACCTGAATGTAAAAAAACAAAAGAAAGCCACTGAACAATGTCGCCGTGTTTCCTCCGAGCTGTATTTATTTCTAATCGGATGTGGAGAAGCTCTACCTGCCGGGGGACCGTGTGATTGGTCGCCATTTGACTATGGTTTTTTCAGTTCTTTTGCCCTCCTCATCCTCCAGATTGCTCTTCAAATAAAATCAGAAGGTCCAGAAAGGAGCCTCAATCGTACGAGGCGTGGTCCACTTTTTGAATTTTTATTTTGTTCTCCAAAATCAACTGCTTGTACTGTTTGAAGCTGTATAACTCCAACATGTCCTCACTGTTTTGTGTTCTCATGGAGACGTAGAAGCGCCTTAATCACGCCGATTCTTATTTATTATTAGAGATTGTTAATAGTCGCTTCTTTTGTTTGTTTTGAGGTGGAAGAGATTTGGAAAGGAGAGATGGGCGGGCAGTCTTTGTGTAAGGTTTTGAGGATCAATAAAGATGGCCTGGATAGAAGTGTGGCCTGCTTTTCCATTCATTGCGTAGCCTCTCACTCCCGCTGTGCAGCTCCTGCCCCCCCCAAGCTACGTGCTGAGGTTCAACCCGCGGCGGCTGAGGGCACACCTCGCTTTCTACCGCCATGGAAACGCGTTGCAATATTTATACGGCGGAGTTGCAAGTCGGCCAATGGTCGCGGACGAAAAAAACCTGCGGGAAACTGACCCTGTTGCTTTCGATTGCTTGCAACTTGTTTGCTCTTTGTCCAGTCCTACTTTATGATTGTCAGAGTTCACCGGGTGTCACAAATGATTTTTAAGTGCCATCTATGCTAATGTGTGGGGATTTTTGAGTCAGCCGAAGGGCTGAATACTCAAATGTTTCGGCGCTCGATATCATTCTAAATGACACCAGCCAAATTCTACAATGTGACATGAATGTAAATTTTTGGGGCAAGGATGAGAGCATTTTGGTTGAGCGATTGGATCCAAAGCATATTTTCGTAATTTGAACTGGACTTGAGGGGGTGGGGGAATTTCAAGTAATACAAACTGCAATTCAAGTTGAACCTGGACGTACGTTAGGAGGTTAGGCTGCTTGCATTTGGCAAAACAATGTGGACAACGTTGCCACCTCTGGGAGATTGAGAATTGTCTGCCACGTGTGTTTGTTCCCGCTGATGTTAGGATGCCGGGTGATGGACAGGTCGCTTACATAAACACACTTACGCATTTAGCTACTTGAAAAAAAAAATTGCTGTAGCCAGTCAAGTGGATAAAACTTGTATTTAACTAACAATTAGTTTCACTTACAGCACTGCAAACATTTGCTTCTTTACTGTGTGTGTGTTGGGGGAGGTGTGACTGGCCAAGGAATGCTTACCTTGATGGGGGTTTAAGTGACTTAAAGCTTGTAAGCTGCGACTCACAAGAGGCCTGGTGCTTTTTCACAATGCACACACATGCACACACGCACAAATAGATGTCGAAGACTTTTGTGCAAGAAATTTCAGTTGTGCGAATTTTCAAATGTTGGGGTTAAATAACAGCGCCCCCATCTGGCAAGTCTGATGGTACGAAAGGTTTTGTTGTTGCGGAGATCACCGAGGTGGTGGAATTGTATTGTGTGAGAAGTTTCAAGTCATTCTCAACAAGATGTTCAGCCTTTGAAATTGTGCATTCGGGTCACATTTGACCAATGTCATTTGTTGTACTTTCAGCTGGAGATGTTTCAAGTCTGTCAGAATTCTCTCTTTCCTGTGGAGAACATTGAAGTGAGCTTTGTGTGTTCAAAATTCACGTGTACTTGCTGAGAAGTGCCGCCTTTTTCGCGTTGATATTTTTGCAGTTTAATAAGCCCTTTTTGGGCTAGAGAAAATCAACCAGAGACAATTTAAGGGTGAGAAATTTCCTGTCAAAGCTGCACGTCATTGGAGGATGGCCGACGCGGACATTAGCCAAGAAAGCATCCGCTTATTTATTCAGGCATGTTGAGAGAGAGAGAAAAGATCGTAAAGTAGGCCGTGGCACATCGCTTAGCAACGGGCCTCCAGCATGGCGCCGATTTGGTCAGACGGTATGTGTGTGTTGGTGTGGTGCCTGATCGCATGTTGCGCAAATGTTTTGCCTCCGTTAAAGCGGCAGCGCATAGTCGGTTGGTTTTATAAAGATGACAACGGACGGCTCCAACGGCTACGATGTTACGATGTAATAAGGAGAAACCCTTCTAAGGCATTGTCACAGCGACCCTTAAATCATGTATCTTAACAGTCTGATCTAATGCTAAGCTAGCATTTTAGAATGCGTTCTTTAGCTCAACTTATTGTGTCTTGCCGTTGAAAAAATGGTGGAAAAAAGAAAAGAAAATATATTGTGAGATTTGCCCAATGGATGACAGAGAAGGACGATCATCGGACATGATTAAAAAATGGTGGATTTTTCCGGAAAAACTGGGCTAGCTTACAGGTGGAAGCATAGAAAGGAGCTTATGATCTCAAGATGAGACGTAGCATGCATTTCAATTCAAGTTTTTTTCTTTTTGTTGTGAGATCAATATGGGTCGAGTTATGGAGTAATTTAAAAGATGATACACATATATTTTGTGTATGTATATAGCTATATCGTTTTTCTTAAAATGCAATAAAATTCCTATTGATGCTAATAATGGTGAATTAGGTCACTTCAGTGTTCGTTGAGGGCAGGATCCAAAATGCACCTCCTGCCATTGCAACTTAAATTTGGAGGTGATCACCCCTTGGTTGCCGCCGGCCTCAGTCAGGATGCGTTGACGACTTCTGCTATTTGCAGTAAGTCGTCTTCCTGTGTCACCTCAACGTGTTCTCGTTTTGAGTCAGCCGTCCAAAGCCACATGCTGACAAATAAAGAGCCCCCCCCACCCACCTGCCTAACCCTATAATTCAGTGTACATAGTTTTTGGACATTGCCAGTTATTTTTTTTAAAGTTCTAATATTCTTTGTTGGGGTTTTCCCCTGTAGGTACTTTTTATGTCGATGGAAAAGCACCTCCTTTTATTATTTCTAGGCTGTAATCCAGGCAAAGCCAGAAAGCCATTTGCAGCTTTGACACATGCGCAGACCTCAGAGGAGGCGCACACATACGCGCACGCGGTCAGGCGTACAACGTGATCAAACAAAGTCAAAGGGACTCCTTAAAAGCGGAGTGGCATCGAGAGAGAAGCAGGATTCATGTCTCATAATGTATGTAGGGTGGCATCAGAAGACCAAGCAGCGTTTTGCACAGTTCATCAGAATCTAAAGGGAGAAAAAAAAATCAACTGGTCAAGGTCTGACAAGTTCTTCAGTGTTTAAAAAAAAAAATCTAGGACTGCTTATTTTGCAACAAATAGTACCTAACGGAGAAGGTCACTTATTAGGTTTGCAAGTACAGTGGTGCCCTCAGATTATCTTTCCCCATTGATGGAACTGCCATTCAATGATTAAAGCCTCAGCCCACGCCCCAAAATGTGAATTCAATGCAGTTTCTCACGAGAACAATTTTTCTGGTGCAGAGAAAACTTAGACTATAACTTTAGACTACCTAAAACCACGTCTAACTTGTGGCGCAGTTGGTGTAACATAATATAGGTATTAAAAAATAGGGCCCAAAAGGTGTAATGGAAGTAGATTGAAAAAAAAAATACTTTTCATATTCATTCATGGCTCATTTGCCTTTTTTTTTTTGTAATCCCGATTAATTTACTGTTCTTTATTAAAATAAACAAATGTGTGCGATAAGACAACTTTGAGTTACAATATTTATTGACAACACAGGCAGGTTTCTATCTGTTTGTTTGACAGTTTCGAAAGGTGGGGGTGTCGGGAGGGGGGGCGAGATGGAGCATGCTTGAACTTGTTAGACAATTTCAAGGTTTTTGTCACGTCGGTGGTTTAGGTGTTTGCTGGCGGGAAAACAGCAAGTCCCTATGGGGGACTGGGGTTAAGGTTCATTTTTATGGACTCGGGCACAACTTCCTGACACGTGACCGTTGTTTTCATGCAAGAGGCCACGACTGGGGGAGGGGGCTGTACACCCTCATCACGTTCTTTCCAGAAGACACTCAGTTGGGCTAATTGTTTTGTTTTCCACCCGCAAGCTGCTGAAGGGGCTTTAAAAGGCAGCCATGTATGGAGAACATGCAAGCCTCGGCGGCTAAGTGGCTGATTCTGGCATGTCGAGGCAGGTGACAGGTTGCCAGGCGACGGGAGACTCCTCCTCCTCCTTCACTGCCTTCCCCAAATCTGGCCTTGAATGATTTGCCAGCTCTTTGAAGTCAAAAGCAGACGGTGTAAATAATTGATTGACTGACGCCTTGTCGCGGCCCGAGCATGTCCAGGTATCCCCGCCACGTCTGAAGATGGTAAATATTTAAGGTGCATGTGATTTACACCAGCTGCACAAAATTTTGACGGAGCAGAATTAAAATGTTATGCCTTGTTTATATTCTGTCACCAGGTGGATTTCCTTTGTTTACAAAACACTCAGGCTCTCTGAGGCGATTTGTCAAGACATTATAAAAATGACGTGCACTAATTGTTTTGCTCCCAGACTCCCCCTGCAGGCCCCAAATTGAATTTATTAAGCTACTTCCTCTCAAAACACGAACTGGCCTGACTCACCATGCGTACCACCACCTTCACTCTTAAAAATAAATGTAATTTTACTGCACGTAGGTTGTGTAATTGAGATTTTGACCAATTGCGGGCACATGTGGAATCCCCTCGGGATTATTTGTGCGTGGCTAAAATTAGGTCAAGGTTCATGGGGTTTCCCACCATTGGAATTGGAAACTGGAGGGCCCAGAATTTCCAAGTACCCATTATTCTTGAACGCCGTAGATTTCTATACATATAAAATGACACTGCAAACAACTTGTCATGGCTGGCACATCAATAAAGGCAGTGAGACAGTGTCGCCAGGGAAACAACTGAGCTTTATTACAAGCCTGTATACAAAAAGACACTTTTCTTGCTGATATTTCAAGGCACGGTCATTCCGTCGTGCTTCCGAAGGTACCAACACAAATAATCCAAGTGTGTTGACTTATAAAATTGTTTTCATTTTTCATGGGAAAAGCATTAGCGCGTTGATGCCGTAACATATTTCACAAGCCGATCAATAATGACTGAGGTCCAACTCTGCTGCGGGGGCCTTCTGGCTGAATTGCATTAAGTTGCAAGGACTTCATATGATTCTATTTATTGTGTGGACGCGCGGCTTTTATATGAGCCAGCCAGGTTGGCCTGGTCTAACATTTATGAGAGCAGAGGGGAGAAGTGCGGATCTGGCCGGTCGACTGACAGGTTTGCTTGTAGGCTCGAACTGAGCCAAAGAGTATTAGGGCAGCCTCTGTTCTGTACACAGTGTCTTCATGAGCGCGGCTTTAAAACGACGCGTTAATCTGGTGACAGTGGCGAGCGCATGCTTCCAAAGACAGACGAGCTGTCTGCAAGCGTGGGGGTGGAATTAATAGATGAGCGCACGTCTTACGTGGGACTGCTCTGCTCGCTCATCAAATAGCACAAACATCATTCATTTATTTTTTGCTGTTTTTCACTTCAACTGCTTTGTGTTGAAGCTGGACAGTAGCAGATGCTGCAACTCTGTATGAAATAGAAAAAAAAACGGTGTCATGCAGCAAGGCTAGCGGCTTGGATATTATTACCCACGCTTACCTTAGGCCGACTAATATTCTTACCTTCCGGGACAAACGTGGCTGTGATGAGCTTGCCCACGTACTCCATCTGTGGGCAGAATGGGAGCGGGGTGGGGGGGATGTCAAGATTGGGAGATATTAAAGGCCCCCATCCCCACCCCCACCGCTGCTCCTCAATCTACAGCCACCCTCGAAGCCCTGTGAAGGAAAAAGTAGGTCCGCTGCTTCTTTTTAGCAGGAGAGAGATAATGAACTTTAAATTTAGAATGGCGCCAGCGGCATGCTGAAACATTGCGGTATGATATGATTCACCAAAAGTGACCAATCACTTTTACGTAAAGTTAAGCCTCAGGATCTCCCATTGATCTATTTCCCACTTTGCTTGACACCACTAAGGTGGCGGGTCAGCTGGACCTCAACCATTCGATTGCGGTGCGTTAATCTTAAAAAACAGAACAAACACAAACACAGAGACAGCGCTTGTACGTGATAGTACTCACTGTCATATATTGTTGAACAATACTGGTGCCGCACTGAGGAGCTGAGAGGAGTTGAGACGTCTCACTGAACTGGATATCCGTTTATCTTATACTGCTGCAGTAATATTAGCAGAGGATAAAGAATATAGGCCTGTGAGTACTATATTTTTGTCTTGGCTGTTTTTCTTCAAATATCCATATCAGTGTGTGTGTTGCTTTGCAAACAGAGCACGCACTCAAAGGGCTTGGGAAGCGTCACCCTGCACTAGTGCCCTGAGGCTGCTTGGGAAATATCGTAGCGCCAAGGAGAAGAAGAGATGTGACCGGCAGACCTGAGTTGAATCTCATGCCTTCATCTGCAACCTCGCGTTTCTGTTTACAGATCTTTTTTTTAGTTATGGGCACTCAAATAATTATATCCAACTCAAATGAATGGAAAAATCCCCCCAAAGTTTTTCTCAGCTCCTCAGTACGGCAGTAATATTAGTCATACTTTGCAGAGGATAAAGAACATCTGCTTGTGTTTGGATATCTGTTGCATATAGCATAACAATGCCGTCACATGCTAACTGTTAGCCCATGTGCTTATGCAGTTTCCCATAGTAAGGATTAAGCTAGTGGAGGCAATGAATTTGCTTTAAACGTGCCGTGTGTAATTGTTAGCCTTTCTTGTTGAGGGGGGGGGGCATAATTCTCACACTCAACATTTTATGATGCCAAATTAATTCTCTTTACACAACTTCCTACGGGAGCCTTGTTTTGAATATAAACAAGTCGACCTGTATGCACACACTCCACACACACACCAATGTACGTCGTGTGATGTATGAGTCAGTAAATCTGGTGCATAAACATCCAGGTCGAAGCACCGCTATCTAAACGCCATTACGTGTCATTACAATACATCTCCAATGTGCTTTAAGAGGTGACAGTTGGCCGGGCGGCACCTTCACAAACACGCAGTATTGAGCACAAAGAGCTGTTATTTCTGGCTATAAATAGCGCCACTCACATACTGGCTTGCATCAACAATAAGCCCAGGCATCAGGGCCCTGGCTTGTGACATGTAAGTGTGTGTGTGTGTGTGTGTGTGTGTGTGTGTGTGTGTGTGTGTGTGTGTGTGTGTGTGTGTGTGTGTGTGTGTGTTCGTGTTCTCTCACACGCGCGTCAGTTACAATCAGTGGGCTGGGTCACTGTTTTCCTGTTTGCACTCAGAGGATGCGGTTGAACGTTTTTGCCGACGTCACGCATCGCTCACGCCAACATAAGTCCGCTGGTAATGACAACGAAGGCCATCGTCGTTATCTTAAAGCACACACAAAATGGCGTGGCGAATGCAAAAGGTTGGCTACTAATGACACGCACAAATTAAGTAACACTGTGATGATGGTGCTGAGAGGAACAGATGGAGATGTGGCCCACCCATGGCACACCATGTCACAGTCCCAAGGAGAAACACCAAGGAGACCGAGAGGGTGCAGAGAGGGAAAGGGGGAGGGAGGGCGAGAGGGAGACAATGAGGCTCTGCTACCCCCTGGAGGCTAATGTGTGTCAGTGTAAGCCTTTAAAAAGTCACAGGTGGTTTTCTTTTGCCGCTTCTCTCCCGATGCAGCAACGAAAGAGAAGCGATTCAAAGTTGCATCATATATTTATTAAGCAGTGTTGTTAACACGTAATAGTTCTCTTCATGTAGGAACTCTAATAGTGTCGTATCAAAACATTTTTTTTTTTTAAAGTACAAATGACAAAGTTGAGACGATTTAAACGACATCCATAGCAAAAAACAAGATTTTGAAGGATCAGTCTCTCATTTCGATAAAATGCTAATTTGTCTGGCTTTTGTTGATGTTGTGCGCGCCTTCAAAAGAGATATTTGTCACAAGGAATGCCAGATGTAGTAATTTGATCATTTCAAATTCTCCAACACGAGAACAAATTACATCATATTCAAAGTACAAAAGGTCAAATGTACAATCGGGCCATTAAATTAAAAAAAAGCCCATTTTAAGTGTAATTGTCAGAATAAGAAAACAAAAAGCAGAAACTACATACACCTGCCATACTGCCTTGGGGCTAGATTGTGCTACATGAAATCAAGTCCCGTCCTCATTGGATGAGGTGGACAAAGATGGCGGCCCATGTTTGCAGAGTGCTCCTGGAGGGCAGTGACGACCTTTGGAAGGAAGGAAGGAAAAGCTGCATACGTCGGCGCCCCTCCGGCGCTCAGGCTCGTTTTAGCTTGTCAATGTGAAAGGTGAGTTTGAGGGCGGGGCCCAGCTTCAGGCCCATGTACTTCATCATGGTGTCGCTACGCAGCAGCAGCAGCGCCTTGCCATCGATTTCCTGCCGTGGAGAACATTGGAGTACAGTGGAACCTCACCTTAACTTACACATGCTGAAATGTTATTTTAAAATAAGTGTGTAGTGCATTAAAATGCTATCAAGCACGTTTCCTTATGGCGGATTTGCTTACATGTTTCCTGAACAGGTCCGCGTGTGGCGCCAGCACGGGGTCGATGTCTCGGATGTAGTGCATGACGTCGTCAACGCTCCACGTGTTGGGGTCCTGACCGCCGGGCTTGGGGCTTTCCCCAAAACAACTCGATCCTAAAGGGGGACAATCGCCGGCTCATTGTTCATTGCCGCATGTGTGCGCAATGCGCGGTATTTATTTACCCGACAACTGTACACGGATCCCCGACTTTTGCGAGCTGGGGGAGAGGGGCCTCGTCTTGAAGTGCTCCAATCTTGCCGCCGCGACGCTGCTCTCCACGGACTGCCCTGACCAACACAAGACATTCCCGCGATTAAATGTCAGCTTTAAAGATGCCTCAATGGTCCAAAACGGATCTTTGCATTTCCCCCTGAAGCTCAAGTTATTTCTTAGAAGCTACCAAAAATATCAGCTTGACACTCTTATGCTCAACTCCATAACTTTGTGCTTTACAAATGCTGCCAGGTCAAGAAGCACCTCCTTAAATTGATTTTTAAAGATGCCATGACAAACACCATAAAGCTCATCAGCTTTACAGTTGACCTTTCAAACACTTTCTCCTCTTCAGCTCTCTTTTAACTCCATCGTTAAATTCAGCTTTAAAAAAATGCCCCGTTGAGCACGAAGTCTGTAAACGTCGTAAACCAGCTGCCCCAAGAAGCACTTCACTATGAACGTCAGCTTTACAGATGCCTTTTGGATGTGCCTGGTAAATTCGTCTATAGCGACACCTGATGGCGATGACGTGAACAAAAATTGTTCGAGTGGACACAGTGACTCATGTCAAAGTCGTACAATTGGCAGCGGCCCGGGAGATCTTGGCCAGGGGGCTTTTGTGCGAGTCCTGCAGGTGCCTCTTGGCGCCTCGACTGGGATTCATGGTCAACTCTGCCAAACCTTTCCTGTCTGAACACAAACAGAGTAAATGTTATGCTTGCCAGTATGATTCTATCATCTGACTTAAGTATTTCTTTCCGGCCTTTAAGACTGGCAAATCAAGACAGCTCGGTTAAGTTGAGCACAAAAATTGGTCAATTCTATCATTTCTGCCTTGACTGAAAGTGTAATAATAAATTTCAAAAACATCGTTGTAGCATTGGGGCGTTTCCGCATGGTCATTGACGGAACACAACCAAAAGAGTTTCATGGAGTTACTGCAAAGCGAAACTCTCGGGCTTGGAGATGGCAACAGTGGTAGGATGACAAGTTGGCCAACCTTTGGCCTACTGCCAGAGGTAAATAACTCAGTTTTTTGTTTGAAGTAATTGAGCACTAAATAAGCTTCCATATGGTCATAGCGCTTCCCATTACTACTTAACAAGAGCCAAGCGTCTTCCCACTGAATTGTGACCTTTTAAAGCTTCTCCATTCGACTTAGCTTAGCATATCTTGCTGCTTGTGTCTCTGGTCAAAAATCTCAAAGCAGGCCGTGGCACACTTATTGTTGGAAATGCCAACAAAACTTAAATTAAGAGCAAGTGAGTGTGACAATAGTGTGGAATTTCCCGCAATAAACGGGGGCTAACGACTGTCAGACAAAGCGTACCGAGCGTGGCCTAACGGCGCTCGCTGCCAACCTGTAGTGAAGAGCGGACTTTCTCCGGCCACAGGCTGACTGCCGAAAAGCGGGTCGCAGTGTAGGTTATGGCAGAGCTTCTCCAGGAAGCGGAGGACGTAGGTGACACTGCTGGCGATGGGCAGCGTCAGCGTGTGCTGCTGCTTCTCAAAGAAGGCTGCAAGCCAAAATTCTGTCCATTAGTATCTCCACTGCCGTTCATTTCATGTGTAAAATAAGCTCACCTGAAATGACCTTGCCGCCCTGGCCGGGCTTAAGGCAGGAGAAGACGGTGGCCTGGTTGTGGGCCGAGTCGACGCAGGCTTGGACGCACTGCTGAAGTACCGACGATGCCTGGCCGGGACCGAAGTGGTCGGGCAACTGGCGGATGCGATGCTGGTCCAGATGGGGACCAACCTTGCTGTACTTGTTTAGGTAGACGCATACTAGAGGGAATACAACCATATTGAAAATGTTGGTGGGTTTTTTTTTGTATGAGATGCACTTGAAGAGGAGCACGGTGACATACTCAGTTTATTGCAGAAGATCCGTTACAGAGCCACTCGCAGTAGGTGAAACTCTCTGCTATACAGTTTAGAAACCATATATATTTTTTCCCAGTTTTAGCGACTGGCAATATTGGGCTAATCCTCTAGTGCTATTTCAAGTACCTGTAGGGGCCTGTAGTGCAAATTTGGGGATGGTGGCGTTGTCGAGGGGCACGGTGCTGGTGTCGGGCTCCGGGGTGCTGCTGGTGGGAGACGTGGGGACCGGATTAGCTACCAGGCGAGGTTTTCTCTGAACAAAAAAGCATCACAGCATTTGTACAGGTCAACATCTAAAAGGAAGGCCGACTGACTTTTGTATTTTAGTGTCATCTGTGGCAGGGCTGCAGTGAATAAGGTTGAACATTTCCAAATCACCTTTTGGAGATGCTCATTATTTTTTTGCTTAATTTTGCTAGATAACGGTAAAGTCAAAATGTTGGCAGTGGTTCAGGCGACACATGGGAAACAGCCGCTCCAAAGTAAAGTTGCAGGGCAAGAAATTAATCAAATATTTGCAACGCTGGTTGGCTGGCGCCTTGACTGAATCTCAGCTGGCTTTATCATTATTCTTAGCGTTTGATGAGCGGTTTTCTGTTTCCTAAGCGGAAGCATCGCACGGAAACGACGACTTTGTGTGTGAGACTGTTAGTGGCACCTTGCTGCCAGGCTTTGGGCCTCTTTTCTTTGGAATCTTGACGGGCACGTCCTGCGTCTGCGGCAGGGCTAACCTCTGCGCCCAGTTGACCGAGAGCCTCCCACGGGGTCGTCCCGGGCCTGTCGTAGGCCGCCCGGGCCCGGCCGTGGCGTCCGGCGAGAAGCTGGCTTTCTTCACCCAGCTCAACTGCCATAAACAAAAAAGCTTGATGGTCACATAGGGGTACTTTCAAAAACCAGTGGCGAGGACTTAAGTGCTAACATGATATGATAGCATGATGTATATGTCACTTACCTTCCGCCCTGGTTTGGGTCCGCGTTTCTTGGGCACCTTAACAGGCTCCAGGCCTTTGTCTGTTCGGATGCTTGGCGGTGCCGAGGCTTTTTGACTCCAGGAGCCCTTGGATTTCCTGCGGCCGGGTTTGCGGCCCCTTTGACCGGCAGCTTTGCTTGCTGCGGGGGGTGCGTGCGCGGCCGAGCTGTCCAGGGCGCCGTCCGTTAACGGCCCTACCATTTTCGGCATCACCGCTGCAATGATAGACAAGGATGGAAACAAATGGGGGGACTCAGCAGGAATCTTTCAGGAAATGCAACACGATCAAATTAATTCCCAGTTAAAAGCGCATCATCAGGATTATCTAAATTAACGCAACAGGGCAGCAAATGCAGACGAGGTGTGAAGATTTGAATTGGATCTGCCTTCCAAACACCCGGCGGCTTTGACAAAGCAACAAACGGCTGCGAATGACAAGCCTTTGAGGTCTTCAGGCGCAACACCGTGTGAGGAAGGCGGCTGCTGACAGATGCGAGGTCACACTGATTGACAATCAAACACCATCCACAGACAAGCGCCAGGGAAAAAATATGACTTCTAAGAAGCACATCAGGAAACATAAACATGTGCAGTATACATCCCTCCGGGACCTTTAATTAAATACACTTTGAACTGGGCACTCCGATCAATGCAGCGCCGCAACTATTTTCATTAGGTAGCAAAAATTTGATCGATTCATACATGGCTTAATTCTTTGTTAATACTACATCGAAGGAGCTCATTGAGCAGTAGCTGCCTTGGCCCGCGCGCAAGTGTTGAGAAAGCAATGTTTTGCTTTCAAGCAGTCTTGCACACGACAACCTCAACGTCTCCTTCCTTGCTGCTCTACTCCCCTCCCGTCATCTGCTAGCCAGTCTGTATATCGGAATATTGCCGTTTTAGCGGCTTGTATTCAAATGTTGGTTGCCCACTCATCAATCTGTGAGAACGGGCACCTTTTGTTCCGGGGGGCTGCAGGTTGTCCCCGGTTCGGGCGCACCAGCCCACCGGGAAGATGTCGCGCGAGTCGTAGCGGCAGTAGTAGTCGAAGGCGCCGCGCCAGCCGTCGAAGGTGACCTGCACCTCCACTCCGCGCAGCGCGCCCACCGTGGCCGGGCAGATGAAGTGAGGGTTCTTGCGGTCCACCGCCTCCAGCTTCATACCCACTTGGAAGGCGTTCTTCTCCGGAGCGGGGGGTTCCTGCTGGGGACGCGCGAGAGGCGTTAAAGGCAGCTCGTCTAAAGCGCATATTTCACTCAAAAGTAGAACTAACAAAGTCCCAAGACTTGACTTTAAAGGTCTCTCGGGGCAACGTGCGAAGGTTTTAATGTGAAACGAAAAGCGATATAGCGCTCCACTTAAGCCAGTGTGGTAGCGTTACCTTGTGAAAGATGCGTGGAGGGGCCATCTCAGCACCATTGAGTGTCTTCAGAAGAAACAAGGGCCAGGAGGATGCGTTGAGGCGGAAACCTGAGCCAGGAATATTTTGACTTTGACGTATTCCATAGCAAAAAAAACGCAAAAATTACCGCGAAAATCTTTTACCAAGCGGCGGCTGCAGCATCCCTCCGCTCTTCTCGCAGTTGCCGATGGGCTGGATCTCGGACGAGTCCACCAGGCGCCAGAAGTCATTCTTGTTGTCGGAGCCATCCAGGCGCAGGCGGAGCCGCGAGCCCGTCAAGCCCACCACGGTGGCGATGCAGGTGGATGTGGTGTTGCGCGGGTCCTGAGCCTCCAGCTTCATACCCGCTTTGAATTCGTTGACCGGCGGCGTCAGGCTCTAGACGGGTTGTTGATTGACGCGTCAGCCGAGTGACCGAGTGCTGTGCCGCGCGGCCACTAGGGCGCTGCTTACCTGACGGAAGCATGAAGTGGGTGCTGCACTGGCGCCAGTATCTTTGAGGTACTTCTCCCAACTGAAATGGCCTGAGAGGATACAAAAATGACAAATAAGTCACACGTGCAGGACTTGCTGTAATTCTTGAGTTTTTTGACAGTAGAAAGTCTGGGACCAGCGACGTATCAATACTGGACATCTGTACTTCTATAGTCTAAAAAACACAAAAGGATGCTCGGATACTGCACACCAATACCGCAAATGGTAAATAGTGTGCTTCAATAGCCAGCCAGAGGGTCTGTGAATTTTTTAAGAGAGCCGGGACGTTATTTGGCAAATTAATAGGAATTACCTTGGAAGAGGGAGGGCAACCGGGAGGGCCGTCCACTTCGAGCGTGCTTGATCCTTCTTGCATCTTTCCACTCTATAGCTGAAAAGTTCAGACAGGAAAATAAATTTAATCGATTGGAGAAATTCCTCTTAGTCAATATCTGAGAGCATCTGTTCCCAAAACAGAATCTACTGAAAATATCTGAAGTGATTGCAAATGCATCAGCCACAAGTGATCCAATGAATACTAAATCTTTTGAAAGACACGGTAATAATGTTACCTTTCTGCGGCACGGGCTTCCTCATGTTCCAATGACACGGAACAATCTCGGTATATGACAGTGGGCGAGCACCCTATGAGATAAAAAAAAAAAAAAAAGTCAGTTTCCTTGCGATCTCCCAACATGTTTATGATTGAGGTTGTACCATTTCAATCATATAGGTGTCTGCAATACGCATCAATTTTCTTTACCACTGTCCGCAAAGTAGATGTGCAATTAATTACACAACCGCAAAATATTTATGAAATTAATCTAGAACCATTTATTACCGAAACCACGGAATTTCATCTTCCCGATGGAATATATTCTGATCTCTGTAGTCCTGAAAGTGTAATAATAAAGTCTTCGTGTTTAACCAAATTCATTTTGCTCACATCAACTTTTTCTCCACTTTTACTTGACTACAAACTATTTCCTGACATGTTATGGATGAAATCAGAATAAAATTGTCATTTTAATCGATTTGCAGCCGTAGTATAAATAACCTGTAGCTGGCATGAATTTGAACCTGAAGCAGCCTGAAACGTGGATCTCAAACGCGTACTAACTGTGGATGAAGAGTAATCCTTCGATGACCGTAGGCGATATTTGGATAACGGATCCAGTAGCTCAATAGCAAATTCGTCGAGTAATTTCTCACTTCAAATACGACATCCAAGTGCACAGACTTACGTTAGAAGTTCATGACCAACAATCGGACGGGCCCCTTCTCAACCAAAGTGCGCCTTTTTCTTCAAACCGCCACCTTGGAAAAGCGGTGACAAAAACAGGACCAACGTCAACGGGGGCTTCAACTTCAACAATAGCCCCCTCGGCCGCGGGACACCTCCAATCGGCCAAAACAGTGCGCGGTTGGCGTTGGTCGCTCGCGGTAGTAACACGCAGACGCGCGGCGCCTAATTCAAAGTACAAAAGACACCCCCCACCCCCCCATGCCACAACAGGCAAGCCGAAGACAGCCGCCAGCTTGGCTTGACAGGCGGCGTTGCTAGTCGGGAGCTCGGCTAACCAACGCTACCGTCACGGTCTAAGTTCCTCAGACGAACAAGCCAGTGCGTGAAATGTGATGGTACATGACGTGTTATTACAAACGCATACATACCAAGTCAGGCAAGCTAGGATGCTAACTACCTTAGCATAGTGGACGCTAACTCCTTGGTGACCCTATTTAAAAAAAATTTTTTAAAAAATTATATGATGGCAATTGGTAAAACAAGAGCGTACCTGGTACACTGTCTGAGAGGATCACGTTTGCTTTTGCGGGCTTCGCGATGACGCCGCGTCTGGAAAGAAGACGCGGCTCGCTCCCGTGTTAGTAGACGTGAGCTAGCTTTGTAGCGTGTTGTTGTTGCCAAGGAGTTACCGCCAGTCCGCCATTTTTTTCACTGGATCTCGGGGGAGGGGTCGGGGGGGCACCGACGGGCGATTGTGCTGAAAGATGCAAGATGGTTCGAAGAGGAAACAGCGGAACCTAGTGGTCAAAGGTTAAGCTACAGCAAAGTCTTGCATCCTTGTCTTCATGTGCCTTGTGCACTGGTGCACCGTCGTGTTGTAAAAGGAAGGGGAAAGAAATATTCAAAAATATTGCCCCCGTAGTTCCAGTGGAAGAAACATATGGATGAACATATGTACATTTGTAATATTATTTTTGTCAAATTAAGTGTAATCGCACAATTTCTAAAAAAAATAAAACTAAATATGGAATAACAAATTTATATAGCAACAGTGTAGTCCAATAATGTTTGTTTACTCACTAATGATTTACTATATCGTCATGAAATGTTTTTTTTCATCCACTGTATGTATTCTCATAACTGATATGATTGCTTGAAATGTTACTGATTGCAAGAAAGTTATGATTGGTTGAAATGTTACTGCTGCAAAGCACTATGCCGCTATTTAAGCACATTAACATGGGTTCTTAAAACGAAAAAAAGATTGCCTAGAGCAAAACCGGACTTTTTAAACTATTTGTTCTAGTAAAGAATATTCCAACATAGTGAACCTACAAATAAGGAATTTTAATATTTCATACACAGAAAATATTAGGCCTGGCAATGTTGTTTTGCTTCATTTCATCGTAGCTCAGTTTTTATGTCGTTGGTAAATTTTTCTAGCTTAGAAACGATTTATTCAAGTGGCCAGACAGTTTTACGCTCGTGTGTTTTAACTGCAACGAGAGAAGCTAGCGTGTAATAGTAAAACCAAGATGCTCATCACGAGCGAAATGACGCGCAACACTCAGCTTGTGTGTGTAACGGTCACCCGGCCGGCAGGACCACTAATGCCCGCTTCATCCTACTTTGGGCAGGCCGTGGCCCCGTGGCACTCCGTTCCTTGCGGCCCAGGCAATTATGTTTGGTTTCACACGGTGAAAGGGGTTAATTGGCAGTGCCCACGCGCCTGATTGGACCTGTTTCACGCCTGTCGGCCTTCATCGCGTCAAAGGAACCCACCTCCCCGCTCCCCCCCCCCCCCCCCCACCACACACACACACACACACACACACACACACACACACACACACACACACACACACACACACACACACACACACACACACACACACACACACACACACACACAAAATCTACTGGGAAACCGTTGTTAGAGCACTCCTCGTGAACAGCCACTCTCACTCTTTTTAAAATTTGGCCTTCTTATCGTCATGCGCGTGAGTGGGAGATACCGTATGTGCACGTAAGCATGTATCCGCTCATTCTGAGACGCGGCATTCGTCCGTTCTCACGTTGACCACAAGAGGTCAGTGTTGTTTCAATGGAGAGTCCTTCTCTCTCTCTTGTCCTCTCCTCTCATTATCATCATCATCCTCATCATCATGCTATCCTCTGAGGACCCGCATGATCCATCACGGCACATTGTTCTGTTATTTCAAATCACTCGTTAAATCCTAATAATGATAGTCTTCTTTCATTATGTAATATTTATGCGTTCTTTTCTCTCACTCTTTTCTTTTTTGAAGTCGATTTTGTCTTTTGAGAGCGGCCCATTGTCAAGTTTCCCTCCAGTGTTATTGTGTGCTTGTCTCTCAGTAAGTCCATGTGGTCTTAGTTCTTTATTAATAAGGCATAAACCATGGGAACTGCTGGCACCCAACTCTATTATAGCCTCCATACGAGTTCATTAGAGCCAATTAATGGCATCAACAATGGGCCTTGCTCAGCATCTATTTCTTTTATGAAGCACACGCTTTCAATGGTTCCATAAGCCTTGCAAAGGTGCTTTTGAAAGCGAGTGGTGTGAACGAGCCTTTCATTTTTCCGAGAATTTAGTCAGATTTCATAATCATCTCTTTTCAATGGCACCAGCCCGAATCAAGGTTAGCTGGCTGGGATCACCTCGGACTGTTTCCCGCTCAAAAAAAGTACACATTTTGACAAGTTGACATTCAGCCGAAGAGTCCTAAATATTGGCACATGGTCGCGTTTTCTCATCTTTTTGGCTCCAAACAAAATGTGTTTCGACTGCAGATTTTCAGCTTTGATTTGAGGTCGTTTGAGTTTCATTTACACTGCACCGGGGAACGTCGTTTGGGTTGTGAAAGATCGTGTCATATGACATGAAATGTTTGATTGACTGCCATGTGGAAAATTGAGCTCTACATTCTGCGTCATGAGTGCCAATTGAGAAAAGCGACGCAAAAAAATAAAAGAGCTGGCTTTTGTTCAAGGGGGCACTACCGCCTGTGTGTTTCTGTGCCCTTCTGTTTTTCCTTCACACTCGGCGGGTGCATTTCTGGCGACCCAAAGAAGCGCGGTGTCGAGTGTGAAGACGCTCGGATGTACCATCCCTTTGGAGTTTTGGCTAAATTGCGTTTTCGCTCTTTCACAGCCGCGTGTGATTTCCGCGGCAGGCCTCCGTCGCCAGCTTGCATCGCTTCATCAGCGGGACTCAAAGTACGCCACAAGCAAAAGCTTTTTACGACAAAAACGTTTCGCTTCACAACAAAATCACACGCAAATGTTTTTTCAAATGACGAGACGTTTTTTGTTGCATTTTTTTTAAAACACAAACACTGATGGAGCGCACATCTCAACTGAAGCTTATACTTTTTGAAACCAGATCAATAAGCCATCCATCACAACTGTGAGACGTTCCAGAATTTCTATACTCCAGTACTGTAGGAGGCGGTAAAGCAGAGGTTTTCCCTCGCTTGAGTGGTTGGGACAATGTGAACTAGCGCTGTGTGGTCGGCACGCCTGCCTGGCGGTTCTTATTTAAAAAAGTTTGGAACTGTACTGCTCACATGGCATAAATTGCAGCTCATGTATGGGCCCCAAAAATTGGACTTGATCTGCAGTAATTCGAGCCCGCCTCTTGCCTCGTGTGCTTTTGCCAATGACCCTCCAAAGGTTAAGTGCTCTTGCAAGTCACTAGTAGGAGCAACTGGCTTCTCTTCTTGGCAGCAGACTCACTTTTGGGTCCGCTCCGACTGTCTTGCTTGCTCTTTTTCATTTTCTCCCACTAATTGAGTCTGGCTTGGCAACGTGTTTTTGGACTCACAAACGCGTCGCCCAAGGTGTCCGCACGCGCTCGCCAATGGCCGCACTCCATCGGGGCGGCCTGTTTCTGCTCACGCGGGCGGGACGGCGAGGATCTTTTCCCACCGCGCCTCCTTGTCACTTTCAGCACTCTGGCACGCTTCAACTAAGTCGCCCCCACACTAAGCCCCTCCTTTATTCACGCGGACACAAATATCCACCGCATCCACGCCTTCATCCGTGCGCACACACACGTAGAGTCGGTTTGCGTGTGTTCCCTCCCAACTGCGCCTCAGAGGACTGCGAGCGTGTGTTGCACAGACGAGGACACACACACGCGCACACACACACATGCGCGCGCGCACACACACACAAACGCGAGTCCTGGTACACGCTCACCATCTCTGCTGGCATCCTGGGAGGGACACGCGAGAGGAAGAGCGAGCACGAGCATATGTTGGTTTGTCGGAGGGGGGATATTTCTCTTTGGATGTTGTCTCACAAGCTCTGACGGCGTGGCGCGCAAAGAAGGCATTTTTTTTCCCCCGTCCAATTTATTAATCCTTCTAGGCGATGTTCTCTGTTCAGAAATGCAAATTGAATCAATCTGAGGCTGACTTTAAGACTTTTCAAGTGGGATTTAATTAGAAGCCAGGGCCTGCAGTTTTTAATGAGAGAGGGGGTGGAGAAAGACAGAAAGAGAGACAGAGAGGGAGAGAGTTGGAAGGGGGGGAGTGGGTTTGCGGTTTTGATCTGGGGTCCTGCTGGAGAAAGGATACACAAACACCCACAATTAGCACACACACAGACAGAAAGTTCGAAACATGCGCACATGCACGCAAATTCACCCTGTGTTTGGTTTTTCCCTCATCTCCGTCTTCTGAGAGTTCAAGCAGAAATGTTTTTTGACTTGAAAATACATCTCCAAATTTACCGCCCTAAAGTTCGCCAACGTCGACGGGATGACTTCCGACTTTGGATTCTATGTTGTTGTTAGTCGAGCGGCGCGGGGCTGCCAACCTATTACGACGGAGGAAGGAAAAAGTTCACTGGGGCTTGAATCATACAGCCATCACTTGTGTGATCCGATTCAAAATCCAATCAAAGCTCTGAGTCGTCAAAGTCTGAAGACTGGGGGAACATTTCCGTAGCGCTACCTCAACAAACACTGGAATCAAGAAATGCCAAACTAATTTAAAATGTACACATTGGACCTTCTACCGCATCCACCTTGTGTCAGGGAACCCGAAGAACAGACAATTCCTCTTGTGACTATGAGCATGAAAGTCTGAAGAGAAGTTGAAATTCCACAGCGCCATTGTTTCCAACCTCCCTGCTCCAAACACTTGAAATGTTTGCAATGTATAGAGTTCTTGGTCAATGGCCTCTTGCTCATATGCCGCTTTTCTAGCTTCAAGGTACTCGAAGTGCTTTGACTGTCCTCGTTCTGCCAACGAGGTAGCAGCGGGAGCAACTGCGATGCCGTTGGGGCTTGGGATTGAACCCGCAACCGTCAGGTCGTAGGATGACCGTGCTGACTCATAAAGGTATGGAAATGGCCGTCCATGAAACTCAAAGGTAAGAGAAACAGAAAATACAGATTGAGACTTTTGGCTAAAAGTCTAATAATTGCTTTTAATTTCAAAATAAATACATTTAAAAAAAGTGTGTCCGGCCATAAACGATTGATTGTGAAGAATCAGCAACTGTGCAGGCAATTGAGTGCGCTACTTGAATGCAACCAGCAGAGGCAGTGTTGAGCTGCTTGGTTAGAGAAATTCACTCAGTTCAATGGAAGACTATTTGGAATGTGAGTTCTTACCTTGACCGATTCGAATTGTTTTGTTGGCTTCAATCGGGAGGCGGATGTGGCGTACTGCGACCAGATTGAGCATCGCCACCGTGAGTTCTCCCCATTAACCTGCTTCTGAGTTTTTTTGTTTTTTTTTAAAAAGACGCACGCCGCATGTAATCAATGAGAACACAGGATGTGTGTGGGAGCCCAAAAGTTATTTTCTGTTTTGTTGTATTTATTTTTAGTCTTTGCCACTCTTTTGAACATTTACGGACCCTCTCGTCACTCCAGTCGCGACGATGGTAGCAGACAGCGCCTCCTTCAAACAAAAATCTGCTGCAGAGACTTTTCACTGCCTCTTGGCTTCGGCATTCCCCGGCTGACACATTTGAAAAAGGATGAAGTCAGCCCGCGGTGCCAGGATGTGGTTTTCTCGGGACCGGGGGGCCCTCCGCCCTCTTCCCTTTCCCGCCACCCACTCCAAGCGGCATTGGCATTTTTGAGGGCAGATGTGTGACATCTTCACGGTCGTATTTTTTTTTCTCCCTCTTCTCCTTTATTCTGTGCGCTTTGGTCTTTGTGTTGAGCAAGCCGCAAAAGCCGAGCGACTTTGACTCATGAGTGCTTCTAAATTGACCGTTTCCACGTTGGAATCTTTCTATGCGATGCTGTCTAACAGGGGATGCGGTTTGTCTACGTGCCAAAAGAAGAAAAAAAAAACGGCGATAAATGTCAGGAAGATTATTTCAATCTTGTAAAGCTCAACACGAGTAGGACTAAACATGAAAAGATTGGAGGCAAAACAGCAATTTTTGGTGCCGGTGGGCTTGACGAACAAACGAGGGAAAAGATGCGAGGACTCAAAAGTGGCTTGCGCGCGCCGCCACCAAAAAATGTTTGACAACTCAGTGGCCCTGTCAATGTTTAAACAATACAAATTCATCTCCACTCTCCAAACATGTCATTAATCTCCCTCTCAGCCATTACGGCTGTCTCGCTCTCTCAGTCGCTCGGTCTGCTCGCCCGCCCGCTCACATTTAATGGAACATGAAAGGGAAACCCAAAGAGCAAATGTGATGTTGTGGTCCTTGCGGGGAGCTCATTGTGGGACTCACATCAGAGGAGAAGACGAGCTGATAGACAGACGGACGGACATGTTTTGACAAACAGACAGTTGGTCCAAAAACTCCTCCTATCTTAGCGCTCTGCGCCACCTCTCTCTCTTTTTGCTTGCTCGCTCGGCGTCTTTGAACTAAGGCCTTCATTAACAATCTGCTGATTAACAAGCTGTGGAACACAGGGGGTAGATGGATCAGAGGCGCGCCGATAGACAGCCAGCGAGATGGAGAGAAATAATAAGAGTGCCTCGCAACTTCCACTGCATCCACCGCGCCGCCGCCGCCGCCGCCGCCACAGTCAGACTGCATATTAATTTCTACCAGGCCGCAGCAACGGCGCTAAAAATACAGCTTCGTTAAAAAAGGAAGAAAAAAAAAGGGAGGGGGAAGGGAAATCAAAAACGGATGCAAAAGTTGGACGCAGCTCAAACTTAGCCACAAACATCCTCGGTGTGATCCGACTTTTGTCACCATTCCTTGGAATTCACTTTCACTTCACTCTTACTCACTGTGACTCACTTCACGGCAAGCAGCAGTTTGGGCCATTCTGTGATTTTTACAATCTATAAAGGGATGAAAATCTCTTCAGAACAAGTCTTCATGAAAATAGTAATAACTATTGAACTTTCTGTGAAGCATTGTAAAGCTTCGCCTCTTCCTTCACTCTACGGGAGACATGAAGCATTACGTTGCCTCAAGATTGAACGTCTGACTGATTTCGAGACAAATCATCCTAAATGGTCATTAGAAATTAGCATCCAAATTTTAAATAAGTTAAAACAAGGAATAATGTTAATTACTGTAAAGGGAGGGGGAAGGGAAATCAAAAACGGATGCAAAAGTTGGACGCAGCTCAAACTTAGCCACAAACATCCTCGGTGTGATCCGACTTTTGTCACCATTCCTTGGAATTCACTTTGACTTCACTCTTACTCACTGTGACTCACTTCACGGCAAGCAGCAGTTTGGGCCATTCTGTGATTTTTACAATCTATAAAGGGATGAAAATCTCTTCAGAACAAGTCTTCATGAAAATAGTAATAACTATTGAACTTTCTGTGAAGCATTGTAAAGCTTCGCCTCTTCCTTCACTCTACGGGAGACATGAAGCATTACGTTGCCTCAAGATTGAACGTCTGACTGATTTCGAGACAAATCATCCTAAATGGTCATTAGAAATTAGCATCCAAATTTTAAATAAGTTAAAACAAGGAATAATGTTAATTACTGTAAAAATGACCAAACGATAAACTCCTAAAACGTGACATAAAATGACTCATGTCAAGTCATCTATACTGTATTCTTATGTCTTTCGTTTCTCTTGAGCTCCTCCTTTCACAAGAAGTGTCTGCAAGAAGCCAAAAAACAAGCTAGCACTGCCACCCTTAAATAAATAAATCTTGGCAGAAACTACAAGCCGTTCAAGCCACAAGCAAATCATTTGACAGTGTGCCACTGTGTGTTTGTTTCACTCGGCTTTCGTCTGGTTTCTTGTCTTTCATTTGAGGCCTAATTAATCGCGAGGTCACTGGACCGTGGAAACAAAAGAGTGGGCCCATTTTTGTTAAAAAGGAAAAACACTGTAACGGACGACACAAACGTAATGGCAGTCCTTGTCAGCACAGAGGCCCCGCAACATCTTTGGCCCCGTTTATTCAGTTTCCCTCTGTCCCTCAAGTGATGTTTTGGAAAATCCCAAATCCCGCCCCCTAAATCATAGGAACTGATCTTCTCAACTGTATTTTCGAGTCCTGAGTCTGCTCGCTTTTCTAATGCTATCCGCCACTTGATCGTTGAGGTAGCCGAGGGCAAATGCGTACGTCATCCTTGAGAGTCTTCTACCGGTAGCAGTTGTCAGATTTTCAGCAATTGTTTTGTTTCTGCGTAATCCATTTTCATTGAGTAATCCACAGTATTGTACCGCTTTACCTTACAGCTATTTTTTGATATGATATGATAATTTTGGAGATAGTAATTGTCAGACTTGGATCAAGGAGAGGACCCGGATGCAGTGACAAAAAAAAAAAAAGGAATTTATTCTGACAGGCCGGAGTCAGCAAAAAAACCCAAAAGGGAAAACAAGGGGGCCAAAAAACAAAACTGAAATAATCAGAGCTAGGGTTGATGACAAAGGTTTCGAAACAAAAGCTAGGTTCTCAAAAGGTATCATTAAATTCACGCAATCGCTGGTCCTCTGGACGGGACAAGACACACTGGCACAAAACAAGGGGAAGACTGACTAAATACACACAGAAGGGGAAGGGCATAGGTGCACACAATTACGACCAAGGACACAAATACACACAATTAGGATCGGGGAAGACAAGTAGACTGACGCACAGAGGAAGGACCCACAAAATGAAACGAGAGGACAGTTACTTATCAAAATAAAACAGGAAGTGACAATACGACCAAAAAGACAAGACAACAATAACCCACAAAACATAACGGCACGACAGGTTATGGCAAAAATATGAATCATGATCTCCAGCTCACAGTTCTTAAAAATCAAAGATTCTCTTTGCTTTTTATAATCGTAGTTCATCTAAAAGGGCAGCGGGTAAAACAGACTGGAGCTTTTAATCAACAGACTCAACTATTTATTTTCAACCGTACACACTTTAAATGCAACTCAAAGAAAACTTTGGATCTTGACTTTTTTTTTTTTAAAGCCTAGTTAAATAAAGAGTAGAGCGGAGCGAATGGAGGTCGGAGCTCATTTTTAGACACCGAAGTCTTATTAGCCAACTGTGCTTAGTGCATGCGGCGGGAGGAGGCAAAGAAGCGGCAAAGGAGACACTGAGATGGGAAAAGCCGGCTGACACGGGCTGTTAGGCAAGGGCAGAGAGTTGGGCTGATGCGTCGAGACAGCCAAGTAGCTGGACGGGCGGACGGATCGAGCGAGACGGGATCCACCGAGGCAGCCGGCGCCGGGATCGTTCTGCGAATTAATGGCGCCTCTCACCAGAAGATGAACGCTCGCCGGCGCTCCCCGTGGAACCGAGCACACGCATCTACAAAAAGAAACGTCAGTCCGACAAATAATAAATCCGCATATAAATAAATAAGGCTGTAAATATATGAATAAACATGATCAGACTTCTGAAGGACGCATCGTGATCGATATACAGGCGCGGTGAGCGCGTGCCCGTCTTTGAAAATTGATTTTTGTGTGTTATAATTTTTCATTGGATAAAACACGTGTTTACCTGGTACGGGCGTGACACACGTTCCCACACACGCGTAGGCTTGGAGGCGTCCGTAAAAGTGTCTTCAAGAGTCGCTACACTTTGTGGAAGTTTGTATTTACTTGCGTTTGCCTTTGTGATGCATCTACTGTATCCATTTTTATTAGTGCGTGTTTGTGTGTGTGTGTGCGTGCGTGTGTGTGTGTGGTGGGCTCTCTGGTGAGTCTCCTTAACATCAAACAGCTGGAAGTGATAAAATATTTAGGAAGCACTGGGAGTCTGTGAATATTAATACTGCCTTTTCCTTCTGTCTCTCCAATCTTGCCCACTTTTTCCTCGTCTTTGGCTTCCTGGCGCTTTCCTCGACCGTGAGTGTGGCTTCCTGACGCCGCGACACGTGTCCGTGTGTCGCCTCTCGCGACCCTGTCGATGGTGCTTTTAATTGGGAGTTGCCTCGCCCGAGGAAGAGGAGTTGACCTCTGTCATGCCGGCGGCGTCCGGGACAAGCCGTGTCACATGTCCCGCGTGGTGCCCGGCGGCAATAGAGTTGGCCACGGTGCAACTCAGCACCGTGTCAAACATGCGAACAGACCGACCGGCAGGCACTCACGCTCGCTCGTGAACAAGTGTACCTGGCCAGTTCTCCCTTGCAGGATTTTTTTTTTTGCAAAACTATTTGAACAGATCTGACCTTTATATTGATACATATTTCGGGGTCGGGAGACGGGAGGATGCCCATGTCGTAAGCATCGATGACAAGAGCGGCAATGTAATTACAGGCTCTCTGTTAAAAATCTATCTCATTTCTGACGCTCGCTCAAAACGTATTTAGCCGGCTGAAAAGATCTCGAAAATGGCTGGAAGTTGAGCTGGTTGGAGGAGAACGACGGCCATCTCTGATGTGCACTCAACTCGCATCGCTAGATGGGGCATTTTCTCGAGCAATTCTGAAAAATCACTGGCAGCGGTGACCTCAGCTAGTTGGCGCTATTTCACTCTTCACGAGGTGGCGCTACATCTCCGTACATCTGGACACGATAACATCGGCTTGCAATCCAACCACTTTTTTTTCCCCTCCCTTCTCTGGAACATGTGTTTTTGGTGACTTTTGTCTTTGTGATAAAGACAGCACGCATATGTCGCTGGGGCTGTTGTACCGAAATTCCCGTTTTTTTTTTGTTAAACCCGATTCAAATTGACGGTAATGGTCCAGATGTCAGGATCTCAAGGCCAATAAAGAGCGCCGGCTTTTATAAGATGTGACAAATGAAAGGTCACCATCAAAGACTCGCTGCAGCTTTTCCCGATGCCGGCCCGCTGACATGCTATCGAGAGTCCTCGGCAAAACGTGGCTTGATTTAAACTCGCTTTCAGACTTATATTCATCTGGCACTTCCCACGTACAATATAAGCTGAAGCGACTTGGCGTTGATGAAGATTTTGAAAGATTGTAAATTTAGATGGACAAGAAGAACCCCGTATTATCCCCTCTGAGGGCAAATTCGGTTTTACAGTCCCGGGTCTGGCGCAGCAGGACTTAAACTGGAAGGCTCCCTTTGGTCTGGGGCGGAACCCCAAGCCGGCACGCATGCACGTACGCGTTCTCTTCGAAATAACACTCAACAAGGCTAACAAGAACAGGATGTCTTTCCAACTTCTTTGAGTAGCACTAAAGTGCCAGAGAGTTTGTTTTAAGCCTGTTCCTCAAACAATCAAGAATACTTTCAAGTGCCAAAGAACAAAAAAGTTCAGAAAACAAAGAAGCCCTGATTTCTTTCTTAGCTCGCTATCCTGTGTACAAAGGAAAATGTTGAAGCCTTAGAATCTCAAACGTGATCTTTGGTCTTGAAAAGAATTGGCGCTGTGCCAGATGCTAAAGCTAACGTGTCTAATTATCTGAAGGCGGAAAGCCGCAGCAGCTGTGGGAACTCACAATAAGGACGCTAGTCCAACATTCATGTTAAGTTCATCAAAGGCAATGTCCACTAAAATAACCGACGCAACGTTTCAGTGTGACAGCAGAAGTACGGACCAAGCGCAGCAAGCAGTCGGCACCCGGTTTCAGACTTCGGTAAAAAATAGCGTCGTCGTCACCTTGAGATCCAATTTTGAATTTTTGGGTGTTTTCTATTTGCGTGCTTGCGAAAGTCATTCTCAAAGCAAGACGACAATAGTTTATGGAGCGTCGCGGCAAGGTGTTGAGCCGCCGCAAGATTCCTCCGCCCGCTTTGATGTGTCTCGGCGTTCCAACAATTTCGGTGCGCTCGAGGCCGTTGTCCCAAAATATAGCACTCTAAATTTGGTGGTTCTGGTGAAGAGCTTTTCAATTGGAATGAGATCTGAATAGGGGACTGTGACTAAACTCCAGCATGTGATTCAGATTATCGTCCGGGGGACCTCAGTTCAGAATGGAAGCATCCGCTTTCATTAAGGCAGACTTTTTCTTTTGTTCTCCATTTGCACACTTTGGAAATCTTCCGCAAAAAATCAGATCTTTTGCATGAGAATTTAGCCAATTAGCTCAGGGAGTGCATTGATTTGTAAATGCCAATTTGTTGACATGATGGATGGATTGCTATAATCCCACAATGCAAGGAGACAAAGGCACGCAAAGTGACAGAAAACAGACGCGCCCGCACATTCACAGCTGTCCGAGTAGAGAAACGACAGAGATGGAGGAGAAAGGCGTCAGCGTGGAGAGGATTTATGGCTGTTGGCCCTCTGTGGTCCACTCCTCTGTAATATTCACCACTCCTCAGGCTCCCATGTGTCTGCCTGCGGCCGCACTGTGCACACGCACGCACACGCGCACACGCACGCATGCACGCCTCGCAGACGGCTCCAGAAGAATCTAGTCAGTGTGCAATTACCCTTCGGCTGTCATTGGGCAGTTAACATCTGCTTGCTCTTTTGTCTCTTCCCATCACACGCTTTCTGCCTTTCCATTCATCTCATCTTCCCGTCCGTCCGCCCCACCTGACTCGGCGCGTAGACGCACAGACAAAGCCACAGAACCGCAGGTCGGTCTGCTAAGCTGCGTAGATATTCCACTTGAATGTCAGTGACGTGAAGGGTTTTCTTAGACTGCCAACTCGACTGAGACTGCTATATTTTCTCCAAAGTGGATCGAAAGATTCAAAAAGCTTGAAAGTTGAAGTTGGGCGAAGTTGAAGCAGAGGGGGGGATGCCGGTATGGGCTGTGAGCAGAGCGATACGAGAGGGTGGGCTCTTTTCCTTGTGTCCTCGGTTTATGCGTAGGATCCATCGCTAAAATCACGTGGTTGTTGTTTGGTCAGCAAACGAGCTGAGAAGGAAGCAACAGCGACACTGTACACAATGCAACAATGATTGCGGCACCTCAGTGTGCAGGTCAGGGACTTGCCCAACAAAGAGACAGCGCAGCAATGCTCAGAGAGCCTAAATAGGATTGTCATATAGGAGAATTCTTTTGGGGGGGCTTGGTTGCCATGGTTACAAGAGCTACAGGAATTACAATGGACAACACAATCAGGGTCGCTATGTTTTTTTTTTTTTTTGCATTCAATACGTTCTGTCAGAAGCTACCTCGGTGTTATCGCAAAGACATTCACTCCAAAATCAGCTCAAGCTGATAAAAAAAAAAAAAAAAACGAATGATGCACGTTGCAGAAAAGAGCCATCAAAACGGTATTGAGCAGAGATCAAGTACACCGCTGACACACGTTCCGGACTAGCTCGCTAATAAGCTGCTTAGCTGCATCAAACGGCGAAGCACAAATTTTGCTTTGCCTTTAGATCCCGGTTTGATCTTGAGGAGGTGACATGGCGCCTGCTCGCGACTCGCTGCTGCCGCCGTCGTCGCGCTGCTTCTTTTTTACTCGCTGTGCCGTGTAACGCCGTCAATCTGCGAGCCTCCGTCAATCACGCGAGACATTAGCATACGAATCCAGCCGGCCGAGACGAAGGCCTCATTTATTTTAAACTATGCCGCCATTATGTCAGGCGGCGCGAAGGGACGCATTAAATCTGATTAGAATTTTAGAGGGAAAAGTAAGAAAATATAAAAATATGGCGTTTGTCTTTGTGTCGACGTAAAGTGTCAGATCCAATATGTGACAAAATGGCATTCAACAAATTTAGTATAATGGAACACGACGCACTAGTGGTTAGGGCGGCTGCCTCGCTTTACTTCGAATCTGGACTCTGAGTTTGCACCTAAGCACGAGTGGTGTTTTGAATGTGATTTTGGGATCCCAATTCTGGATATTCTGAAATGATTATTGGACGGATTGTCCTGTGGTGTGCGTTGTGTTGACTTGAGACATAAGACATGTTCAACAATTCTGTTACACACGCCAAATTCTTTCGTTTTTTACATTTCCCAAAAATCTGCTCAGATTTTAAAAACGGGCGTGTGTACACAGTGTGCTAAAATGAATGGAAGCCTTGTGAAATTTTAATTAATTGTGTCGCTCGTTATTTAACGCAATACAAAAGAAACGACACTCGTCTGTTATTCGGCGCTGTTTTGAGTGTTTTGCTTCTTGTGTGGCTACACGAGATAACCGATATTGCCAAGAGAACTGTCAGGATGATGCAGTGCACATCTTAAGTAGTTTAGTCTTGCTGTTGTTGTTTTTTTTAAACCTATAAATGAACGTGTCTGACAGCAACCGCGGCAGCAGCATGGCTAAACTGGGAAACACAAGAAAGGATTTTGGGTTGTCATGGTTACAGTAATAACAGGAACTGGGAAAGAGCAGCCTGAGCTGTGTCATTACTCGCATTGCAGTTAGGTGACTTTTATGGTCGAGTGTCACCATAAATTTGGTTTGATCGACACCGATGTGATTGCTTCAAAGTTTCAACTGGTTTAATTTTGAAATAAAAAATGAACTTCAAAGGCAAGTTATGCCTTCGAGGCCATAAAAACCAAACATGACTAAGTGTAAAGTCATTACGGGGCTGGCGTGTAAGAAAGCGGCGGTGAAGGCAGAGAGACATCATGGGCGAGGCCGACAGAGGAAGAATAAAGCAGAATCGGGAGGGTGAGCTTGCAGAGGAAAGGGACAGAGAACTGTGAGGGACACATGAGAGGGTCCAAATGGAAAGGAGGCTTGGCAAGGCCAGCTTATGAAATTGAGCGAGTCCACACGTTCAAAGCTGGCGCATGAGGGATTTGACAATAAGAAAGAAAAAAAGACATCAGTGGCACTGAAACAACAAAAGCATGAAAAAGCTGAAGAAAAGCAGCAAGAAGGATGAGGAGGACTTTGGAAGTAACCCATAAAACGCGGGGAGGGGAGGGGGGGCTCCGTGTCGGGCATGTCTAGGGGACATCTTATTAATTACTCGTAAGAATGTCAAATGAAATGGCCATGATAAAATGTGAATGTAGCACAGGTAATGTTTAAAGTTACATTTTATTGGAATTAAAGAAACAACTTGAATTGTCCTGATTTTTAGCCTCTGCTAGCATTGTTAGCCGCACTTTGACAGTTGTTCAACAATGTCACGTTTACGCTGAAACTGATTTCGAAATCCCGCCGACCAGCATCCTCGCCCATGTTGGACAGGTTCCGCTGCACTCACTCCAACTTTGCAACTCTCAAAGCTCTCTTGAGTCAGATCGCTTTCAAAATCAGCAACATAGGCGTCCATATAGTCTTTATTTATTTATTTATAGAGAGGGGGCGGGGGGGGGGGGGGGAGTAGGAATGCAAGACTCTGGTTGGGTTGCGGGATTCAGAGCAGGCGGCAGATTCATCCGCTGTATAACATGAGGGCGGGAAAGCCCTCCCGCCGTGAGCCAGCGCTCAGAAGTGGCCCGGTGGCCGTCGGTCGGCGCCACTTCCAAACAGCATCATGAAGGAGCGTGACTGTGTCCGCCGCCGGGACCCAATTCAAAGAACCTCCGGCCGCAGCATGCCAGCAATGCTTGGGGACGGAAGGGGAACGCAAAGAGCAAGAGAAATGCGGATACGTTACCACATTCCGACCTTTTGTCTTATTATTTTTTTTGTCTTGACGTTTCTGTCTTCACCCCGACTTTGTACATTTGCATAAGTGAGGCGAGCGTCCCAAATTGTGCTCTCTCTTCTCTTTCTGCTTTTTAGTTAACAAGAGCAGAGAGTTCAAAGTGTAGCCCTAACGGCTTACATGTGTTTCGATTAAGAAGCTGGCACGCACTCGCCATTTTAATGGGCTTTCCCTGCTCTTAGTTCGCGCGGCGCTGGGAATTTGGAGGTAAAAGGCTCTTAATTGCTCCGGCTACGGCTGGAATGCGGCGGCTCGCATGGCAGGAATGCGGCGTTGATGCTCGGAGGCACATATGTGGCCGCAGATGCTCAAATGGCACACGCGGCAGAAAAGGGAACATCAGAAGGTTGAAGGTCGAGTTGAGGCGGCGCCGAGCATAGAAGCATTGAATTAGCTAGCACCTGCTGCCTTTCATGCCGTGAACATCATTGGCTCTTGACTAAGTGGAAGCCCCACCTCGCTGGGAGATTTCACACGGCCCTGGTTTTGTTCTTAGCGTTGTAAACTGTGAGAAATCCGACATCGGTCATTTGATTGGCATGTAAATACCCGCAAATTAAAACTGAAGCTCTGCTCACATCCTGGTGGCTAGCCACCCCCATCCATAAAACTTAGTGGCGCCCCTGGGTTAGGCCTTCTTCTGTGTTCCACTCTCCCCTTGAAATAAAAAGCACTCTGGCTGCAAAATTATCCCAGCCGTGTAAAATTAGAAAACGGGAGGAAAAAGAAGGGGGGAAAAAGCGAGCGTAACCAATGCAGTGGCATGTAATCTAATGACAGGTTTGCGGAGGTTGTGGAGTGCAATCGTCACCTTTTGTCCCACGGACTGTGGTTTGCGGTGTGCCCGTCGGACGAGCAGGCCTCCTTGCGGCTGGCCGCTCGAGGCTGGGAGGGTGGCGGTAGAGGTGTGTTGACAGGAGAATTAACGGAGGAAAAAACATCTATTCTTATCGCTGTGCAAGTGTGACTGTAAATGGTCCCCGTGAGCTCCAACATATATTTTTGATGACACTCACACACTCACGTTTGCCTTCGACCTCTGCTCCGAGGCGAGACAGCGCTAGCACACGGGCTGCCGCGGGGGCTGAGCGCCAGCGTGCGTGCCCAGCTGTATGCCAACTGCGCCCGCGGGCAACCCACGCACCCAAGGGAGCAAACGGCCTCTATGTTCTCCATCCTTGACGCCCCCACCCCCTCAGTTTTCCTCCCTCCTGTCCTCCCGTTGCCATCTCTTTTCCGTCTCACTCTGGCTGCAAGTCCTGGAGAGTGACTGACAGGCTGTGAATTGCTCGGAGGCTCTACCCAGATAAAAGGCGAGGGATACGCACACGCACGCGTACGCACGCGCGCACTTCACTGAGAATCACATCCACTGTCAAAGACACAAATGCTGCCAGTCTCATGTTGGGCCGGCTGCAATACACACTCCAGCCAATGTGGTGTGACAATCCCTTTGTCCGTTCCCTCCGCCCTGACGTCTGAGTGTTTGGTCACTCGCTCTAATGCTGCCTGCAAATGTGTGCGGGCGTGCGCGAGAGAGAGAGACTGATGAAGCAAGCAGACAGGCCAAATGTGTGTGTGTGTGATTGTGAGAGGGGGAGATATTGCGTCGCAGTGTGTGGTGTCAGGTCTGGCTGCGTGAGCTGACACTGATTATAGTCTTCACGGCTCACTCCCATCACAGGCAAACCATACAGACGAGGCCAAAGCCCGTTATTTCAAAAAAGTTGCAACGCTGCTGCCTGGCTACGCAATTGCTTTGAGATGCCTTCAGCTATTTGCCTTCACAGAACCGCCCTTGAAGACAGCAAAGCGAGCTCTATGAATTATATCAAAGCGCCATGCCTCTGAGATCGTATCAATCGAAATTGGACAAAAGTAAATTAGTGGTGGAAAATACACACCAATAGAGTTGCAAGTGGTGTCATTTAGGACCCGAGCGTCCGTGACGAGGCTTCACAAGGGAGCATCTGCGCATCGGTTTTCCACCTGGAGCGCTTATCCTCTAGAGGGTGGCATGGGCGTGGCGGGCGTGCTGAAGCCTGTCTTCAGGCGCCTGTACAACCATTCAGTATTATTTTTTGGAAAGGGAGGGGACTTTATTGCATTTTCAGATGACTTGACATATGAAAGTAGTCACGAAAAAAAATCTAACTTGAACCTTATCGTTTAAGTTTTTTATTATTATTATTATTTTTTTTTATTTTTTTATTTTTAAGTTTTTTATTATTATTATTATTATTTTTCCCTCCAATCTTCCTCAATGGCGTTGATGACAGCAAACTTTGCTAACCACATGTTGCTTTCTGTGTTGAGATGCGCTCCTCTTTGAAAGGCCGCACTTTGAGGTGTATAATTGTGAGAACAAGCCTTGTGTCTTTTCCTCCAAATGCAGCCACGCACTGCATAAACACAGACTATCAAACGTCGACATCCGATGGCCCCGCTCTCACATTCGGCGTCATCGACTGTTTTACGCAGTCCCTGCTCGGCCAACCGAGTAATGGGCGCATTTGACTAGATGGAGTGGAAAAGCTGAGGTAGCACTAGGTGAGCTAATGAGCATGGGAGACAGATTGAAGGTGATTAGCGCAAAAGCGGGAAGGGCGGCGGGACGGGCCACGCCGCGTGTTACAACAGAGCCAGTCACCTCGTCATCTGCAGCCTCAGTGGGCGTTGGCAAGATGTGCTGCACGACGCCGGCAGCAATCTGCCTGCCCGATGCCAAGCTGAGCGGCGCGATGGCACAGACGAGAGAGGCGCTGCTAGCTAGCGCCAAATATGACTCATTGTGAAATGATAGCGGGTTTTTTGCGCTATTAAGGACAGTATCGGTTTCTCTCTGGAGTCCAGACAATACATGTTAATGTGTACCTGTTAATCTTAGGTTCATTTAGCAATTAGCTTTATTGTCTTTCCTCACCATCCCTACGTGTGAATGATGTTTCAACTTTGTCAGAAGTGTCGTTTATTACTGACTCCACAACGTGTTTACCTGCCAGATAAAGTTTGTTGCTAGCTAGCTAGTTAGCCTGCTGACGCACCAAGTTTAGCCGTCGACTCCTCGCAGATGACAAGAGCGCATTGCTCCATGTGTCCAGCCCAGTGAAGTTTTTTGGAACCCTCTCGGTGGCTCAATTTTCGGAAAAACTGATTCTCAGATTGTGTTTTGATGAAGCGCAGCATGCTATCTTTGTCTTATTTCAAGCCTTGTTATTGAATGATTACGGAATGTTGTGCAATTGAATTTTTTATTTTTTATTCTGTTACACGGAATGCTGCAATCTGCCCCATGGTAATGATCTGGACATAATGTTCAAAATAGACAAACAAATTGTTGCTAGATTGGCACGGCAGATCTGCGGTCGGATGACCACCTGTCGTGCTGGCAGCCGGCGAATGCATTTCCACGTAGACAACGCTGCTATTAACCAGCGTCAACTTGGCTGGATGAGTCTGCGCCAGGCTCAGTCTGCGAGAACACAAGTTGGCCGATTCATCAACCTCTAAGTCGCTTGACTCAGTGCGAGGGCTGCAGTCTCTGGAGAGTGGCCACCGCCGGTCTGGTCCTGAATCACGAACAGCATTGACGCGCGCCCACGGCTGCAGTGTGAATGTTAAATGTAGCGCTGCGCTCCCGTCATCCGTGTGCATCCGTGTGCGCAACGTGAGCACGGTGCATTAACCCCTCGACCGGAGATGATGTAACGATGAGGTCGGCGGAGGTTGAGCGTTGTTGGCGGCGCCCTGCATTATGGAAGGAGTCCATTAGTTATGTTTATCTCCTAAAAGATCCACAAAGATGTCTTGGGACAGCTTTTCACGAAAAGTCTTGAAGGATGCTGCTGATTAACTCTCATATTGATTTTATTTTGAGCAAGACGAGACGCTCTGTGTCATCTGCCGCGTGGCTTTATCGATAAAAGTGCACCGTTCAGTTGGAGTACCTTTGAAAGACCAAGATGAAGTGGCGTCATTGCCGACTTTAAAGAAGCGTGTGGTTCTCCCACCGTCGTCTTGATTGCTTCCAGATGTCCGCCTTATTTTACCCGCTAACAGCTTCTGTGGGTGGCGGGGAAAATTCCGATGTGCTCTACGTCGCGGCACGTGAGGAGCAGGTGTACGGCAGAGTAGCATTGGCGTCGCTTCGTGGCTGCACTGCGGCCCCGCCTCTTTTGACTTTTAAGTTGTTGGAGCTTTTGAAACGCGGCAGGGCAGATTTTCAAGGATTACACCTGCAGCCTTTGACAGGCTCAATTCTTAGCTTGACTCAAGCATCCATTTCGTGGCATTCACAGCGAATAGTTTGCAACAATTGTATCAAAGACTAAAAAACAATGATGCTGGTGCTCAAATAAGAGTGTACACAAGAATCAAATCTACAAATTCAACACATGGTGGACTTTTTCCCCACGCGGAGTTTACTCAAATCAATCTGGAGCTGCGCTGCCATTTTGGTTGCGACTTTGGTCGGCTTCCAAAACCACATGTTCTCCCTGTCAGCAGCAATGACATCACTCTTGAGAACCTGCATGTTCTCAGAAAACATGAGCTGCTCCAGTGACACACATCTTGTGTCTTTAACCTTGCGATCTTTGCCCGGACGTGCGATTTCTGCCACCTCGGTGCCAGACCCCCAACCCCGTTTTGATATTGTGTGCCATGACGCTTTCTGCGGCTGGAGTCGGCCTGTCTGGCCGGTGCGGCCTTAATGGAGCGCTGCGCGGCCGGCCTGGAGGAGAGACGCTCTTCCTTTCTCGCACGGCGCTGTCAGAAAGCATGCGGGCCTGATTAACGACAAGAGCCACAATAGCTCTTTATGCATTCTCTCCTCTCGGCTGGCCTGCTGCCAAGCCGGCCTCAGGGAAGGAAGGAGAAGTGTGCTTCTGTGTGTGTGTGTGTGTGTGTGTGTGTGTGTGTGTGTGTGTGTGTATGTGTGTGTGAGGAAGGTGAGGGATGTAATATGTTATAATTATGTGTGTGCGCCATGTAGGGGAGGGAGGCATTCTGAGAAGTGCCAACGAGAATAATCAAATGCTGCAAAGCCAATTCACAACTCTCCAGCGGTCTGAGATCTCTGACAGATGAGTTTTTTGGATGCATGGAAGCAAATCTTGAATTAGCCCTATGTCCGTTTGTTTGTCCGACCATCCAGTCACCTTGTGTATTTATTATTATTTTTTTATTTCTTTTTATTTTTTATTATTTTTTTCATTTATTTATTTATTTATTTATTTATTTATTTATTTATTTATTTATTTATCTATCTATTTATTTTCTTATTTGCTCACAATTTGCTAAGACTCCTGCTAACTCTGTTTAATTGATGGCTCCAGAATTGATTATTCGTGTTAGAAGTTACCCACGCGATGCACTCTTTGGTCAAGTTGCCACGAGATACGGTAAGGCGCCATTAAAGTCCAAAAAGTTTGACGTTGAGGCGCGTTCTCGTGCTGCGGGTGCGTGCTCGCTAACAGCCATTTCCCCTCGCTCCTAACACAGAAAGGTTGAGAAGAGCCATCTTTCATCTCCTCTGCATCATCACAGCGTCTGCATTATTAATGGGCCTGATTACTGTAATCAAAAATTCTTATTTATTTGGAGGAGTCGGAGGAAGGAGGAGGAGGAGGGAGTGGGGCGGGTGAGGGGGGGGGGGGCGGCAGGGCCTGCGCAAGCTTCTCTCTCCAGACAAAAAAACCTTTTGGTCTCCTGCTTTAATTTTTCAGAAATGGAGATGCCGCAGTGCCCTATCTTCCCCGAGTTCAGAGCTAAGCTAGTTAGGCGCACATAAACATGCAAATACAGAAGCTCTGACATTCAAACTTTTTTTTTCCCCCTCGCAGTCTTTGAGCCTCGCCTTGCCGACGCTTACGCACACACACCAAGATAACTGTCAATAATAGCATCTTCACCAAGACAATCACGCAGACCTTCAGAAGAAGCAGAGGCAGTAAGCGGAGCGTACGCGTCCTTGCCTTTCATCTGCTTCTTTTCTAGGCTCTTCAATGAAATCTGCCTCCTTTGGCCTTCCTCCTCCTTTCCTCTCCCTTCCTTTCTTTGCTCCCTCCTCCACCAGCCGTCTTAATCTCTCCAGGCACCGCCATTTGCATGCAAATAGTCCATTAGCGGCCGTGGCAGGCACAGACGCAGCCAGGAGTATGCCACCAGGTAATCAAGGACAAAAGGAGCGCGGCGAGCTGGCTTGTGAAAAGAAAGACGGAGTGCCAGAGGAAAGGGGAGGGGCTAAGGGGCCCAAGATCACAGGTGAAATATAGCGGCGTGGCAAGCGGTGCAGAAAAAGGGAGAGCTGAGGTGAGGAGAGATGACATGCGGAAGGGGGGGGGGTGATCTTTGTAATGCCAATGCTACAAGTTCAGATCCGAATGAGTGGAGCGCGCCGCGGATCAGAGAAGACTTCATTTGCGCTTGTCGCCGCCTCACTCGGTGAGCTCAAAAGCGGCCGGTGTCGGCAGAACGCTTGATTTCACATTTTCTCTGCAGTTTTGCCTCTTTAAAGCGCCTTGCCACAAAGTCACACTATATAGCTCAGCTTCTTGTGCGCTACTTCCATGCTAATACTAGCACATATCCTGAATATATAACCTTTTCCTTAAGCAGCAGATATGTGAGTGCATTTAGTCATAGTAGTACATTTTATTCAGTCATCATGGCCTATTTATTTATTTATTTATTTATTTATTTATTTATTTATTTATTAAACATCCCACGTTTGCTTAAGCTACCAGCTTCCAAAATATTCAATATCATATTCTTTATCCTCAACAAGGAGCTGATGTCAACTGCAAGGTAGATGTTAAGTTTTGCATGAACACCAGAGTATTAATTTTTCTTGCGAGAAATACAATGTTTTTATTTTATCCCTTTTTAACTGAGTCAAGTGTGATAACCAAAATGGCGGTTAACATTGTGATTTAGATATTTGCTATAATTGCTCAGGCCTAACAAAAACTATGCAGAGATAACCAGATGCCAAAGTTGCGGAATTTGGCTCGTTTTTCCATCTTGTGTTGTAAATCCCTGACAAGTCTCTTTTGCAGCAGACAGAATGTCAGGAGAGGAAAAAAAATGGCAGAAGAAGTCGTAAAGGCATGCAAGCCGACGTTTTAATTCACAAAAGTGACATTTTTTCCTCCTCAATGTAAGACGCTTGCAATCTCGTCAGACTACATTGAGAAGTAGGTGAAACATTTCGAATGTGCTTTTTCATTCACAAGCATCATCTTTGCTCAGCCCCCAATGCATGCATAAGTTCAACTTCGTATGGGAAAAGAAGTGCATAAGCGTCAAAGGAAATGAGCCTCCCTGTACCACCACCACCGACCCCCCCCCCCCCCCCCTCCCTGCTGCAGAGTTCTTGATTGCGGCCCGTTTGATGTCCTAAACGCGGCGTGCTAAGATTTGCTCTCTGTTCCTCGCCGAGCCTCGTTTGAAGCCGCGCTTGAGCGACGCCGCGATGGCCTCGTTACAGTCTTCCTTAAAACGGCAATTATTCTTCTTCTCTTTTTTTGTTTTTAGCTTTTTTTGCCATCACATATGGCGGGAGGCGACGAGGAGCGCTGCCTGGCACCCACACGCTCACTCTTAAGGGAGGCGTAAATATGCAGGCTGCAAATACCTCTCTTCTGACTTGAGACAGCCGCTTGACTGTTTCCTGAACGCCTTTTTTTTTTTTGCCCTCCTCCCTGTCACAAGTATTACTGAAATTACACCTCCCGCAGATATCAGCAGCGTGCACCTATTAAGGCTCATACATTACTGTCACGGGCGCTCGGTTGAACCTGCCTTCTCTGCCTCTTCGCGTCTTCATAAGCTTCCGCTGTCAGTTGTGAGAATATAAAAGAGTCTTTGGAGATACAAGGCGCCGTAAAGATGTTTATTACCTCCGCCAAGGAGCTTATTATTTGCTTCGCTGCGTCTTTATGTGTTTGCGGGATTGCGGAAAAGACCGATGACTGCCATGGCGGATGGCTTACCTCTTTTACGCAACGGCACCAATGGTACTGTCCAATCCGGATCCCCTACGTACGTTTGTCATCTCGTTACATATTTACATGACATCATTGTAAAAAATTCCCGCAAACTTCTTGTAGACTTTGGGAATGAAGAGCTAGGTCGTATATATTATTCTCTAAAATGATCAACTTTTGTCTGAAAATACAAACTTATCCTACGCCGAACCTTGACCTGTAGTTTCATCCAAAGCAGATCCAGCTTGTGCATTTGAATTGAGCGAGGGAAAATCTCATTTAACATTGCTGCCTTGTATCTCAGACCTAGCTCAGGATGAAACCTTTCCGCCTTTTAACCATCAAGATCTCGATCAGGCCTTTGTGCACATCAAGGTCGCCTCTTGCTAGCTTCTCATCACACCAAGTCGCAGTGGAGCCGCTGTGCGAGCTAGCATTATGCAAAGGCACACGCGAAAAAGCGAGGCGAGACGGTGGAGGACATGCTCGCCCGGCTGAACTTGGCCTGTGCCCAGCCGTGCACTCCCCTTTTATGACCCGTGTTTTATGGTTTATTTAAAAAGTAACAGTCCCTTTATAGGTCATTAAAGTCCAAATAAAAGACAGCAGACTGACTGCGCCGGAGCGGCTCGCGAGCAGACGCCGACCGCCTTGCCACGTGCGCATACAAGGGCACGACAAAGAGCAACCGAAGCCATCGCAGGCCGAGACTTGCACTCTGACTTGCTTTCTGCATCACTAACCTGGACAGAAAGTTTGTCACAATGAAATAGGAGCAAAACACACGATTGGAACATCACTATTGGACTGGAAATTCTCAATTTACTTTGAAAGTCACGATCGAGGAGCGGTCGCGGTTAGCACGTCTGCCTTCTAACTCTAATATTCTGCGTTCGACTCCCGGGCGTGGCCTTCCCACTTGAAGTTCGCCTTGTGTCACATAGAAAGGCAAAGAAAAATGGTTTGTTCATCGTGTTGACGGGATCGCTTGCACTCGCCACCAGACGCCACACGTCGGGCGCTGAAAGAAATGAAGCTAATGCATGCGCGCCAACGCTTCCCCGCCTCTTTCTGTGGTCACACTTTGACCCGCGCACGGCGGCAAAGTGGCCGTGATTAACGTGACAGAAATGTCAGCTGAGAATAATGGCCGCCGTGTAATTACGCAAGCCGTGTGGCCACCCATCAAAAACATGCATGTTGTCGCTTTTAAACCTCTTTTGTGTTGGAATTATCATACAGAAAGTCATATATGGATATAGAGCTTTGAAAATATATATATATTTTTTTAATACTTGTGTTAACCTCTGTTTAAGGGTTAAACAGGGCCACTGAATAGGGCATATCTCTCCAAGTTATTATTATTATTATCATTATTATTATTATTATTATTACTATTTTTATCATACCATGGCCTCAATACGCTGATGATATTGGAGCATGAGTTATTGATCTTGTTGCGTTGCTAATGTTTTTCGCTGGCTGGAGGTGATGTTTTTGTGCCTCCCTCACAAGGGTGACATGGATGTTGTGGCGGAAAGGGCACACTGGAGTGAACGGTGTGTGGCTCCCTCACAATAAAATGTTAAATTCTATCCATCGTCCTTGACTGCATGTAGCGGCCACTTGTACAACTTCTTGCAAGATGTGGACGTCTCCTTTGTCTGGAGAAGTGAAAAAAGGAAGCAGAATGATGGAGTGGGGCGGGGGTGATAATCATTCAGCAATGCGTAACGTGAGAAATCTGTGTGCGCGCACAGGCGGGTCACCCTTAAAAAGGGTGAGGCGGCCTTTCCCCTCCTCTTTTTTCGCTGTCCAAACGAGTGAGGAGCACGGGCGGCGAGGCCTCAGTCTTATTAGCGATAATGAGAAAGAGCGAGACACTCTGCCAATTTACATCCGTAATCTCGAATTAGTTTCTGCCACACACACACACACACACGCACACACACAACATAGAAGGTCGTGCGTGCAGCTGCAGAGGAGTGCAAAATCTCCCACACTTTCAGAGGATAGTCTGATCATTGAGGACTCAATTTTCGTGAGTGGAGCAGATGCAGGTTAGATTGCGTGTTGGTCATTTTGCTCACAAACAGGCGCATTTAGAAAAGGGTGCTTTGTGCTGTTGTGGGCGTGACCGTGTTGTTCCTGCTAAAACAAGTGGGGGCCCATTTGACGACTTTAAGCTACAGTCGGCATCGCGGAGTACTAAAGATGAGGTTGAAGTTAAGCAGGATTTTCAGTTTGCTTGTAAGTGTACATTTGAGTTGGTTGAACAAGCGGACTCCATTCCTAAAGATGACCTGTTTGCCGTAATGCGTCTTGTTGTACTGTCGATACAATGCCCGAAGAACGTTGGCGCTTTCCCCTTCTTTTCGTTTTTAGCCTTGACCCTCATTGCATTAAGCTTACCTGGAGCTAGCTTCAAGAGTGTGTTTGTGTATTCTTGTGTGCATCCTTTCTCCCTTTCTCCATATTGGCGTCTCCTCATAGCGCCACACTCTTTCTCACCAATTACCTGTCTGCATGGCTCCGTCTGTGTTGTGTGATTGAAAGAGGAACCTAAGGATGCGTGTGTGTGCGTATGTGTGTGTGTGCTTGCATGCGAGCACGCATATGGCATTCTCGTGTGAGAGAATGTGTGTGTCTCGGCGTCTCATTCTTCTGTTTCCCCCCTCCGGATCTCATGTATAATTTATGGGACCGGCTCATGAATATGCTAATTAGCCGGCATGCAGGGAGAGGTGAGAGGGCTTCCCCTGTTCTATTCTTACATCCGTCTGATGAGAGAGCAAAAGTGAGAGGGAGGGGGAGGAGGGATCGCTATTGGGGAGGGAAGAGGAGACCTAAAATGAGGGAGGAGGTTGACGACAAAGGGCGCCATGCTGGAAGAAGAGTGCGAGCGTGCAAAACATGTTGGTATAAAATCCCCGCCGCTCAACAAATAAGCATCTTGGCAATACGGACGCCGGGCGTCAGCGCTCCGTATCGTGCAGGAGACAAATGAATCACCCATGCTGAGGGAACGTGAGGGGTGAGATTGGAGGCGGTGGTGAGAAAAAAAAAACAGTGAGATGGAGGCAAAAGAAAATAGTTGTTCTGTCCATATTTCCGGTGTTTTCAAGGCGGGCAGGTTGGTGTGAAGGCTTCCTGACGTATGAGCTAGGCCCAAATACAACAATTTGTGCTGTGTTGAAGAACTCGTTGGAGCTGCCCTAAAAAAAAAAAAAAAAAAGCAGGCTAATCGGATAAATTGCATCAAGACGGTCGCCAGATTTAGCCAGTAGCTAACAAACTAGCCGTGAGAGGGAGGGGACGGGGGGCTCAACATCAAATGCGTCGGCTTCAAAGTTGCGTAACATGAAATAGCTTTTAAAGCGCATCATCAAACCCTGACAGGCAGCTGCGGGAAGATCTCGCTCGCCTTTCTTCTCTCTTCGTCGTCTTCTTCTGCAACCGCGGTTGCCTTTCTGCCGGGGCGCCGCCACCGCTGCCTCGCCCGCTTCCCTTTGTCTCACAATTTTGCTCCAGGATGGGAAATAGTGCATGACATGCTCGGTGTGCATGCATGCATGCGTGCGTGCCCGCGCGTGCGTGTGTGGCAGAGGCCTGTGGGTTGCGAGGGCATTCCGGCCCACAGCTGATGATTCAGCATCTGTCGGCGTGCTTACGTAAGAGAGGCGCACATGAGGCCCGAGCGGCTGACTAACAGGATGACTGCCCTCGTGCCAATGCACGCTTGACGGACATGCTAATGACCTGCCGACATGCAAATGAACACGCCGCCGTGCCGCCGCGCTGTGGTGGAATGCACGTGTGCATTCTAATGAGAGGCGGTTCAAAGGCGTCCTCTTCTTTTTGGCAACTTGTGCTTGTGACGCTGGAATAACTGACCAGCCGGCGTGATTCACTAAAGTGGATGTCACATGACCGTGTCTCGGCTCAATCATAGGTCGAGCTCCCTGCCAATTGCACAGCAACTCTCCCGCTCTACAATGTAGATGTTAGAGACCTGTTTTATAGTTGATGGAAACTCCAGAAGGTTGGAGTCTAATTCCAAAACGTTCAGCACATCATTTTGAGAACCATGTTTCAAAACAACAGTTGTTTATTTGGTAATCGATGAGTTGTCGATTAATCAATTAAGTTGCATCTTTTTACCTGGAAGTTTAAATATGTTTCACTTTTCCAAGAATCACCTGCGGAGAGAGGAAAAAAAAATCCAATGAAGCCAGTGAGAGAGTAATAGGATGTTGGGCAGAGGGACTGACCCGAGTTCATTACGCGACAGCGGCAGGAGGCAGAAAATGGAGTGACAAGAGTAGCACCAGTCGGCATGCAAATCCATGCTGTTAGCGAGCTCCTTATTCAGATATGGCGGCAAACACACACGCGCACGCACACACACATTTCCAAGACGCAGGAGTGAGCTTCTGGCTGAAGGTTGTGCTTGCCTGGAAGCATGCACAAGCATAGCTTTAGGTACTTGAGAATAAAATAAGGGGGTAGGGGGGTGACCTTCAGAGTGCGGGCCTGCCTGGGAGATGGACATCAGGGCGGGCTGCCGAGAACCGTAGGTCAGGCGCCCTAACGGCGAGAGATGCAAAAGCAAAGTCCTCCAAACAACACGCGCATGCCTAAGCGGGACATTTAAGGAGAAGAGAAAGTAAGCCCGGGCGAGAGAGAGAGAGGGAGAGAGGTGTCGCCTCTCCTCACTGATCCCCGATGCCGACGGGGGATTTGCATGCATTTTTAATCAAAGCAAATGAGATCATAACCAAATTAAATGGCGCTTTCCAGCCGCCCCCTTTCTCTGTCTGCCTCCTGTTCCATCCTCCCACCTTTTCGCTCATCATTTCATTCTAGCCACTAAATAGGTGGACCAAAGCAGTTGTTGAGCGGCATGCAGATCATCCCAGACCAAATAAATATTAAATGGACATCACAGCTGCCCACCGGCTATGGCGAGAAGCAAAATGGTGGAAGGCCTCATGCAACAAAATTCGGAAGCTCTCAAACGCATAAATAAACGTACAAGTCAGGACATCATGTTAGCGCTAGCATCAATGCTAACAATACCACTCCTAAGGATAATAATGACTATTACTAACATTACACCTAAGAATGCAGTTTGTGGTTTTGCAAAGTGCCTGAGATTGAAGTTTGTGGTGCGCTGTCACCAGCTAATCCGGCAGCGTGGCGATGGGCATGATGGCATCTTCCTCCCTTCCTCCTCCCGCATCCTGTATGTGAATGTGTCATGGTGGAGACATCAGGAGGCTGCATCCTGATTTATTCATGATATGACTTTTAATATCATTTACTGGGACATGGAAGTCTGCATCTTAAATAGGCCTGCAGGCACCTTCGGGTGGCGCCATGCGCAAGGCGCATTCATTTTGTGGCAGCGTGTGTCAGCGGGGCGGAGGGGGACGAGGTATTTGTGGGGACGTCGGCATTGCATTATGGAGAAAGAGCAGCAGGTTGTGCCTTGAGATACAAGTTAAATTTGTTCTGTGGTCATTCTCTTATCTCAAAACATCATTTGCCATTCATATGATGCTTCCTTGTGTAATCTGCTTACTCCCGACTGTTAACAAGGCCTGCCTAGCTCTGAGTCGTTCTTTTAGTAACTGATGCTGTTTGACTTGTGGAAATCTGGCTACTGTTACAAGCCCAAGGCAAAAATTGAAGCTGAAGGCAAATCCGAGCGGCACGTGCGCCAGCACCGCTGGGAACAGTTTGGATGTGCACGACTGGCCGCGTCCATTTCCGACGCAGGTGAAGGCTGTTCGGACAAGAAGCAGACATTAAACGTTTAAAGACCAACTGCCGCAGCTAGAGGCGGTTTCGAGCTTCATCAGGACCCAGTCGACTTTGTCCATTTTTTTTTTTTTCGGGCCTGTGCGGGTTCAGAGCTGAGTATCAAATCTGGAGGTAATGAAAAGTCATTCCTATGGTGAAGGATCAGACAGCAGTGAATCTTGAGGCACCTCGTGAATAAAAGAATATTCCCTTAAAAGTTGAGCCAAATGTTTAAATGTGTCATTAATTGGACATTTATTTGGCTCCATGTCTGACTATTTTTAGGAACTACGGCGATGACTTGGGGCCGTCCACGCAAATGTTGCTCAGCGCACTAAAGATTTGGTAAGTTTTTCATTTCCCAATGCATTTGTGCGAGCGGGAGCCTGGAGCTATTTGTTAGCATGCTACAGGCGGGCTAGCGGGCGTCCCGTTCAAAGCGGAGCTGCAAATTTGCTTGAAGGTCACATTAGTGTTTGCGGCTATGCTATCAAAACTGCATCATGATTTGAAAATGCAGTACGAGAGCATGGAACAGCTTAAGTCACGTTATTTTAGATCTGTTCTCAATTACTATGATCATTTGTAGAGATGAGAAAAGACGCTATTGGCTATTTTTAAGTGAACGCATGAATCTTGGGCGACAACTAAAATGGAAAAAAAACGTGTTTTGTAAATCAAATCAAAATGGCATAATAATTGTGCTCTTTTGTTCTTGAACTAGACAAAAACCCTGTGACTTTCTCTCAAAATCAAACTTTGCCCATGATCTGCATGAGCTGTGACAAAAACAACTAAAGCAGTCAGACGGGGAAGCGGCAACCGGTAGAGAAACACATGCCGACTAAGGAGGGAGCACGAATGGGGGGGGGTGCAACAACGGGTAAAAGTACAACACTCTCTCAGTGTGATATGCAACAGTTGTAGAAAACTTCCAACAAATCTCTGAGACTTCGGGAAACAAGAAAGGAGGTGATCCACTGGGAGACATGTACTGCGTGTGAGCATGAATGTGTGTATGCGTGCGTGTGTTCGAAAATTGTAAGAAAAATGTTATTGAACATGATTCTGGTGGTATAAAGTGATTCGTCAGGTAAGTCCCTCTCGAAGGCCCGGGTGGGTACCCACCCGGGTGGGTACCCACCCTAGCGTCTGTGTTAGATCAAACAAAGCGGCCTTTTCCTTCTTTTCTTTTTTCAGCTGATGGAGCACAAACACGTGCTGCGCGAGGTCAACGTGTGTTCTCACACACACACGCACACACACACACATATATAGACATGGACTTGACGTTGGCGTGCGAGTCCACCAATGGAGACGACTGACAGGCGAGGCAAAGTGCTGACGGGGGGGGCAACGAATTCTCAAGAGACGGGAACAACACAAACCAAGATGTCACCATTCTGACACTGTAGAACAAGGAAGCGATCCGCCAAATTTTTATCAGCTTCTGCATGACAATTTATATTATCTTTCTGTCTTTCTTCTTTTTCAGAATATATATATATATATATATATATATATATATAGAGTCATGACTTCAAATGACTCCCAAGTGACCTTAAGTCACGTGACCTTTACGGAGTTCGGCAGATGACCTTGGAGTGCGGACCTCCTCGGGGGCGACGCGCCGTCTGTGTGTACGTTGCTCCATCTCGCCAATGTGACAAACTTCAGGCAGAACATTTTTCACACCATCGGCAACTTCAGACATTCTGAGTTTACGTTGGGGTCACGTCCAAGGTCGCTGCACGGGCTACCCAGGAGCGCTTTCTCTCCGCCACAGAAGAAAAAGGGCTTCAACAATGATTTTATTTTGATTGTATTTCAAACAAGCTTGGCTGCATCAAAGTACGTGGAGCAAAATATGTGTAGCAACAACAAAGACAGGCGCAACAATTCATTCTCATCAAATAGTATTGATGATAATAAAATAAATGTAATGAAATATAAAACCTATCATGAAATAGTTTTAAAAGATTTATTAAAGTCAAATGGCAAAAATTTGGTTGGAGTTCTTAGAAAAATGAACGTCCTATTCTGCATTCAAAACTAACTCAACATTGCGAGTTTATGATGATTTCTCATAAAAAGTCATGTCTTTCATTTTTTGAAATTTGAATTATTTGCAGTTTTGTAGGATTTTGTGTGAAACCAATAAATTGTCTCAAAGTTTTACTCATCTGCATTCAAAAATCAGTTATTATTTCACGGTGGCGTGCGGGCGCTTTCGTCCAGTTAATGACATGACGACGCTACCATCATTATTATTATATTTTGTTTACGTATAGGGAAAGCAATGACATATTTTTGAAGCCTTACTAAACATTGTTGTTTTAAAAGCCTGTTATTTTCAAAATAAAAGCCTTACAAGACATTTGACACCCTACTGTGAAAACTTAACCCTAACCCTTGTTTGAAATCCTGACCCTTAAATTAACCCTCCAACCCTTAACTCAACCCTCAAGTGAACCATAAACCCTAATAACCCTTAATACACGCATATATAACTAAGCCTTAGGCCTTGAGCGGGACTGAAACCTACACGGAGGTACTTGTAAATCAGACAGTTATATAACTTTACATGGTCATAATTTTTTTTTTTTAATCATTTTTTTAAACCCCTAACCCTAGTTTTTAATCCCAACGTGGCCTTGAGCTCTTGCTGTGCTTTTCCTCTGTCTGGGCGACCTTGGAGATTCCTCACTTCCTTTGTCCCGCCGTCCTTCGCACTCGCGACTGGCACGACCGCACGAATAAATGAAAAACATTTTTTGCAAGAGACAAGACCACCCTTTGGCTTGTGCGTCCATGCGTCGTGTAGTGAAAACCGTCAGGTTGGCGTTCAGGATTGAAACCCAATCAGCGATGATCAGCATGAACACGTCACCCGGCCAGCAGATGTCCGGTACCGACATTTGATTTGAGCCAGCGTCCCTCACTCGCCGCGAGGTGTTTCGGCGCCGCCGAGAACCGAGATCAGTCTGCTATCTCGCCCGCTGTTCGCCTTAGCTATGGGCTCTGATGACTCGTGAGAAATTAATTAAGAGTGAAACGGCAGCGGGAGGCATGATGGAGGGGGAGGAAAAGGAAGGGGAGTCTTCGCCTTCCGAAGGGGGAGCCAAAGTGCCTGCGGGAGGGAGGAAAGTGGGGAGGCTTCTCCTGAAGGATCAAGACAATTATTGCTATTATCATCATCTAATGTGCGTCTCCCTCCTCTCACCTGACTCGGCCTTTGATTGTCGCCCCCTTCTGGCCCCTCGTTGGCGTCTCTCCCCCAAGCCCTCCGACCACTCCTCCTCCTCCTTTACCCCCCAACAGCAAGGACGCGTCGCTTGCCGGTGGCGGCTGCAGAAGAGGCCCTAATGAGATGTCTATCGCCTCCGTCTAGACTGCACACACACAAACACACACACATGCACGCAAGCAAGCGCACACACAGCCCACAAGCACCAGTGCACCACCAGGCAGGCAACGTATTACACACTGTCTCCAGCCCAGGGAATAGTAAGTGAGCGTGTGCGCGTGCGCGTGTGTCTGGGAGGCAGGGGAGTTGCACTTGGCAATAGATTTATTTTATTTATTTTTTTTGCCTGCGCGCTTGTTTGTGCATGTTGACTGTGTGGTGGAAATGGCGCGATTGTAGGGCGGGCCGCCGGCTCGGCAAGGCGACACCGTGATGGATGCCCTGGCACGCACCCCTCATCCTCGCTCATCCCACACTCTGATTGCCTTTTCGGACACCCCCCTACCCCTTGAAAAAAAGAAGCGGAAGGATAATGCCCTCTAAATCCAACCATCCTTGATGTCAAAGCCAAGCCTGCAGTCACGTCCTGCTAGGCAGTCCCACGGTTGAGCTCCAGTACAGGGGCTGACTGTACCAGGGGGTTCCTCTGTTGAGTCCTCTCCACTGGCAAAGACAACATTCCTTCGACCACATATCCAATTGTGGCGCCAGCCTTTTTGCAGCTTTTGCGTGTTTTCTGGCTTGTCCCCAAATTTCAAAAACTGGTTTTCAAATTCAAGCTTACAGTTTACAAACTAAGATTGGGGTTTAAAATGTTAGTTTAAAAGTAGGGGTAGGGTTTCAAATTAGGATTTCCAACTAAGGTTAGGGTTTGCAAGAAGGGTTAGGGTTTCAAACTAGCATTTCAAATTGGGATTTGGGCTTTAAACTAGAAATAAGGACGACAAATGAATGACGTTCTCGTTTCTGCGTCTTGTTAGAGAAATTTTGCGGTGTACCCAATCAAGTGTCTTCCTGGAAAGGCCTCACTTGGTATGATAAGGTGTGAAAAGATGGATCTTACCTCACCATGATGGCTTTGTGAGTATCTGTGATCGCTCTCTGTAACTTGCACACACACACACACACACACACACACACACACACACACACACACACACACACACACACACACACACACACACACACACACACAAGTGCAAAGTTAATGAACGGGGTGGTGTGTGTTGGGGTGGCAAGGAGCGAGCGGGCGAGCGAGTGAAATGAAAGAGAGACAGCCAGCTCGTTAGCAGCCACGCTGAAAGTCTGCTCCAGTTACTCGCTCGGCTGGGAGGCTCCGCCTCCTCTGATGTGTTTGTGCGCCTCTCTCCCTCTCCGTTTCACCCTTTTGGCAGGTGACCCACCTGCCGAGGGTCACGCAAGGGGGGCAACAACATGGTGAGGCACTTTTGGCTTTGAGGGAGTTTTAGCCGTACCAGCAAGGTTCGTATGGCCAGTTGCTGTCGCCCGACAATGACATCACAGCATGTTTAGTTAACAGCAAATCGCGGCTCAGCTTGCCAAAGTCACATGGTCAAATTCGGAAAACAGGTTAGCTGGACGCATTGTTTTCCGAGCAACTGTGATGTGATTTATGGTCCATATCAAGTGGCAAAATGCCCCCCCCCCCACACACACACATATGTAATGTCTCCGGATTACATTAAAGAATAAAAGAAGAATGCCTCGCTTGGATGTGTTGATCGTCTTGTACTTTATTGCCACCCACGCATTATCAACACCGTTCTCCGTTGTACACCAACCGTCTTTTTGGATCCCCTACACTTCGCCACCAGGGGCGCTACACATACATGGCACAATATATTCAGATCTGTTGTGAACATTACAACATACACAACCAGGTGGTTGTATGCTTCAGTCATTTTCCACAAATGCAACATCACGCAGAACATCTTCTTTAGACGAGCAAGGACGAACACCAAAACAATTGTCCCATCTTTTTTTTTTTTTGTGAATGCTAACAATGTTTTGTGCTCGTTCTCATTCTTGGTAAAAATATTTTACCTAAGTTCACCTTGCTGCGTGTTTGTGAGGGTGCTGAGGCGTGGGGGCGACTCTTCATAATGGGAGGCACTTTTGCGTGATTATTTATGCGTGCCTGCGCCAGCGCGGTTCCCGCGGGAGGTGGCAAACAGCTCTTATCTGCCGCCATCCGAGGCCGACGCTCCAAAGCTGCTGCCATCAGCCGCAAACTCATTAATTACTCTTTAGTATCAAGCCGTAATTAGAGACACCAATCAGGAGGAAGATGCACCCCACTCCTCATTCTCCAGCCGCCCCCAGCCCCTATTAGCACTGTGCTGTGTGCCTTTGTGATCTAAACTAAAGCTGAGACGGGGGAGGAGGGTGGTAAATGATGGAGATAGGAGCGAGGGAGGGAGGGAGGGAGAGAAGGAGGCACAGAGGTCAGGTGAGAAAGAACACAAGAGGGAGGTGACGACGACACTGGCGAAGAGCATTAATTTAACATTAATTGTGTCATCTTGTGCTTTATTGACCCCCACCCCCCACCCCTAACCAGTGTATCTTTCGGTCTCTTCTGTTATCCTTCCTGAGTGGATCAGAAGATGAGCAAAGATCTGATTAGACGTGTGCGGGGGGGTGATGAGGGTGACACGGGGACAAGAAGGAGGGGCTTTGCAGTTTGTGGGCAGTCCACAAGGCGACATCACCGGTGCCTTGACATCTGAGTTTGATTTGTTATGTGAGCGTGCTCTCAAGTCAAATCAGCTTTCACCGGTGCTCGTAAAGATGCTCGTTAGCGCTCAGTCACGCGCGTGCGTGTGGACATGTGTGAGAGTGATTACGTCGACTTTTCTTACCAAATATAGACGCCGCCATCTGTAGCAGATTATTCGACTTGGGCGAGGTTCTGGCAACCACTTGAACTTTCAGTCCAAATACTTCTCCGTGCTCACATCCAGGCTGTGTTCAGAATCGGTCCCTATCTGCTACATACCGTCGCCATATTGCCATGGGGTGTCATACATGGCCTCAATTTGGTTTTCGAGAAAACATTATCCTTGAGTCATGTAAGCCAAAGTTCTATTTTTCAGCTTAATCGGTCCGCGTGTTTTTTTCTCCCTTGTCTTCTCTAAATGGCCTCCACGAGCGAGCACACTTGCCATATTTGCTAGCAAAGTGGTGCCCATGAGAAACTACAAAAGAAAATGGGACATGAGTTAATTGGGCAAGTACACCATGATGCAATGACTGATTGTGGAGTTCCTGGCGTACTTTTAAGTTGCAGCCAGTGATTGACAGCTTTTTTAATACCCAGACTGGACCGGCGCGCCACAACAAGCCTTGTTATGAATGTTTGCCCATACTGCCTTGTTTACGTTGACACAATGAAATTTAAGCCGTCCGAGGTAATGCAAAGTCTTGCCCCAGGTGGACTTTGCGGTCAGCCTTAATAACTTAAATGGCAAGAGTCGCGTCCGCCAGGACCGGCGCAACGCTGACGTCCAGCTAATTGTTTGGGGCCTTTTGCGTGCCACTTGAAAGGCCCTCAAGGTTCTTGTGATGACCCTGCTTGGCCGTCTCACGCGTGTCTCATCCTACGGTGTTTTTCAGCTCTTTGAATGCAGAAAAAAAAAAGAAGCTAATCTAGTGTAAAAGCTTATTGTACCAGAGCTCATTCTTGAAAGGTTTCAGGTTCAAATCTTTGCTCTGGGCTCACGTTCGCAACAACTCTAAATTGATGTCAATGGTTGTTTGTATTATCGGCTGGCGGCTGGTGAATGAGAACATTGACTGGCGACCAGTCCAGCTCGCCCAAAGTCAGCTTGGGTAGGCTCCACTTCATCCGTGACCAATAGCACTAAAGAATGGCTGAATGTGTCTGATTAAAAGTAAGACCACACAAGCTGGCTCAAGGACAGACATTGTCGCTCTGTCTGCTAGCGCTTAGTGCTTAGCGCCGTCCCCGGCCAGCCTTTGGCTCTGAAGGCTGTCTGCATCCACCAAGGAGGAGGACCTGCTCCCAGATGCTTGAGTGGATGAGTAATGATGTGTTCATTCTCTCTGTCTCTCTTTCTGTCTTGCTTACTCTCTCTCTCTCTCTCTCTCTCTTCTCTCTCTCTCTCTCTCTCTCTCTCTCTCTCTCTCTCTCTCTCTCTCTCTCTCTCTCTCTCTCTCTCTCGCTTGCTCTCTCTCGCAATAATGAGGAACAGAAGAGCAGAGCCTCCCCGAGGCGCAGCACCTGGACCGAGCAAACCTGCTGGCTGGCTGCTGCACCCCCACGCGCCTCCCAGGAGAGCCTTACTCTGGATCCCCGCCAGACCCCAAAGTGGACGTCCTCGTGCCCCATGGAAAAACGATGGAGCGTCTTGAGAACGTTTTAGCTCATCAAAAAAACCTTCTCTGGCTCTTCATTGCTTTCCCTGGAGGGATGGGGTCGGTAGCCCCTTTGGTTTGTGCGGGTTTTTAGATTTTGTCTTCCAGTCTCTCCTTTACAAGCTGCTGAGCTTAGTGGCCACTTCCTCTTTAATACTTTTGGATCACTTGTTACAATTTATGAGTGAAGTGAGGGGCTGCAAGGGAAGGCCACAACAATCTAAAGTAAAAAAGAAATGGGTAAACTAAACGTGCATGTCAATATAGCATCAATGTTCCGTTTTCAAAAACGTCCATTTACTTCCCAAACTGTGTCCAATTTGTGTTGTTTCCAAGTCTATGTGTGTGAGTGTGTGTGTGTGTGTGTGTGTGGGGGGGGCATATATGTCAGTGGTCCCGTGGGCCCGGCGGTATGGCGCTGTAGTGTTGCCGTGAAAACACCTCCAGTGGGAGCAGGACAGCTGAGGCCAACCGAGCTCCGCTTCGTGGGACATAACGAGCCTCATGACACACACCTATTAAGCCGACACACAATCTGCCTGCCTGCTTTCCGTGTGTGTGTGCATGCGTGTGTGTGTGTGTCTCACACACACACACACACGCACACACAGCGTTTTTCACACGAGTGAAAAACAAATGATATCCGCAGACCAGCACGGGTTTCAATGTCGTCTTCACACAAGCTTGTGACTTTTGGGTCAGTTGATGTGTCAACTGATTGAGGCCTTCACATTGGCAATTGAACGGATACAATCCAGAGCAAAACACATTGAAAACCTGATATGATTACATTTTTAAGTATCAAAATAAATGTTGAGTATGGATGGCCGTCAAGCTAGATTGGATCCAGATTTAACATGATTTTATATGAATCGCTGTGATGATGTGTACACATGGCAAATGATAATTCAAATCAAATGGATGTTTTTTTAATAACTTAATATGTATATATATATATATATATATATATATATATATATATATATATATATATATATATATATATATATATATATATATATATATATATATATATATATATGATCAATTTTTTATAGTCTTTGATACGACTTGGCTGGGGAATCGAACGCACGACCTCCCAGTGTCAGGGAGGACACTCATACCACGAGGCCACTGTCCTGGTCAAACATATACATATGAGAAACATGTTTTTCTGCCTGAGCACATGAATTTTTTTTTTTAACGTATTTACAAATGTCCTCTTATACAGACGGGTGCATCTTTTATGGGATTTTTGAAAGAGCTTAATTTGAAAGATGATAAAAATAGATAATTTCATCTTGACCATAAAGATGGAAATCTTTTTTGGCGGTGTGTTTATGTCCAGCAAGTAATGACAAACAGATTGGCGTTCTTTCTTTTAAATGCATTTATTTAACAGTCACCAGATGATGAGATACATTCTCTTGAAAAAAAAGAAATAGACAGCAAAACTGATATTCTTTTCAGATTTTTTTAAAAACTATTTTACAATATTCTTATATAGATTTTGTACAAAATAAATGTAAGTAAAACCAAGAGGAGGAAGAGGCGGTGTTGACATCTTAAAAAACAGGAGAGGGGAGGGTTAGGGTGTACAGGCGTTGACTCAAACAACTACCACATTTAGGATTCGACAAAGACCAATCTCTTTCTTAAATAAATATCGGAAAATCCCGGGTAGCTCTCTTTTGGAACAGACAGAAGAAGCGCGTTGCTTGTGTGTAGCTTCCACCATCACCACTAGCCCGTTTTGCTTCGACGACCGCCCGCCTTCCCCACCGGGACCTTTGACTGGAACCAGCGCCAGAGAAAAGTCCTGCCATTCCCTTACTGAATGGTCTGATAGTCTCTGCCATTATTTGACCTTTGGCTGGAACAATAACCCCACCCCCACCCAACCCACCTTTTGCTTTTGTCTCCAAGCTCATATGCGCCGGGGCTCTGCTTGGAGGAGCCAGAGAAGAAGTTGAGGGGGAAAAAAGGTGTCCTCTCTTTGACTCTCTCAAGGCCAGCGAGAAAGAAGCTCCAGACTCCCATACACCCTCAACCCCCCCCGCCCCACTCCTCTCTACACACACACACACACAAACACAGAGACAATTGCACACACGTGGGTGGGTGGGCGGGCGACCGGAGGCTGGGAAGAAGGTCATATTTGTACGACTACCGACATGATTTCACCGACAAGATTTTCCTCACTGCTAACACGTCAGCGCTGTTGGTCCTTAAAATTAGCAACGACACGACGACAACTACACGACAACACACGGAAAAAAAATGGGGCGCGGGGGGGAATTGTGGGCGAATGGCTTTGCAGGCTTCTCATCAACCCGACCCCCATCTTGCGTTCTTGCGTACCAACCGATGCGGGATGGGGCGGGCTTCTCGTCTCATGTCAACATTTTCTTTGCAATATGAAAGTATTGCAAACCGTCTTTTTGTCTTGATTTGCCATTTAAGGGCGGGACTTGTTTCCAGCTCAGCCAAAACTGGACGCTGACATTGGCACGCCACCATTTTGTCTGGACTTTTGCGTCAACCCAACCCCCCACCCCCTCCCCCTGGGTGAGATATGGGAGGACAATGTGTTAGCTTCTCAATAATGACGCATCGCTGCCGCATCACTTTGGAGATTAAAAGCAAGATGCTGAATTTCAATCAAGCCCCATTAATGGCTTGCTGTGAGTAATGGCCACTTTGTCTCCGCTGGCAGGCGAGGAGAGAGCAAGAAAGAGCTAGACTAGAGAAAGAAAGAAAGAAAGAGAGAGAGAGAGAGAGAGAGAGAGAGAGAGTTGCTCCAGAGGCCCAGGTGAGACAAGGTGATACAAGTTTTTAATTCAGCAAATTGCATGCAAGCGAGTAATGATGGAATCCATTTGGTGATGTCGTGACAAGGCGCCTGGGCCCAATGGCAAGAGGACATTAACTAAACATCGCATCCAACAGAAGAGAAAGTGCCAAGGTCTGGATGAATGAGGCCATAAATAACAACAACGTTGCGCTAAGACATTGGCAAGAATTGATTGGATCTCATAAACATGAAGTTCATTAAGAGTAAAACTGTTCCGGATCAAAACCTGATTTGCATTTATTGACGTTTTTGCTTGTTTTTTTGTGCTGCAATTGTAATGCAGCAAGGGGGTTCTTTTTCTTTTTTTTAGGGGGGGGGGGGTCTTGCGCTTTCTGGTCCCTGCTTCTGACTTTGAGTCCTATCTGAGTTTGATTTCTGACACTTGACCAACTCAGCCAGGTACTACAAGAGCTGGTCTGAGAACACACTTGCGATAAAGTGCATGGAGAAGTCAGCTCTCGTGGTGGATGAGAAGCAATGTCGCTGAGATTGTCATCACAATTTAGCTGATATGAGGAAATACCAAATGAGATATGAGCTCGAACTCACGGGGAGGGGAGGGGTGAGGAGCAAAAAAGAGGAAGGGGCGACAGACAACAAAGAAAGACATGGTCCTATAGTCTCTGTGTCAAGTCAGGAATGTCACAGTTGAGCACAGTGCTTTCTGGGTACGATTGTTCTGCAGCGGGCGCCGGACGGCCATTGCCAGAGTTTAGCCGGGGACCCAGCTCTGGTTACTGTGGGTTTGCTGCGGACCCGCCAGCCCGCTCATCCCCATACCCACGGTCACGCCCATCCCCATTCCCATCCCGATGCCCACCCCCTGGGCGAGGGAGCAGTCAAAATTGAAGTCCATCTCCTCTCCGGAGTCCATGATGTCGTGGAGGAGGATGGACTCCACGTCGCAGTCCAAGCTGCCCTGGAACATATCGATGTCCAAGTCAGCCGGCAGTCTCTCGTGCGGGTGGGTTTGGTGGTAGCCGTGGTGGTAGCCGCCGGCGCCGTTGCTGCCCACCATCCCCTGACTGTGGTGGAAGGCTCCGTTGGCCATGGCTTGGTGCTGCGGCTCGGGGTAGTGATTGTGACGAGGGTGCGGCGCCGTGGCCAGATGGCAGGAGTCCTGGGGCATGCCTAGCATCCCCGCTGGGTTAGGGGGCAGCGTGGTGGACGCTGGGAGGTGGGCGTGCGACGGCGGGCTATACAGGTAAGGGGTTTTGTGATTGTAGCTCTGCAGGGGGTTGCCGCACGGGTTGAGGGGCAGTGCTCGGGGCGGGGTGTGGTTGTGGCCCACGCGACTCAAGCTGTGATTGTGAACGGGCGTATGGCTGTGAGTTCTGTTGTGGCTGTGACTGTGAGATCCGTTGTGGCCTTCATGATGCCCCACGGCGTGGTGGCTGTGAGCGTTGGTGCCGTTGCACGGCATCAAGGAATGGCCTTCCCTCTTCAGGCCCAGCATCATTTCCTTGGGGCAGTACGGCTGCCCGACCGAGCCTCCCGTCAGGAGACTCTGCAGGGCGTTGGTGCCGGAGTATGTCCGCATGGTTCCCGAGAACCTGGCTGGCTTATTCTCTTGGATGGTTTGCATGGGCGAGTGGTGGCGCATCATGCCCATGCCTGGCGTGCCGTAGCCGCCTGAACCGTAGGAGGACTGGCCCTTCACTGCAGAACTATAGTGGTAAATGGACGTTTGGTGCTTATGTCTGCCAACAGAGGGATGCTGCTGCTGCTGCTGCTGCTGTTGCTGTGAGTGATGGTGATGATAGCTGTCCTCCATCAGCTGTTCATCCAGACTGATGGCACCTGTCAGGCTTGCCAGCTGAGGCAATTGCTCAAGGGGAGGACAGCGGTTGCCCGCCCCCATGGACGGAGAGCGGGCGGTGGGCGATGGGTACAGGTGGGGGGAGGTGGAGCAGGACAGGCCTCCCTCATCTGGTTCCTCCGGTTCCCCCTCTGCCAGGATGGGCGACAGTCGCCCGCTCAGGGTGGAGGCTGACGAGCTGGCCCTGGAGTGGAGATCAGTCCAGGCGTCGAACTCGCTGTCCGTCACAGACGTCGCCCCGGAACCGGGCAGGCCTTTATGCGGCGGGCTGCCGTGGTCGGGGGAGCCGGCGACGGCCGAGCTTGCTCCGATTCCGGGGCGTCCCACCCGCTTGCCTCGAATGCGACCTTTGCTCTTGAGATATTTGGTGCTGTTGTCCATGGAGACGGCTCGCCGCCTCGGAGCCTTGCCCATCTTCCCTCCGTCGGGGTTCAACATCCACCAGGAGCTCTTCCCTGTGCCCTCGTTCTGAACGCGGATGAAGCGGGTGTGCAGGGACAGGTTGTGGCGGATAGAATTCTGCAGGGACATGGAAGGAAAAAAGCAATATTAATTAAGACACCCGAGATGGCAATTGGACACAAGATTGTGGTCAGCGATCAAAGTGACACTGGCATTTGTGTCAATTTCATCGGGTTCTCAAGTTACGGCAGAGTTATGTTCCTATGGCGGCGACGTAAGCGTAACTGGTACGAGCCTTGTATGCATTCTAAAGTATCTCACTGTGTTTCAAAAACATACGGTAGGATCAGTGGGGATGGTCTGGGCGGGCATCACTCTCCACTGACAGATGGACTGACAGCGGAGGGTGTGCCCAGTCTGTCATCTTCAGGTTGGTGGGATCACCTTCAACATGAGTCCTTCAAGAAGCCGGAACGTTTTGACGTCATAACTATCGGTCCCTCTCGGGGTCACTTTCACATTTGATGCAATCCGCATCAAGCAAAGTCACGGTGTCGTCAAACAATGAAAAACACAAAGCGCTTGAGAGGACGGCAGCAGCCGACGAGGCGCTCGGATTGGACCCCATCAGCCAGCGCCAACCCGAAACGTCTTTCAAGGCTCTCGGCACTTGTCGGTCCTCCCACTTTGCTTGCCATCAATCCCGCTGTCCTCCTCTATGTCTCCATTGTGAGCTGCTGCGAATGTTTGAAGTCTGCGCCAGGCTGGCTTGGCGCCAGCCGTTGCTCTCCGAATGTATCAGGAGACTGTGCTGGGGGCAAGGAAGGCTAATGGATGTATCCCAATTTCCAATATCTGTTGCCGCTGCCAGTCTCATTTTTTCTCCCGTCTCAATCACAATCCTCAGTTTCTATTCTGTCGGCGAGTGCTTTTTTTTATTTTGGGTGTCGCTTCTTATTTGCCACATTTCTGTGCCCACAACAATCATTCTCTACGTCTGCTTACAATTGCTGCGCCGTCAATTATGCAGTGTGTCACCAATTACTTTCCCATTATCCTGGCAGCGTGTAGAGTCAGCGAGGATCGCATTTTTGGATTATCATTTACATTTCAAGGATTGCTGGATGCTCAAGTTCCCGATGCGTGACAGAGGCACTCGCTGCAAAATTTGGCTTTTTTTTTGTTGGCGAGCCAAACGCTTTGGCGCTCCAGTCAGAAAAGTATCAAAAATAAGAGGAGCACCTCTGCGGTTTGGGAACCTAGCGCTACAATGACTTTATTGAGATTGAGGGTGACGCTCACGTCCACCATCTCCATTATGTCGCAGATTATTTGTATTCACGGCGAAGTGCGCGCCGGGGAAACAAAATAAATCAAATTGTGGCAGAGAACACGCAGGGAGGAAGAGAGAGAGTGAGAGAGAGCAACTGAATTCAGGTGATCTGTGAATGCCTCCTTGGGTTATCTCGCTGTGACACCTCCGGCGGCGCAACGCGGCGCCATGGCAACCGGGTAAACGTGCAACGCTAGAACTATATCATATTGTGGTGAGTGCGAGAGATGTGGGGGGATGGGCGGTGCTGGAGGATGCGGGAGGTTCTTTTGATGCCGCTCCTCCAACACTAAACAGCCTTTCATCTCGGCTGTGCAAAGGCCCGCAGGGGACGCCCGCTCCCCGCTACTGACGGCTTCTTTGGGGGCCAACTATTCCACACCCCTCTCCCCAAAAATGTCCCTCATCCTCCCCCCTTCAACCTATCACGCCGCTCTAAATCTCCCCCATCATATGTTGCCTAAAGTGAAATCTAGCGTCACCCAACCTCGACTTCCAAGAACAGACCGAACCACTGTGGTGGTATTTGCGTTGGATTTTTTTTCACAATGTTGTGCGAGTAAGGCTGTTTGAGATTTAAGTTGACCATCTGAGCGTCAGTGAGGGGGGGGGGGCAACCTTGGCAAAGCGGCACTTGCACTTGGGCTGAAACTCTGCGTGACCCGCTTGATTCAAATCTCAGTGTGATCTCCGTGTGAGGGAAGAGCAGCCGCACTAAACTTGGAGGGATTTGCCGTCATCCCAAACCCTCTTTATCTGATGAATCCACCTGCTAGAGAGATTTGGGAGATTTCAGAGGGCAGCCAGCCATGACGCTGGTCATCCACGTCGGCGAGGCTCCCCACGCCACATCTTTCTGCTTTCAACGTGGAAGATGGGGTCACATTTGCAGGTGGCTGCGCGCCACATTTCTGCCTCGTGAGTCGGGAGGGGGCAATTTGGCCCAACGATGGCCCTCACAGCCCCCAAAACAGGCAGTCGCTACTAATCCCTCTCTATCCCTGCGTAATCCCAGACAATCCTGAGCTAATCCCAAGTCGATTCAGGGGCACTCCCAGCTGGGCGTCTCGCAGAGCCATACCGGGTCAGCGTTGGTCAGCTCGGCTATACGGCCATTAAATATGACGGGAGAGCGAGGCTATCAAAGGGCATCCTTCCAATTCCAGGAGGGTCATTTCAAATCCGAGTCGCTACGGTTATGTTTGCGCAGCGGATCAATTCCAATTTTTGCCCAATTTTTCATGGGCTTTACAGCTCAATTTGTAGCCGAAAGTTGACTTTTCATCATGTTAAATATTTTTTAAGCACTGAATAGTTTCAGGATAGTAAAAATCAGTGCTGGCAATTCTGATTCAGTATCTGATGCAGCAATTTCTGACTTGATGTTGGCTCTGAAAGTGGCATTTTATATTTATATTTTATGAAATATATTTATATATTTACAATATTATTGCTTTAACATATTCTAATACTAAGAAAAACGTGAGAAACACTTCATTGGCATTGAATCACCCCCAAAAATATGAGACTTAACGTTCAACTTATTTTTACATAACTCGTCTTTTTGGAGAGAGAGATTTGATGATGTGGTGAGAGTGAAATGTTTGGAAATTCAGCCACCTTCCGTCCTTGAGTGGGGCCTAGCAAGCTTTGCCACATTTTCACCCCTTTCAGATTGAATAGAATAAAATCAAAAACTTTATTATGTATTAAATATTCATCGAATGGAAATTTCTCCTGCAGCCCCCCGGCTCGCCGAGGCAGACAAATGAAGCCGGCAGAAACATACAATGACAGGGGAACACACACATCACACACTCGGGTCCGGGAAGCTACTTCCTATTCAAATCACCCCCACACAACCCCCTTTAATACAACGGGCCTTCGAGAAAGGCCGCTAAATAATTAATGAAGCGGCGGCGGGGTCTATACAGATGCACTTTCTGCCGCCATAATATTTTTGGGGGGTGGGGGGGTGGAGAAAGTGGTTGTTATGGTTTGCAGGCCAGCACACAGCAAGTGAATTGGGTCAAAGGGGGCTCTTATGGTTATATGGTAAAAGAGGATAAGGTAATTGAGAGGGTCCAATCACAGCCAATTAAAGTGAACAAGATTCTCCTGGCTGATCAGAATCAACTCTCATTAGGCTTTAAACATCCAGACAGATGATTTGGCACAATAGACAACAATCCATCTTATTGGCTGCTTTGTGCACCAATTAAAAGCTTGACAGCAAAAAAGGAGAAGCGCTGGGAAAGTCAGCGGACAACTGTGGTTTAAGGGTTTATACCCACACGCAAAACGAGACTGAAAGGAAATGTGACCTGATTGTGTGTTGTTGTTTTTTTTAACACAGTCACAAAGCAAGAAAATACTAGTTTAGCGTGTTAGCTTGACTGTCAGCTGGGATAGGCTCCGGCACGCCCGCGACGCTTGAAGATAAATGAATGAAAAACAAAAAGTACTTGAATCCTGCTACAAGATCACCATAATCTTGACTATTAAGAGTACATTTGGAAAATTAAAAAGACATGAGTGGATGGTGGGAGTTTACTGTAAAAGTACCTCATCCAGGGTTGCCGTAGCAATGATGAGGAGGGGAGGATGGGGGGGGGCAAATGATATTAAAGCCATTATTTAAAGGTCAAATGATCTCAAATTGTTGCTTGGGCGCAATGATTGGGCCAAAGGTTCATTACGTCTGCTCTGATGATTTGTGGGGGATAACCTGACTGGCACGGTGGCGGCAGCTGCGCTCTGAGGTACGGGCGGGATGGGAAAATTGAGGTGCCGTAAGGGGCCCCGTCCCAGGCACACAATGGGGTGCCCTCCAAATGCCCCCCCCCCCACCCCGCTCAACCCACCCCCAACGAAGAAGCGGGTCAAACGGGAGGTCTGGGAAGAAAGCGCCGGGCCCCAATGGAAGCCGACTGAAGGGCGAAGCAGCGCGCCGGGCTGGGCCGTGCCCTGCTAAGAAACGCAGCAGCTGCTCTTGTAGTGGCACCGGCGAGAGCCGCTTGCCACACTCCACTGGTACTGGCCCAGCATTTTGCACGCAGAATGGAGCCATTATGTCTCGGTCAAAAGGGGCCATCCCCCTGCATGGCGCGCATTCATTTGATGGGGCTAAATCAAGAGGGGCTAACACAAGCGCTAACTGTGTTTATTGTGATAGTGTATTTGTGTGTGCATGTGTGTGTGTGTGTGCAAGGCAGCAGGGATCAGGGGAACGGCGGAGTGAAGAGTGGGGGGCGCAGGAGGGGGGGGGCTCTCAACACAGGGACAGTTTTGTTCTGCGCAGGAATGAGTTTTGTCAGCTAAGCCTGTCTCCAGGCTATGGGTGGAAATTAGCGCCGGCTAAATATTCGCTTTCCCTGATTGATGTCACGGCTGATGGTGTTCCCCCCCTTTGAAGGGAAATAAAGAATTGAGGGGATAAATAGGGACAGGGTTGTTGAGGGGGGGGGGGGAGCGGCGTCTGTGGGAGCCTCCAATGAGGTCTAAAGGGCTGCACAGATATGACACAAAGGAGCCGAGACAATATGTCGTCGCGGCGACAAGTAGCGAGACTATGAAGCAACAACACGGGGACCGTTTTGCGTGTGCTAGCGAGAGACGTACTAGCGATTTGCCTGAGCGGCTCCGAGCGAGATGATTAAAATCCCTTTAGGAGGCTTCTTTAAGAGAGACAGATGGGCAGGGCGGCCTGTTTTTGGAAGGCAATCAAATTGAAGAGATTAAAAATAGGCCGGTCGTCTATTAGGAGGTGAGAAACAGTTACTCGTCTGCCACACGATACCATCACCCCTGCAAGCGCAATCAAGCTGTCATTACTGCCACTGGGGGCCACATTGCATCAGCGGGCCCTCTGCTCAATGGCACCGGTGGCCATTTCTTGAGACGATGGCCAAGCGTGTCTCCAGACTCGAACCCTATGGAGTAAGCTATCCTTTTTATGTTGCATATGTAAGTTCTTCAAATGTTTGAAGAGTGATTCAATGTCATATTTTTTTTCCTTCCCAAGTACAATCAAAAAAACGTTTTTCCATCCAAACCACAGCGCACAGCGGACATGTGCATTATTAGACAACTTAAGCAACAGATATGTCAATCTATCTTTTCACAGCCATCGCTTTGAATGCTTTTTAAGCTGATTTATTCGCAGTGTCCGCATCCCAACCAGGGCACGTGTGTGCAAATGTAATAACGCCGATGGATTCCAGTGCCTCTCAGCTGGCAAAATGATGCCTGAGCATATATATTTCGGGGGTTGAGGGCATGTTGGAGCCTATCCCAGCAGTCATCGTGCAGTAGGCGGGGGACATCCTGAACCGATTGCCAGCCAAACGCAGAGCACACAGAAACAAACAACCATCCGCACTCAAACTCACACCTAGGGGCGATTTGGAGTGTTCAGTCAGCCTACCGTGCATGTTTTTGGGATGTGATAAGAAACCGGGGTACCTGGAGAAAACCCGCGCGGCAAGCATGCAAACTCCACAAAGGGAGGGCCGAAGGTGGTATCGAATGCGCACCCTCCTAACTGTGAGGCGGACGTGCTACCCAGTGTTTCATCATGCCGCCCTATTTCTTATATATTTATTCTTATTTATTTATATTTCATAAAAATCGTGACGTGGCTTCCCTGGGCTCCCATTCTAGTCAAGTTGACCGAGTTTGTAGAGTAGAGTGATTGGAAAGGTCCTCCATATCCACCCCCATTATTGCGCAACACGGCGGGAGTGCCATTTAGGAAAAGCCAAAAGCATTGCTCGCACGCGCGCGCGCTTGCCGGATCAGGAAGTGGCCATGGAGAGGGGCCTGTAATGGAGTTGGTGGGGGATTCCTGCCTGACTCTGCACTAATTGCAGCCAAGCGTTGGCCGGCCGTCAGCCGCCCCCAGTGCCAAAGGCAAGCATTGGCATCGGGCGACGACCACAGTGGCAGCGAGGAGGGGCGAAGGGCCGCCGCGGCTTTGGAAGCTAAAAATAGACACGGACAGATTAGCGGAGCATCTGAGACCCGGACAGGGGATCGGAAAATCCACTCGGCTAATGCCAGGGACAGCTGAGTGTTGCCGGTGGGCGTAAAGGGGACACAATCTGGGCCTCGCATCTGACGCCCACGCATGTTAAAGCAGAAAAAAACTAAGTGTTGTGGTGGACACACAGAGCTGCTTTTCTTTTTCTCTCTTTTTTTTGTGTTAGCGCCGCTACCTGCAAGGGAGGCCGAGCTCACACCCTCCCACAGAGGATTCACACAACAGGTGTTTGGGCTCGGCCACCTGTGGGGCCGGCAGCCTGCTCGCACTTCGCACGCTCGGTGCCGAGGGAGCAAACTAACATTTTCCACTGGGCTTGCCATGCCTGGAGACCAGGCGCTTTATGAGCCTGGTTGCAGTTTCTTTTTTTTTTTTTTTTTAACAAGATGGGCAGAATCTGAACGTGCGAGCCTTCGCGGGTCCACGTGTGCACCTGTGTGTCGAAAAGGCGTTATTATTTATACTCGAGAGTGTTTTAATAGCCAACAGATGCGATGTGGATTTGATTATGCCGACTCCATCTACATTCATGCCGTTTCTTTCATTTATTTCGTTTTTTCACGGTTGCGTGTAGTCTCATTCAGAACGAGATTCTAATTGGCCTCGTGCGAAAGGTCAGCCGAGACCCCACAAAAAGCGGACGAGCCGCTGAATGTGCGCGTGTACGGAAATTTGAGCAAGCGCTGAAGGGCCGTACCTCGACAATCGTCAAGGAAGAATCTAATTGCCAAGGTGCGAGAACTTGGCGAGCAACAGTTTGGTGGCCTCGCTTGTGACTTTTCCAAGCTGTAATCCATCACTCACTAGATGAGGAACATTGGAATCGGCACAAGCTTCAGAAATGTCATCTCTCAGTGACGGCGGTGACAGAACTTCCCAGCAACTTGCATCTCACTTCCAATGGTCCAAACTCGTAAAACGGGGCACTTTGAAGTCAAGGTACCAGGGTCAATAAATCTTTGGACATCAGAGTGAGCTGCTGATGCAATTGCGCTGCCTCTGCCGAGCGCAAACAAACTCAAATCGTGTTTTTTCTTTCCTGCCTTTTTTTTAGCCTCCCCCGATCTTATTGGTAACGATGAAAATCTCATTTCCCACGTTCCAAAGGTCAGCGAACACCTCTGATCACACTTTAATGAACATCATTCTCAGCATTTAATTCAATTTGGCCCGCCGCTGCCGCGCTGAAATTCCTCGCGCTGCCCCTTTAATCGCATTCCGCCATGTCAGAATAAAGCACAATACTGCGCACATCACTGAGGGTGAAGAGAAGTCAATCAAGAGCTAGTTTGGGTTGAATGTTTAGAAAATAAGCTTCTTAATTTTGCCTTCTTAGTTAAAGTGGCGGGAATAAAACACACACGCACACACCGGAGTGACACAAAGCCTGGCACACCGGGCACGCTCATTACGGCAATGCCAAGCTACCAGTTGCTAAGGAGACCTGTGGGAGAAGGAGGGTTCCGTGTTGTTGCCATAGCAGCCAGCTCGCTCCCTGCCAGCGGCTCCCTCGGGGTGGGGGAGAAACAGCGCCAGAGGTGGGTGGGGGGTGGGGTGAAGTAGGTACAGAGGTAGGGGGCAGTGGCAGAACTTCATTAGGCCCGCCCCACGTGAGCACCTGCTTGTACAAAAAGAGGACGACGAAACAAAGCAGCCGAGAATGCCGAGAGGAACGCCCGTATGGAAGTTGCTTGGGAGGCAGAGGTCGACCAAGGCCGCCTGCATGTTTGTTTGTGTGTTTTTGCCGCGACGACCTTGACCTTCAGATCTAGATGCCCCACCCCACCCTCTAAAGGCAGACGCGTGTCACTTTGTACGCAAATAATTTTTTTGTGACTGTCAAAGATACTGTTTCAGATGCTAGTCCGTTTGCATAATCGATGATCAATTCCTGGTCTTATTTATTTTTATTTTTATTGCGGTTTTTAGGTATTGTTTTTCAATACATCCAGAAATGCTTTGATGATCACGAAATCTGTAATGGAGCAACAAAGTTTTGGTTTCCTCACTTTGGACACATGCGCAGTCTACCATTAAGCACGTTCACAGATTTGTTTTTTCTTTTTCTGTGTACCTTCCAAAAGTCCACAGTAATTAAAAGTTGTCTTAATTTTAATTAGCTGCAGACTGAGCTCACCAGTTATCATCTCGGCAAACCGTCCAGTCAAGTTATTGATTTGATTGTGCAGGAAGCCTCTCAGGTCAGGAATCAATTTTCCTATTTGTCCTTTTATGGCCATAGCTGCAATTTGAATACGCCGCAAAGATGACGGTCAACGCCGGCCCCTCGGTTAATGAGGTTCAGATCAACACGATAAGTGACTTGCCGTCACGGCCGCTGCGCTCATTATGTTTCCGCAAGCTGATGACGTGCCCACGCTTTTTCTCCTTGTTGTTGTTTGTTACTTTTTGTGTCTGTGTCTGAAAGTTTAGCATCAAATTGAGGGAAATGTCAAAATGCCAAATGTCTCCTCTCGGACTTAAACGAGCGCCTTTAAGTCAGCGAGCGGCTAATGAGCGTCTCTTCTCAACAATGCCGCCGCTGTTTTTGTTTACGACTTCAGCGACAAGGTTGGTAAAAAAAAAAAAAAACAGAAGAAAAAAGGATGGTTGGGGATAAATCAGGAGAATCTGGCGGCATTTTTAAGAGCCGTGTTACGAGACCGGCGCATCTCTTGCAAAATGATTCAGGACCTGATTCTATGTGAACAATGATAACGTTTAGGCTGAATTTACTTCGACTGCTTCGAGTGACGACATTCCCGCTTTTTGCTCTCAGTTCCACTTTGTCTTATTCAGTTAGTTTTTTTTTCTCACTTTTTGTTTCAATTCAAAGGACATTGTGCTGCTCCTTCTGATGTATCCACATTGGCCACCTGGGGCAGCGTAATACCATCATGGAGCGTGTCAAAACTCCTCTGCAGCATTCTACACAGAGGATTTGAGTAATGGGCACCTTGCTGAAATGGTTCTAATACCGCCACGCTGTCACTGTTAGCACGTCTGTGGTGTTTTGTATGTTTTGTTAACATTAAGCTAAATTTAGCTGAGTTCTCAGGCAACGCACAGTGCTTGGATCTCAAGTCTTTGCTTGTAAGTCAAAGTGGTGAGACAACTTCCAAGTTGGGTCCCTCATATCTCAAGGCTTGCCATTGCTTGGACTTGCTGGGGTGAGTCCAGCCTGAGAGAAACCACTTGGCAGCACAGCCAGGGTGAGAAAAACCTACTTCATATTTGGCACATCACATGGATGTTGAATGCTCCCGTGCACACGAGAGCCCCTTGACCCCGCTTATCACGTCGTCTTCAGCAATGTCTCCTGACATATTGGCGAGTGCTCCTTTAATCAACACAGGGCCCACGCGAGCCTCGCGGCCCATCCGATAAGCCGCAATCGATCCTCTGCGCTGGCTATTTTTGTCCACTGTGAGCAGTTTGGCTTTTTGTTTACTAAACCAATTTCACACAGATCAGATGAGATTAAGAGTTTAAAAAAGAAGAAGAAAAATGAACTAACAACTTGTTCTTGCTAAATTTCCGAAACCCCGCATATCCGGTACACAGCAAAAAGGAATGAGGGGGAATTCCCGCTTAAGTCTACTTTTAGTGGACATCATCATGTGCTTGTACGCTCAGAAAATATCAAATGGCAATGTAGCACACATCTAAACAACCAATGGAAAAAAAGGCTGTTAACTGCATTCTGAACTGCCTCAAATTGATTGAATGTGATAAGTGTCCATCAATCTGTCCATTTGCTACGGCGCTCATTGTCGTTTGGGTGGCGGCTGAGCCGGAGCCGACCCCAGCTGGCGCATGGGTGTGTATCGAAAAAAAAAGTCACAACAGTTTAGGAGTCGCACATCAGACATTTTCATATTAGGGAGATCAGTCTCTGACGGTGAAAGTCGCTATATGTCGCTAATGACAAAGACGAGTCTCTCACTTTTCACAGACAGCAACGACTTGCTCGTAAATTCCGGAGAAGTGGAGACATGCATCACAGATAAACTCGATTTGTTGCATCTAAATCTTCCCATTAGTTTTACGGCAATTTTAGCTCAAGTTATCTCATTTGGTCTTGGAGTGTAACCAGTCCCCAACATGGTTTGATACCACCACATACTCTTACACCCCCCCCCCCCCCCCCCCCCCGTTTGAAGCTGGCATGAGGACGATGAGATCCGGGGAGGCGCCTCTCATCAGAGGGGAATGAGGATGCTTGCGAGGGGGTGGGGGGTTGTAAGGAAATTCTCAAGTACCCCCGCCTCCTCCCCACCGAGCTCCGTGAAACAAAAAAGCGCCCAATTAAGTCAGTTTGAGTTAAGGTCTTTTTGTGTGTGTGTTTATTGTGAGCAGGGCGAGGGATTGAACTGTGGATGCAATAAATGGAAATAAGGGGGAAATACGCTAAGTAGCTGAGACTATCTAAAAGGCGGCAGTGTATAGTGGGGGGGGGGGGGGGGGGGCAAGGGGGAGGCTTGCTTTTTCCTTTGCTTGTTGTGTCCCATCACCCCATTCTCCCGCCTTGGAGGGCCAAAGCGGGCTCTCAGCTCCTCGACGGGAGACGCTGAAATATTAATCGCCACGCTCCAGCCGCCGACGAGCGAACACAATCGCTTCAAACTCCCACCCTAATGAGTGTGTTCATGAATGGCTAATGCGCACAGATGGGTGGCTGATGACGGGATGGCTCGCAACGGGGAGGAGGCTGTGTGTGTGTTTGTGTGTGCGTGCGTGGGGGGGATATAGGAAGAAGAGGTGGGGGTTGTGGAAAGTGAAATTTAGGCAGGGAGCAGGGATGCTTGTTGCGTGGTGGGGGGACACAGGCACGCTGTGACCTTTTAAGAGCCTCCTGAAAACTTAATTAAGACTAACCCTTCTCTATATTCCCTTCATCACACACACACACGCACACACGCTATAGCGATAGCATTAAGACGAAACAACGAGTCCCCTCCCATTCGTTACTCCCCGTTTAGGATGCCCACAAAGCTCAAGAACAGCTTCCACCAGCAAGCTGTGAAATGCAACAAAGTAAGAAGTAACCCGCGCAAGTGCATTTTGTGCAGTGCCCGCATGTAAATCATCGCTCGGTTGACATATGACCGTCAAGGCAATCAAAAATATTCTAAGCACAAGTGTGTATTGATTATTGTGCGCTTGTATTGATATCTACCTCAACACACGCGCTCGCGCCTCTCATCTGAGAGTTGAGCCCTTTGCACACACAAACGGATAAGCAAAACGCCACTAAAGGACGAGTGCAGACTTTTCATGTTTTCATCCCGAGTTAATCGAATACACGGGCTCGACATTAAAACTGCACGAAGCGCTAAGTACATCCTTACTCACCCCCTGCGCGGCCGCAACTCATAAAAAGTGAACGAGCCGCCGCAGAATAGTCGATTCACCCGAATTGACGTTCGGCGGCTTCAGAGTGCGGCGCGAGGGGGTCCGTGTCTGTTTTACGACACTCCTGACGTGTGCAGGAGAGAAGGCGCCCCTCGCTTGCTGCTGTGCTAGGAGCTTGTCATTGGATTGTTTTGTTTAGCAGACATGATTTGGCCCTCAAAACTTCAGAATTCATCCTGTTGCTTTTGTCACGCTCGCCTCTGCACGGAACGCGCTTCTTGCCGCCTTTTGACTTCCAAGTGACGTCAGAGCCCTAACGTCGCGCCTTTGCAAACCGCGGATCGCTCGGTGAGGGGAGAATAGACGCGCTCTGGGTGTTGGAAGGTTGGTTGGGGTGGGGGGCGTCAAAACACCCTGGCCATGAGAGCTCACATTTGCTCTAATTTCCTCGCTGACGTCACGTGGAGCAAAATGCGGGTTACCGCGTCATCCCAGGACGTTTCCACGGAGGCCACCTGGGGATTAAGAGCAAGCCACGCGTATGCAGACGCACATGCACGAAGCGCGCGCGCGCACGCATACACATATGCAGCAAAGTGCATCTAATTAGAGGCGTGAGATGCTCTGACCTAATTCCTAACCTCTCCTCCGCCGCAGCCAGTCTCGGGGCCTGAGCTCGCATCGGTTGGATTAGGCGGGAAAATGGAGAGTGGCGCACAGTGCGGGAGTGGGATGGGATTCCGGCGGGGAAGGCGAGGGTGATAATGGATTCATACGGGGGACGCTGACATATTTTCAACAGCGTATTTATGCAAACAGTGGGCTGGGCTGTTACTCAAACTGTAGATGGATAGCAGGCATCTCGTTGGGGAGGCCCTTTCTTGTGTAAATACATTTTGGAGCTGTGTCCGGATTTTCATCTATGGCGGCTGTGTCCGGAACGTACCCCATGGAGGGTCACTGTACCTAATCAAGTGTCCAGTAGCATGGCGTGCCACTATTATGCGTCATCACACGTTCAAGACCCCCAGCGGGCAAGCTTGCCGGGATCACCTTGATGTCCCCTGATGGTCTGTCTGTCTGTCACATGGAGATTCACGCTGACGGACGCGGGCGTATTTAAAGTGAAGGTGCGTGACAGGGCCGAGGGGCGGGGTGGCATGTGTGCCAAGTGAGAGACTCGCTGACACACATCTGTCAGCATCTTTGCATGAGATGATACACGCGTGTGGAAAGGTGCTGCACCTTTGCATTTTGTGTGTGTGCATGTGTGTGTGTGCGTGCATGTGTGCGTGTGTCATAGCTCTCCTGAAAGGAACGGGGGCAGGAAGCGAACGGGGAGTGTGGTGGTGTGGGGGGGCTGTTCGGCTGCAGCAGCAGCAGCAGTTTCCGCCTGAGTGCGACTGTCAGTGGGCATCAGTCAGCCCAGCAGTGTGGCAGGACACGAGGATCATTAGTGGAGATGGAGGAAGCGAGAGAGGACGCCAGAGTGGAGATGTGGGGAAAAGGGGAGAAAAGGGGGCGGGCGGGCAGGCGAGCGAGCGGCTGTGTGAGTCGACCGCCGCGTCTTAATATCCCGTCTTGAGAGCATTACGCACACGGCACTGCACTTTCCTCTCAGTCACGCAATCGGCCCCTGTGCCGAGATCCCGGTCGGGGCCTCCCTCGCCATGCACCTCCCCTCGTCCCGGCTGTCCTCTCTCAAGACGTCCTCACTTAAGAGGAGGTGCGTCGCAAGTTTGTGCTACACCATTTTTTTTTTTGGTCCGCTCCACATCCTGCCTTGAGCTTATCCTCTCGGCTACTTGACCCGCCGCTAACCGCGGCGAGGTGGAACAGCTGTGCGACACATGTTGGCAGACATACCCAGCGTGGATGGGACGCCGGGTCGTGCCACAGAGGGGAGTGAACATGGTGTCGGTGGGAATTTGGGGGGTGATGGACACGAGAGTTAATTTGCTGGCTTGCCGTCTCGTCATTATATGTCAGCACAAATTTGGACAGTTGAAATGGTCACTTGAATCGGTTCACAAGTTCCGGAGAAATTGCACCTTGAAGGGAAATTGAAACTTATTAAAAGACATTTTTGAAGACCAAAAATAAGATGTAAGCAGCACACAGTCTCAGTGTTGATGTACGTGCCTTTAAGAGGCGGGGCCTGGTCGGCCATAATAGCTGTCCTTTCCCACACAGGAGGGGCATAAAAGAACGCCGGTATGATATAAGTCATCAAGTGGAGGCACGAACACTGCAGCAAAGCTTCATAAATGTATCTTCAGCACCTGACCTGACACAACAAGGCGTGAAATTAAAGAAGAGTGCATGAAGTTCACAAAGCCAGTACAGCAACAAAAACAGAATTCATCAGAGCCTCAAAAGATGCTTGATACAAGCTAGCATACTGTCAAGGCACGCTACGCCACGATGGGAAACTATCCTTAAATGGCAATTACATTGGCTGAATTTCAATTCCCTGTGGGAAACTATTGAATAGGTTGTAAAAGGTAGCTAGCAGGAAGTAGCGTGAAAGCTTTTCCTGCCGGTTGGTCAAATGCTGTTAGTGCTCTAAAATCAGTGTGCCTGGCGAACGTTACAGCGTCGCCACCTCTGAGCTCAACGTCTTTTCCCATTCGAGGCGCAGCGTCGGTGGCAAACGGCCGCCTCGCAAAACACACCAGATGAACTAATAAGTGCAGTGTGAAAAGGCCTTGACAGACATCTTCTTTATTATAAGACTGGTGATTGCTCAGCTCATTTATTGGCAGATGCTTGCCAAGACGCATTTCACAAAATGCAAACCTGGAATCTCGTCACTATGTCAGATTACAGCTCCTCAACACTTGTGCCAATATTTGCTAATGAGCCCGTTTCAACTTGCATTCTGTCTGTCATCCTCTTGGCTTCCTTTGCCTCCCTCCTTTCTGACATGTCCCCGCGTTCCCTCGACGGGTCTGCGACCTGCACCGCGATGCCCTATGCTGAATACCAGACTCAACATGGCTGACATTTACCAAACACGGCAGTGTCTACAAAGCTAACCGTGTTAGCGCAAGCGATAAATCCTCCCCTGGCTCACCGGGATTGCGGGTTAACGGTTCCCGTCTGTTTGCTTTGCTCTCATAGCATTTGCTCCTATGCTACGCTAACACATTTAATGGCCACGTCGGCGGCAGCTCAAATTTAGCTCATCGTTTAGCATGACGCCATGCTAATGGCGGTATCATCACGAGGTCGCGCCGGTCCAATCTGGCTGCACGCCAGACAAACTGGCAGATTAACGTTATTGGCGTCGGACAAACGGAGAACGTGCGAGCGAGCGAGCGAGCGAGCAGTTGTAAGAGGACGTAGACGACTCAGAGAAATTAGGTCTTGCAATAAATTCTCAATTATTTGGAGTAGCACGGACAATGTATAGGACGGCTACACAGACTTGGGCCTGCCTGGCTGATCTGCTTCAAACAATCACACCTTTCAGTGGAGTCTCAGACACTGAACACAATTGGGGTGTTTTACCTTCAATTGGTATGCATTTTAAATTGATCTTATGAATTTGAAGCTATGACCAAGAAAATGATGCCGAAGCAACAATTAAGCAACATTTGGATGAACGTTCACTGACAGCTGTAACGTAAACCTAAGTCATCCCGAGCACGATTTTCAGTGTGCACAAGCACAGAAAGCACCAAGGTCAGTAAACGTCTCACGGTCACACACAAACTTGCCCTTGTTCAGTTACCACCTCGACCTAATCACTATTCCAGACGCACCGCCACCTCCTTCTAGACAAGCGCACACACGCAAAGAGTCACCCACGGACAAGTTTGACCCCCCCTCCTTTCTTTGCAGCCCCCCACCTTCCCACTCACAGCTCCTTGCCACTCATCTAGATTCTCGCGCCGCCACGGAGATCACTTGCGAGGATTTAACTGAGTTGATTGCAGCTATGCGAGGTCAGGGAAGCAAAGGGGGGGGGGGGGGGTTGAGGTCTTTAACAATTGCACACGTGAGACAAAGACCCTCCCTAATTTGCCGTATGACATCAGAGGTGTCACTGCTATGCACCCACTCAAGTCGGGGACAAAAAAAAACATGACTGACGGTACAGCATCAAAAACTTTGCATCAGCAGCCAGCCTCAGAAGTTGAGGAATAGACTGCTTGAATTTATTTTTGGGAGAAGACTCCTGAGCATTTTGCAGCAAGAGTTGGCCACAATTTGTAGAGGCTGGTTTCCTCAATGTAAGCTTTTAAATAAATGCGAAAAACAATAAAAATAAATAATCAAAAGATTATAGCCTAGACTGAGAACTAAACACAAGACCACCACGAACGGTGAACGAACCAATCAGAGGGAAGCTTTTTTTTCCATATCAAATCCAATCCAAACAAAAAATTCCAATATTGTTGGATATGAATTAGAAAAAACGGACCATTCAAAAGCAGTTATTTCTGAGTAACAACTAAAGCTTTGAAGAAGGACATCCTTCATAGCCCGAATTTTCTTACATTAAAGGAACAATCGAAGAGGACCTTGAACAAACAAGTTGCACTCAAGGGTATTATATGATTTGCTTTCCAAGTAAACTGCACTCAGTAAAACGTGAGCACAAAACACAATTGCATCTAATGCCTTCCTTCTTCTTCTGCAGGTTTAACTGAAATGGCAAACCATTTTAATGGCTCGTTGCTGCCACCAACTGATTTTTTTCAGCCAGCGAGCGTTTTCAAAATTCTTGCAATTATGCCGCCGGAGTTGGCTGATGTTATTGCACATTATTCCTTTGCTATTGAGTGACTTATTAAACTTTTGGACAAAAAAACAAAGTCAAGTAATATAAAGTAGACGCAAGGGAATTGCTTTGTGGGCCGCATAAAATGATACGGTGGGCCTGATCTGGGCCTCGGGCCTTGGGTTTGACACCTGGGCGTTATGTAACACAATGTGCGGCTGCGCCCAAAATACACAACACGCTTGCACACACACACACACACACACACACACACACAGACACGCACACTCGCCCCTACCCCCGCACCATTTACCCATTTGGCACTAATTGAGGGATCTTTTTTCAGAACCTGTAATTGCACACATTTAATTATTTATTTTGATGGGACGCAATCTGGTGTATAGTAGTGCGTGTGCGTACGTGCGTGTGTAAGCGAAAGAGCACGAGTGGGCGAGATAGCGCGGGTCAGCGCGGCTTTTTGGCTAAATGTGTGTGAGGGCATCTCTACTGTAAGCTAACGCTCTGCTGGGATTTGAACGTACGAAGGGCAGTATATGAGGAATCGGCTGAATGGTGTGCGCGTGAGCGTGCGCGATGCATCCCAAAGTGCGCGAGCTCTCTGAGTGCACTAATGGACGCATACTTGAAGTGAAGTGTGCAGAATGTGGCTGGAGTGCAACCAAGTCTGGCTGGGAAGCTCCGCGTCTCCACTCTCCAACTCTTCTTCTTGCTCGTCGCCTATCAAGGTTCAGATTTTCATCTTCTCAGATTTTCATCACCCCCACCCCCCCACCCATGAGGCGGGTGGCCGGCAGTCTGGCCCGGCCTCCTGCTGTGCTGTGAGCAGAATGAAATGAGGGGAGATGACATGTAACCACCAGTAGTCTTGACCTTTATCAAGCCCGGCCGCCTGCAGCAGGCTGAATGAGACATTAAGAAAATGACTGAGCATTATTAACCCCTACTTACTTACTTATACATACACACACACACACAAATTTGCACAGGCTGAGGAGTGCTTTTTTTTTTTTTTAACACCCCAGATAGTTAATTTGACGGCGTGACAGCGAAAATGGATGGATTCATCTGTTTGAGTCTGATTCCACAAATTAATCAGAAGGTGTTTCGACAAGTAGGCGAACAAGAAAAGGTCGTTTTTGCCTGCAGTTCTCCTTTCAAAAGGTTTTAGGTTGGTGAAAGGGTGAACTTGAAACAAATTTTACACCATTTTCCATTAATTTTTTGTTTTTAAATTGGAACAACTTGGGAGTCAACCAGTATTACAATATAGCACGAATCCATTTTTTTTTTCAACACTTGAGGACTTTTGTGTGTCCCTTTTGACAAAGAACCCCGGCGGTTCATCTTGCGATTGATCTCGCATGTGGAGCCCGCCGCTCGTCTCTGTTGCCATCTTTGATGAGTGCTTCAAATTGATGCGAAACCTGCGAGGGCCAAATGTGGACCCCGGCGACCTCGCCGTACCAGACAGCGTCTGCCCGCTTGGCTTTCTGTCTCCTTCTCTCTTGGCAGCGCACACATGTGTGGCCGCCCTGCTGCTCCACACTCAATCAATGAGCAGAGACAATTCCCAGAGTGACATTTACGCAGAAGAAAGCCGGCCATTTATCACTTTAGTTTGGAAGATGGGAAAAGAATGAGTGAGTGAGCCTGTGTGTGTGTGTGTGTGTGTGTGTGTGTGTGTGTGTGTGTGTGTGTGTGTGTGTGTGTGTGAGGGAAGGGTGAGGAGAGGAGAGGAGAGGAGAGGGAGAGGAGGAGGAAGAGAGGGAGAGAGCTGGCAAGAGCGAGCGCCAGAGATGAAAAGGGGATTTCAAACGCACATGAAAGCAGCAGGAGAAATGAGCGAGGAACGAGGGAAATGAGCGATAAAAAGGCTACTTTGTGGGGAGGAGTGTGAGTGCCTTAACGGAACAAGTGAGGAGAGAAGAGGAGGAAGAGGAGGAAGAGGAGGGAGGCCCGCCAGTGATTGACAGCAGCAAAGAGCGAGCTGAAGAAAAAGTGCGAGAGAAGGGGATCGGCTGAGAAAACCCTGGGGTGTGGAAAGGAGGTATAAATAAAGAAAGGAGGAAAGAAAGCAAGAAAGAAAAGGCAAGAACAGAGACAGGGAGGGAGAAGGGCTGCAGGCGAGGGGAAGGAAAGAGGAGGAAGGGAGAGAGAGAGATGAAAAAGGGCAGCTTTTAGAGAGAAGGAGAGCCAAAACAGAGCCAGCCAGACGAGTCGAGTTCATTCCAGGCGATGAGCAGCCTCGGCGGCAGGCGGGCACGCTCAGCATACTAAACACTGGACCCGGTCCTGACCCAGATTAACGCCAATGACATACAAATCCAATTGGAAAGCATTTGCCCCCACACACATAAGCCCCTTCCCTCGCCCTCGCCTTGACCGTAGCCTTCACGGGCCAAATCCTGGGTCAGATTGGCCGAAATATGCCAGAAAAAAAAAGGATGCCAGAAAAAAAAAGGCGGCTTACACCCAGCGGTACAATTGGGTTCAGTAGCTACACGTGTACACGCTCATGTGACAACAAGGTCTTCAACAGATGACACTTGAGGCAAGTAAAAAATTCCGCCTGGGCTCTTCCAAAACCAGGTCAGAAGAAAACATTTCATTCTTGGCAGAAAGACAAAATGTATCCAAGAGGAGACTGAGGGCGGTTAAGAAAACGGGCTGCAGCAGCAAAATGGAGACTGTGGCCACCAGAGCAGAGACACAACAGGGGCCTCCTGTACTCGGGAGCTGATCCATGAATTTCAAGCAATTCTGACCAATCAGAAGCAGTCTTTTAGCGTTAGCCTAGCAAGAGGGATGTTTTGTTTCCACCACGTATTACGGCCTTTCGTTGTCTTTGGTCGTACAAAAGGCAAAGTGATTTCGTTCCAAGGTCAGCTCCCTGTGTTGGGCTCAGGTAAAGCTGACATTAGCGCTCTCAGCAGGGCGCTGCTAGGCAGCCGCTACCCGAGGTGACCTCAGCTCCATCCGTCAGCCGCGCTCGCCGAGCATTAGCATAACAAGCATCCCTTCTGCACATAACTCTTGCTGCTCCTCCTTTTTCCATCAACCTGCTGCAATCAGTCATTGCTAACAACATTTCCCTTTGTGATGCAGCCCTCCCTCCACACACCTCGTCACCCCACACCCGTCCCATCCTCCCGTCACTCTGGAGTTCAGGTAAACTGATGGACAACATCTTCGACCGCAAGCCCCTTTCCGCTCCTGACAGGGTCTTGATGGACAGGCAAAGAGGGTGGGTGGGATGGGGGGTAGGGAGTGGGAAAGGTCCAAAGACGGACGCCGTTAAGCTCGGCATGCATCATCGCCTTCCTCGGGCACGGCTGCGACAACACACCGCGTAAACACACGTGCTGATGGGCGGGCGGCCATCCATCCCATGCGTACAGGAGGGGGGGGGGGAGCGAATCAGGAAATGGGCGCCGTGATTTGTGGCAGAAGCGTTTTCTGTCCGGGAGAGCAATCGGGCTTAGGGCGCGCTTCATCTTGCGGCGAGGACGCATCTGTATTGTTTATCTAACGGCGCTGCCATCTTGTTACATTGAAATATTCATACACATGTATGACAAGATCAGGCCCATTATGGCCCGCCCGCTCTCCACGGGGGAGGGGGCATCAGTCAGAGTAAATTATGAAGACAAGCCACATTTCATAATCCTATAGATAGGCTTCAAGTGGAGTATTATTGCAGGTCCACATCAATCACCGAGGCGCGTTTTGCATCGTGTCATCAGTATGATAATGTGCGATGGGCTATTTCAAGGATAAACTCGCCATTACAATCTTTCACAAAGCAAAGGAAAAGATATTAGGGCCTTGTGTCGTGTGCCATCAACAGGCATCACGTGACCAATACTTCAAATGGATTGGCTGCATCAACAAATGATGCCTCAATTGTAACGTGCTACGCATTGCAGAATCCAGATCGTGCAGACAATTACAATTTCTTCAAAAGATTCGTCATTATCACCTTCTGGAGACGGATTGGTTGTTTTTTGGCACAGTTATGTAAAACCGGATTCCGTGGGTTCTACTTGAGTGACCAACGTAAATCCTGCGCGGCGAATGTAGCTAATTTCGGGCATCAGATCTCAGAAAGAGAAGACTGCGTCGTCGTGGGAGTGGTCACATCAATCATTGCCAATCAAAGCGGCTTCATTCATTCCGCCCATGCACTAGTGTCTCAACATAATGGAAGCAAGTCTTCCTGGTGAACGGCCACTCAAATCCCCGCCCCCCTTGAAGATCTGCATCCTGGCGACTCCTAACTATGTGAAGCGAGGAAAAAGAAGGCAAGCGGGCAAATCTATGGGGGCCAACTAAAGAAGTCATTCCACAGCACTCGTCAGAAATATAGAAGACATCTTTAAGTACAAATCAAAATCGCGTGTTGGGCTATTACGGCGTACGCTAATAAGAAGTAAGCCCGCTTGGGGCCATGGCGTTTCGTTGCCGGAGATGAGGCAGAAGCGAGCGGGGTTACAAAGGGCCCTGTGGGGGTGGTGGGGGAGAAGGAGCCAGCATGACTGCAGCTCCAGCTCCAGCAAGTCCGCAATTAAGGCGGAATCAGGGAGAAATCTGCGCTGCCTTGATAATGAGCCTCGTCTGAATTATTAACGAGAGCTGCTCCCCCGGGACCCGGGCTCCCACTGAGCCCATCAAACCCACCCCCTCGCCCCCAAACACTCCCACGAAAAGACAGCAGGCACACAAATGCAACAGCACAACAATGCCAGAGTAACACACGTGTTGACTCAAATGTTCTTTTTCGTACCGGACGCTCAGTCGGTTCCATCGAAGGCCTCACGCAAACAAAAATGAACTTGCGTAAATAAAGGAGTACCTGAATGTCTTTTTGTTTGCCGAGTCGAGACATTTCACATGTCCAGCGTGTTTGTGAAGGGAAGTTGTATTTTTTAAGATTTCCTACTAATGTCGCATGAGTTCTACTTGTTCCTTTTCAACTCGAACGGTTTCTCACAACACTTCCTGTAAAGAGCACCTGCGCTGACATGAAGGCAATTTTGGGTGTTTTATGCCTGTGCTTCCCAAAATAGTCCTTTGCCAATTGTTTGGAATGTGTGGCAAGGGCTGGTGGGCCACAGCGAACCACACAGACAAACAAACGCTGTCCTATTTTTGCTGCCGCTGCTGGAGGATATCGCTACAGCGACGGGGGGATGTTTATTCGCATTTTATTGGGATGTGTGTGGTATGCGCGGTGAATGGAAGCCCCCCAAGTGCATCCAGCGGCACTGGCGTGACTCACAACCCCCTTGACCGCCCCCCCCCCCCTTTGCGCCCCAATTTCATAACGCCTTTCCTGGAAACATCCAAGCGGTGGCGTAACACTCGGGGCCTCGACCCGACCATCAAACGTCCGTGACATCAAACATTTTCACGCGGCAACACAGCGCCTCGTCTGGGTGCCAAGGGCTTTTGCACCTGCCCCACCCCCAAAAAGTGAAATAAATAAGTAAGAATCATCTTTCAAAACGTGCCAGACAGCAAGAGAGAGCGTCTTGGCCACTCCCAAGAACGCAGTGTTCTTCCATGGGCGGGTCCAGTTTGTGTTTGAAGCAAAAGCGTCCCGGTGCAAAACATTTGAAGCCACACAAAATCCCGGAAGACGTGCACAACATGGAAACAAAGGGCACCGTTATTGTCATTTGGAGGCTTTTCCCTGACTCAAAAACTCGCCAAATGAAGCATGTTCAGCAGAGTGAAACTTTCCATTTTGTGAGTGTGGCCACTAAAAATTTGCTGGCTTTTTTTTTTATTTTTTTATTTAGTGCCCGTAGCCTGTTTGTCAGAGGAGCGTGAAATTCGGTAGGGCAGAATCGATTATGAGCAGACCCACAAAAATATCCCAATAGGCCATGCTGTCCTTTTTAGTGAACATTTAAAAGTTATTTTGTCCATCTTCAGGGGTCATTTAAAAACAAACTACTGGTCCAGATTTGATCTCATTGCCACCACTCGATTGAACGGCCAGACATTGCCATTTTTGTCCTCGCAAGGTGCCATAAAAAGTCTCAAGAAGCCATGGCTGAAAAAACGTTTACTTTGGATTTGCAATTTAGAACAAGACTTTGAGACAGGCAGGCGCTGTTCTACAATCTGCACGTGATTCTGCAGACACAACGAGTTGCCCACTCCGCTGGCGCGCTTCCCAAACGTGCAATTACTTTACCAGCCAAGCATTGAAACCGGCGTGGCCTTCACTTTAGGAAAACTCTGCCCAACTGCGAGCCGTCCGAGTTGAAAAAATAAAAAGGCCTGAGCAAACATATGAAATGTACTAAGAAATAAATATACTGAGCACGGCAGCTGATTAGCTTTTTTTTAACTAGCGGGCACGGCTAACAGGCTTGGTAGGAAATGCTGGAACGGATGAAGGTGCACTTAGCTACAAACGACATCTAAATGAGTTCAAGCCTGGCCAATTGTGAACTTGAAGCTCTCATCCCTTTGTGTTCTACTCCAAGAGCCCAGGCCGGCAGCTCAAGGGAGAGGGGCGGAGGGGAAATCTGCCATTGTTATCCTATTATCTGCAAGATAATGTGAGATATGAGATTTCCTCTCAGATAAGAGCAGGCGCTCTGCTTAAGGCGCTCTGCCAGCTCGGAATCCTGAGGCCACAAGCGCGCCTCGCCTGGACGCAAAGAAGGCATCTGACGGATGCACGGACAGATGGATGGATGGATGGCGGCATTGATGAAAGAGGACAAATCAGAGGAAAAGGATGGAAGGAAATTGCAAAGTGGGCAAATCTGCATTGTTTTCCATTCTGCCGCCCCCTGATTGCCGTCTAGCGTATTTGAATGCGCGCCCATACTTTGGTCATTTGCATGTACATTCATCATTTTCAGTGAGAAATGAAGTGCCTGAAGGCTTGTGGGGAGGGGGGGGGGGGCAAGAGAGGCGACGGCATCCCGCGTCTTGGCGTGCGACCCGCCACTCAAAGCGATATACTGCCTGAATTCAACCTGGCTCACAGTGCCGGAGCCCACGGCAGACGTAAGGTGCTCATAATCCCTCAACATAAATCTGCCCAACATGCATCATATGCTCTCGTTCTGCGTGTGCGTGCGCGCGTGCGTGTCACACTCGCAAATTACTCGGCTCCCTTGAGCCAAGACGGAGGATAAAATATGAATCAGCTGATGTCTCGGATAGTTTCCAGTCTCTCCAGGCTTCCCAGCTAATCATCAAGTGACACACCAAGAGTAGCATAGCAGGCGCGCTGCATACACACACACACACACACACACACACACACACACACACACAATCTATGCACACATCATGCCATGTTATGAACCTGTTATGATCACAGTCTGACATCAGGTGGAACCTCTGAGACAAAACTGCAACCTATCGCATGTCGCTGACCAACATCAAAATCATTTTATTAAATATTATATATATATTATGAAAATACATTATTAAATATTCCTCTCCTCTGTAGCACTTTTCAAGAGCAAGCAATGTTTTCAGTAACATTTTAAGTCTTCTGTGTCATTTCCAAAAGTCACAATTTCCCAAACCACAAAGCAAAAGTGACACAACTGCCGCGGCACCCCACCCACTTTTGAAGATTCCGTGAGGGTAGCGTGACTCGGTGGAGGAAGGCGATGGCAACATTTACGAGAACGCCACCCATCGTACTGACAAATCCAAGGTTAGGATAAAATACGAGCGGGAGGAAGCGGTCTTGGAACGACCGACTGCATCATGATTTGCTGCTGCCGTTTCATTCATCGGTCTGCTCCTTGTGCTGTGCTCACCTTAACCACCGGGAGGCAGTATTGTACAACACAGTCACGCATACACAGAAAAAGAAAAAATCTTGGACTCTGCCTGGTACATTTGCTCCAGACGTGAGTTGCTTAAAGGGCTTGTCAAACTGTGTCGATGTTAAGCGCTAGCGCCCCTCGGTGGACATCTGTCAAGTATGTACGCGTTGATCTCAATTTTTCAGGAAAGGAGGCCAACGCACACTTTTCACTGTACTACAAAAACTAAACACTAACGAGTGTGAGTGGCTGCTCGCCACAGCGTCGGCAACCTGCTGCGCAATTCCCGGAACGACTCCCAAGTGTCGGGACAAACGGAAGGGTCGGAAAGTGTGCGAGCGAGCGTCTTTCCACGGTGTGACATCATTCAGCATGCTACAGCATATACGTTAATGCCGAGGCCTTAATGAACTTGCGTGTACCTCGAGGCCATCTCCCACCCACCAAGATTCATCCATTCGCTTGCGTTGAGCGAGTCGCAACCAAAACGACGTTCCGACGTTCTCCGCAGTGACACGCTGTCAGGCCAATCGCGCTGGCGCGGCATACGTGCCTATGGAAGGAGACAGGCCCTCCCTCTGCGACGGCCCCCACAAAAGAGGCAACAAAGGCGATGCGCGACGTGATGCTTGGCTGCAACTGACAAGCGCCTCTCCCACGCATTCCAGATGCACCTGTAGATGCTTCTACCGCATTCCAACGCAAAGCACGCAGCGGCCACTCCGCAATGAGGCACAATCACAAATTCTGTGGAGCCGAACCCAGTAGGTAGAGGACCACGGTGGTCGCTACCCCAAGAGTTTCCTGAAATAAACTCGCCACAGAGCCAAGAGCAGATCGGATTACCGCTCAACTTGGGGCCGTCGGCCAATAAAGGGCCAATTAATCTCTCCTGCGGTGGCAACAAGTGCAGCCGGGAGGCGTAGGAAGGGTTCAAAAGTGCACGCCGCTTCCTAAACTCCCTCCTGGAAGAAGGTAATTGGGAAGTCGTGACCCGAGGATGCTGTCGCCTTCTGAGAAGTCAGAAGCCATCAGGTATTTATAGCGGCTTAATGGCGGTGTCCAGGTTGTAGAACCGGACTAGCACTCTGATCCTGCCTCTGTTCCGCCGTGACGCACGGCGGGAATAATTCACGCCTCGGAGGATTATTTTTCCCGGAAGCGCCCAGTTTAGTCCAGCTTCGAGAGGTTGCTTGGTTTTGGGTCGGACACAAGTGACCTCCCACGCAAACGGACAAGCGAGAGCGCTTCATTTCATTTTATTTCATCAGCAGCTTACCAACAATTACGTGCTGCTTTTTTTTTCCCTCCACCACATCACGAATAGAATGTCTGTTGATTCGGAAGCCGGTGTTTTGTCGCCCGTTAAAGTTGCTTCGCAGCGCCACTAAAAGGAATAGCCTGATATGATTGAAAGGCTCAAATTGGAGAGGACAATGGCACACGGACTTCTTCCAATTAGCTTGTCGACGCTAATGCCAGCTTTTAAACGTCATCATCAAATACAATCCGACCGAATGTCGGGTTTCTCTTTCACAAAGATTTACTTAACAATAATGCGAATTTTCTTATCCAGCAGGCCTTCGTCAGGCACTGGGCTAACATTTCCAAAAGATGTTTCCAAGGGTCCATGTGGCCGGTTGCGTCACAAAGCGGACGAGAAAGCATTTCCGCTTCCTGTTTTTTTGGACCCTGTATTGCCCGCATGCGACCGCGCACCGGGCGGGTCAGTCAGGACAGCAGCTTGCGCATTAGGCCAGCGCGCTTTAAACGTCTTAGCTAATCGCCCCCATCGTGACCTGCAGTGGGCCCCTTGTCTGGACCGTGGACTGGAATAGCCCGACGCCGCCTTCAAATAGCAAGTCACTTAAGCTGGAGAAAGCGGGCCTGCGTGCGCAGTTGAAGGAGCGACCTGCTGGCTACAGCGTAGTAGGACCGACCTGAGTCCACCTGGAGACGTGCCTTCCCGCAGTTCACTTTAATGGGGAAGGATTAAAGTGTCAGTCAGCTGCTCGTTCTCTCGCCTCTGGAGCGGTGACTGAGTTTAGCGGTTACGCAACGCACCGCAAGTTTCGTCAAAAAGGCAAATCCCTCTCTGAGGGAGGGAGGGAGAGAAGGAGGGGGAGGAGAAAAAAATGAATGGACACGGTATTATTCTTCTGTTGTGCGCGACACGCCTAGAAGATGTAGTATTGGGCCAACGTGACAGCTCCATGGGATAAATTTAGCAATGGGCCATATGAATACATGTTCAATAATGAGATTAGAGAGGAGAGGAGGCGGCCACCGCTAAATCCCGCTTTGTGTCCAAGGATATCCTACAAAGCCAGATATCATGTCAAGTATTTGACAGGAATCCCAAAAGCCTTGACGGCGCGACCACAGAGCCGCCTTGGCTACGTACCTTCTCACGCTTTGCCATGGAAAGGTGACCCTATTCACGTGCAAATGCGACGCGAAGCGCAGGACCCGAGAGTGCGTCTCGGCTCGGCCGGGAAAGGTGATTTTATATTTATATTGTCGGCTTCTGTCCAGCGAGACAGAGTGAACTCGCTTCTCATCATCCGTTTGAATATTTACCCACCGTAGGCAGCTGACCTGGTGATCCCCCTCTTATGAGTGGCGACTCTCATTCGCTTAGAGAGGCCAACATAATCGCACTCCAAGCGCGGTACGTGAAATGCTCCCATTAACTTGATGTGCGTCACAAAGATATGTGCACTCTAAAAGCCTCCAGGTACAGTCTGCACCAAATGGACCTCCTGGGACTAATTAGTGGACACCAAGGTAACAGTTTGTATACCAAAAATTACAGTCTGCTCCAAATTTATCGGATGGAGAAGTCAGACACGAGAAGCCGACAAATACGACGACCGCGGCTACAATGGCTCGCCCGAAAGCAGTCACGCTTGCTTCTTAGGCTATTTGGCCCCAAGAACCCAATAAGTGGCAACATAAGGGACGACACTGAGACAGTCATGAGTTGATTCGTATCGAAGAGACGTCAAGACGTCATTCAGTCAGCTGGCACAATACAGACAAAGCCGAAATGGTGGCAGGTGTGTGCTAACTCAAGTATTTTGCTACCCTCACTTTAGGGAACTTGGATTCTTAAGACACATTTTTGGTCCTGGAAGTTGGCTCAATTGATGAAAAATTTGAAATCAGGGAACATAAACGTACACCTACTGTCTGACAATCAGCACCCATCCATGTCTTTTTGAGGATTTTGAGCCCTGCTATCTCAAAGTACAACGCAACAGAAGCAATCTTTGGACTTTTATATCTATTTTGCGACCAATTGCCCCTGAATGCACCTCTCAAGATTTTGTCAATTCATAAGTGTCAAATGGACAAATCAGGCTAAATCACGTGGGGCGCACTAATGGACTTTTTCTAGCCAGTGACAGGCAGACCGTAAAAAGGAGGCTGTTCCGTGCTCTATTACGACTAAAGGGTGCCAGGCTCGTTACACGCACGCTCATCCCCCAAGTCAATCGGCCATCGACGATCTATTCGAGTGATTGGCGGCCTTAATGAACCGGGACGAGCTCACGCGTGGTGTAGCCCGTGCGCCAAGCTCCACTCTACATGCGTTTGCCCACGTTGCTTGCTTGGCGGAAGTGTAACAAAGGCTCGGCGGATAGTGTGCGTGCTTGTACGGTTTACCTTCCATCCGGCCGAGCTGTTGCTGTCGCCTTTATCCTTGAAATAGGGCACGTAGCGGACCATCCAGTCGTAGATCTGCGACAGCGTCAGCCTCTTCTCCGGGGTGCTCTCGATGGCGCGGGTGATGAGGTCCGCGTACGACTGGTTCCCCCAGGCGTTCCGCCGCGACGACTTGGCTTTGCGCAGCGGTCCGCTGGCGTCCAGGCACGGGTGCGTGGCGCCGGCCGGCGCCGGGGCGCCGGCCGGATGTTTGAGCTCTGCCGGCGCGCCGCCCGCCAGCAGCAGCCCGGCTCGGCACGCCGGCACGTCCTCGGGCTCCACCTTGATGCCGGCAGCCAGCGGGAGCCCCCCACTGACCTCGGGGAAATCCTCCGGGCATGGCAGCGGCCAGGTGCACGAGCGAGGTCGGCTTTGTGGCTCAAAATCCGAATCAACCTGATGAGCGTCCAGTTCGTCGTCCTCCATCATCAACATTTGCGTGCCGAGTGGGAGAAATCAAAGCTGCTGGGCTGGCGTGACGTGAGGTGCCGGCCGATACATCCACGTTCCCGTTTTGGTTGGGTTTGCTGGGTTTGCTGCCTCGCTGGATCACTTCACGCCGAAATGCTCAGGCGGCTATTAAACTTACGGCGTGGATCAATGAGGGAGGGGGGGTCGGTGGCATAGACGGATCATGATGAATCAAATCACAGCAGCGGGCGCAGCATCGCCTGTAAGGACAGCAGCAGTAATAAAAGTAACAACACCTTTTCGTCCATTTTAGCCGAAAACATCCAATCAAACGTTCTTTTTGATCATCGCGTCCGAGGATGCCTGGATTGTGTCTCCTCCGGTAACGGCGGCGGCAGCAACAGATGATATTCGAGATGCGTGCGCAGCTTCAACGGTCGATAAATCCACCGAGGAGACACCGGGAAGGTACGGCGAAAGGCAGGAAAGGATCACCCGGGGGAGGGAGGGGGCGACGAGGCGTGATTGTAGCGTGAATTATTCAATCTTTCCGATGAAGCGAGTCGGCGGCGGGCGCACAAGTGTCTGCAATTCTAATAAAGAGGCGTGACGAAGCAACAACAACCTCCCAAAAAAAAAAAAAAAATAGGCGTCCACTTGTCTGCTCTATTTTTTAAACAAAAGAGGAAAAAATGTCAGCGAGACGCTCTCCTCCGGCTCAGCAGACACAAATGTTCTCCGCGAAGGCGAGCGTGTTACGCGCGTGGAGTGCGAGGCGATGAGATGCAGCCAATTGTGGAGTGCGCTCAGCAAATCAATACACTCCCCATCGTGATCGCATTGAGACCCCAAACTCTCCCCTCCTTCCTTCCCTCTCCTCCTGCTTTAATTTGAGGCTCCACAATCCTTCAATCACCCCCTCCCAAAAAAAAAAAAAAAAAACCAGACTGGTGATCGAGTGAGTGTTCGTTCTGGCGCGTTCTTCCGCCGCCTCGCTTTGTGTGTGCTTGATTCCACGCCCAACCGTGATTTAGGGAGAAAAAAATACACGGGAGGTGGAATTTGTGCACAATTGCACTCATGCATGCACGAGCATGGGTGGGGGTGGAGGGGGGGGGGGTACTCCAGTGCTGTGAGGGGATTTGCGCCTGCATGTGCGTGACTGCATGCGTGTGTCCAGGCTGAGTGTGAGGCGTCCAAATGTCCTCCACGGGGGACTGGAGTGCGCGCAGGTTTCACCTCAGCTCATTATTTGGCGGCTATACTCCAGTGAGTGTAATTTTCTATGGCGATTAGACAGATTTAGCTCCGATTAAGAGATTAGGTAACCCTAGATTTTTAATCCAGAGGAAGTGAGGTGAAATGGGCTCTTGTACCAAATGAAATGTCCACGACGGGAGGGTGAAAAGAAAACACTTGAGAGATCCACCGACAACGCAATATTGGCAGGCTGTGGATCTGGTTGATCCCCTTACCTCAATTTTATCGTCCGCCCGCCTGGCTGCCGACCGCCACAGGTACATCAATCCGATTGGCCCAAAAGGAATTCAGGAGCTACCATACATATTTGGACCTGTAGTGACATTTTTGCTCGATGGTGTAAAACATGGCCTGGCGAAAATAAAATTGTAACTTGGAATGTCATGCAGAAAAAGTAGCAGTTTTACATACAGTACTTTCTGCACTATAAGGCACACTGGATTATAAAGCGCACCTTCATTGAATCTTTTTATTTTAGAAAGTCTTTCATATATATAGAGCACACCGGATTAAAAGGCGCATAAAATAACTAGATCAAACTGAGGTTGACTAGGGTTGCGGTATGCATCCACCAGATGGTGCTGTGCTAAATGAATCTCAACCCAGTCAATGAGGTAAAGTCCTACTTCCTTTCGGTATGAAAGTGATACAGTTTGACTTCTTATTTGGTCCAGCAACCCCACACATTTTTTATGGTCATAAACTTTCTTTAATTTAAAAGAAAAAAGCGAGTGTGTGCGTTGATCAGTAATGCGTTGATTAGCTTTGATGACTGGTTTGCGTTATGTGCTGCGGTGAGGGGGGCAGTTCACTGTGCTTGTCTCGCAATAGGCTTACCCGTATGTCAATCAAGTGATGGGTTTAAAGTGATTCGGTTTGGCTTCTTACTTGGTCCAGCAAGTTGGTCATAAACTTTATTTAGTTTAAAAAGAAAGAAGCGAGTGCATGTGGTGATGCATAATGCGTTGATCAGCTTCTTAGCTGCATACGTGCTATGGGGGGGGTCACTGTAGGCGGTAGTTTGCTGCATCTTACCCGAATGTCAATCAAGCGATGGGATTAAAGTGATTCGGTTTGGTTTCTTATTTGGTCCGGCAACTCATTTTTGCTGGTCATGAACTTTATTTTGTTTTTAAAGAAAGAAGCGAGTGCGTGCGGTCATGCGTAATGCATTGATTAGGTTCTAAGCTTTGATGATGGGCTTGTGTTATGTGCTGCAGTGATGGGGGCGGTTCACTGTGATAGGCTTACCTGTATGTCAATCAAGCAATGGGATGGATTCTAGCCTATAGGTTGCTGTAAAGATGGGAAGCGATGCAACCTAGTAACTTACTTGTCGTACTAAAACGTACTGAAACATTTTGGCAGAGTGCTGTGTACAACCAGTATGGATCAACAAATTCATCAATTGATCTATATATAAGGATTATAAGGCGCACTGTGGTTTTTTGAGTAAATTTTAAGTTTTTAAATGCACCTAATAGTGCGTAAAATACGGTAAATGAAGATGCAACAAGTCTAGCTATTAAGAAGAAGAAAAAGATCTACCGATGCCAAACGAAGCAGAATTAACAACAATCGAGCAGAGGCGTAACATCAAGACACTTACCAGATAGGCCAAGTTCGTTGTTCCTTGAACGGCAATTTGTGGCTTGAGATGAAATTTTCCAATTTGAGCAAATCAAAGAAAAAGCTAATTCTCGGTTTTGCTCAAAAATATCTTTTGCGTGACCCGGCAAGAATTTGTGCCGGTTTGCACATTTGCAGCTGCACTTTAATTGGCAGCCAGTGTGAACGCAGCGTTCAGGTTCCGGGTTAGAGTGCCACTTGTTGGCTGGCTTGACATGAACTTAACCGACTGGCATTGTGTTTTCACGAGTACCCAGTTGGAAAGTCTCCTGAAATGGGCCTTTTGCAATGTTCTGGGCCCTGAGCCTCTCCGCACCATCGGGACTCGAACCTGCAACCGGAGGGTAGAGGCTGTGAGCGAGGGCGGAGCGGCTGCGGCCGGGCCGCCGCAGCGCATTCCGAGTTGATGTGTGGCGCCACATCAGAAGCGTGCGTGTGTGCCAATGAGCCTTCACAACATAGCGAGCGCAAGCATACAAATGCTGCGAGTTGTAACCAACAACAGACATGGACTTTGGATCGTTCCAGCTCCACCTGAGTTAAGGCGTCAGGCGGGAAAGAGTGACAATCACCAAAAATCTGGTCAGAGTCAAGCAACTGAGACGACACAAGCCGTGAGAGGATTTTTCTTTTTTAATGACATTGTCCCCATACCAGACATTCCACGAGGCTGGTGGCTGGCTGCGTGCGGCCGATCCCAGAACAGCGCGTTCCTCGCAGCAGTAATCACCTCGCCCGGCCGCAAGCGACCGGGCGCAGCTTTTGTGCCTGTCAATTAGCACCCTGGAAAAAGGGGCTGTGGAATTCTTTTGGCATATAAGGCTCGCTTGGGGACATGTTTCTACTGCCCCCCCAAAAGCAAAGCCCACCCCGCTCTCTTTGACTTTGGCGGTCGCTCTCAGCCTCACAATGTTGCGTAATATCTGCAAACCTACCCAGTGGGATTGCAATAAAAGAAGCCACAAGATCACTCTGGGGACTTTGATGCCCTCAACCCCCCCACACCTTATCTTTCCTATGGTGCTTTCTTCTTCTCACAATCCGCCAGCCACCCTCTCCAGCAAGCAAGCATATGGGGTCCCAATGACATAAGCAAGGAGACGGACGGCTCCCGTCCAAGCCAACAGTTGGCGACGTTCCTTCCAAGGTGACGCTGGATTGCGCCCCGCCCAGCGGCCCAACTTTAAGACTTCCCGCCCCGAGCACAATCCCGCCTTGGACACATCAACTTGGTACATTTAGCCTCAAAGACAACAACTGCTGCCAAAAGTTTCAATTAAGATGGCGATGAAACGCAAAGAAAAAGGTGAACGCAGGTCTGCCACTTTCTTGGGTCTAACAAAATGTGATTCATTATCACGATCTGCCTTAGCCAATTAATGACATCTAATAGGTAAATGCCCAAGGAATAAAATAAATAAATAAATAAATAAATAAATAAATAAATGAATGAATGAATGAATGAATGAATGAATGAATGAATGAATGAATGAAACAAGGAAGAGTCCAAATCAACCAAAGTGCAGACATGTTCTGACTAAAGCCTGCATTGTGCCTGCAAAATCTCGGAAACATCCAGACGCTTCTGTCCGTCGACTCAAATGAATCACACTATGTTAAAAATAATTATATGAGATGATCAGTATGATTGTCCCACTGGTTCTGGAGGTGCTGCCCACATCTCAATGGCAAACACTGGACACGCACGGTCTTAAACATCAACAAGTGTTCCGCCTTCTGAATATCAACACGCGGCGCGTATCGCCTCCGGCCGGGAGACGAAGGCCGCACTTGTGCATGTCAGCGCTCGACTGCATCCACAATAGGCGAGCGGGCCCGATGCCAAGACACCGATTAGCCCGGCGAGACCTCGCTTCTCCGGGCCATACGTCTGCGTCTTTAATTTGGAATTCAGTCCAAGCTGAAACGGGGCGCTTGGGTCCCCCGGCTTGCTGGGAAACGTCACGGCAAAACTGTCACTCTATCAAGTTTTGAGGTTCCACATAGTGTGTGCTCGCAAAAATGAGTTGCGCAATCACAAACAGCGTTTCAGTCAGTTTGAGCCACAGCAAAATCAAATAAAGCAAAATTACTCACCCAGTGAAGAATCTTGACTGGTGCCGGCAGCGCGACGCTGCTACTTAGCAAAAAAAAGAAGACATGCAAATGCTAGCATCTGCTTGGAGAATGCAGGTAATATTTCACGACATCGCTCGTATTGCAGCTTCAAGTGCCTCGGTCAGCTCCGTTTTAGTTTTGATGGCCTTTGTCGGATGAAGAACACACCAAAAGCCGAAGGACAGACAAAGCCCACTTGGGGAATTTATCCATGAGGGTAAGCCGCCAAATGACTTGCTTTGAATTGCGGTGATATTGGTTATCTGCATCCGGACCATTCCTGTGTAACAGCGGCTCAACTTAGCCGTCTGTACATTTATTTTCACCGCGGCCATACTTTGGAGTCGTGTGGGAGCGACCGCATCGCAACCCACCCAGAGGTCAGCTGCTCGGTAGGGCACCGTTGCAAGCCCTCGCATCGCAACTCGTTAGGTTGGACCCAAGTAGCTAATCTGGCGTCCGGCGGTGATTGCATACACTAAGATGTTGAAAGCCAATGTGGGAGTGTGCATGAGTGTGTGTAGCGGCAGCCACACAGTTTCCACCTCAGCGAATTTGCCCTCATCACCTGTGATTTGCAGGTAGGTCAACTGGTGCGGACAGACGTCGGGACCGAGTGCTCCCTCCCGACAGGCGACCGCAAATGCATCTTCCCGGATGGATATTATTAGAGGCACTCATGTCTTATTGGCCGCATTATGATGTCAACTGACAGGATGTGCATTAGTTACTTCAGTTGCCGCGCTGCAGATTGGCCATAATGTTGACACACTGGCGGGGAGGCCAATTTGGAGCGCAGCGTGAAGTGGCAAGAACCTGAGGCAGATGCGGAGCTTTCATGTGTAATAGTCCCAGCTCAAGTTGCCATCAAAGAGCCACTAATGGGTTAACAGTAGAAATGAGCGCAAGAGGGGAGGGGAAAATCAATGCTTTTGTTGAGGAGGAGAAAGAGAAAGAAAGCCTTTCACAGGTCTATGTATCATTAAGCAATTGAGAAAGCTAATTAGAGGGTGGCGGCTGGGGGGGGGGGGGGGGGGGGCAGTTCTCGCAGCTAATTATTTCCATGGCAACCAAAGCTCCTGGAGATGATCTGTGGTGGTGAGTCAAGCGGGACAATTAGGAAGTAAGGGGCATTGAGGAGCAACAGTGCCCCCTGGTGGAGCAGAAGGGGCACGCACAAGCGCCGTCGCCTAACATGTCAACATGTTGCCGCGTGAGCAGGCGGCGGGTCGTGAATTCGGTTCCTGGGCCTTGAGTGGAGGGACTGTTAGGTCACAATCAGAAGGCGAATTTTAAACAACGCAACTGAACCTCTAGAACACTTTTATAATTCAAGACTTATGGAAGCATGTTCAATCAAACACATGGCTCACCAGAGAAGTTGTTCATGAAATGTATTTTATTTGCAGATCTCTAAACATGCGACAACCATTGGCTACATTTCACAACAAGCAAGTGGATCCGAGATCATGATTACAGTCTTTTTGTTTGATTTAAAGTGGGGGCCTTGACTTGATCAGGGTTGGGGAAACTCCAAACTGTCACCGTTCGGAGAACTGCTGCTCACACTGCAAGTGAGCCCAAATTTGTTTTGATGTGCAAAGCCACTTGAGTAAAATGTTTGGCGGCAGCAAAGCATCCATCATTTGTTGTGGGTGGGCAGAGGCTCCCAAAATGAAGCAACGTGTCATCCTGTCCACCCCGAGGCGCACTGCGTGTGGCTTAGAGGGGGAAAATAAACACGAAATTTCACATGTGGGTGCCGACTGGCGAGGCGCTTCAATGTCTCTGTTTGCTGGGGTCAATCTTCTCCAGGTGAACCAGAGGTTTGAGCTGCTCGGCAAAAGAGCGCATGTCCTCCGACACCGTGTCCTGGCCGGCGGGCGCCAGCACGCTCAGCTCCACCAAGTAAGACAGCGACAGGCGCTCCGTGTTGTCCGTGTTGCCGGGCACCAGGATTCGCGATAGCTTGCTGACCGCCACTTTCATGGCACCTTTGCGGAAAACATGCCCGTTGGCCACAAACTCGTGGTCCATGCGGAAGCCCATCTCGTTGAGGAACTCGGGCAAGCTGTGCGAGGCGGCCACATCCACACAATTGCGCACCAGCGCGTGGCGGCTCTTGTCGCCCACCTCCGGCTGGCCCAGGTAGCGCAGGTGCCACGGCGCTGCCGGCTGGGACAGTGAGCGCCGAGCGCGCAGGATGAAAGGGTTACCTTGCTGGCCTTTCAGCAGGTAAACCAGCTCGTGGTCGGTGAAGGTGGAAGGTTCCACGTTGTCGCAAAGGCCGCGCAAGCGATGCAAAAGGCTTTCCAGGGCCTGGTCCAACACACTTCCTGAAGTTATATAAACAACACGGTGCAATGAGATGCATGACTTCGCAATCAATCACGCCGATCGGCCGTGCACACCTTCACTCAGTCAAACATGGGGGAAATGCGTGCGACGACAACCTTTACGCAACATGGATGTTTCTTGGTTATCTGGAGAACATTAAACTATTAGGATTGCTACGGCTCTTTTTAATTTTTAGAATGTGAGCTGCTTGTTAACGTCGTACTCTGCTGGTCAAAAATAAGTTTCATATACTCATCTTTTCTTTATTCTTTTTCCCCCTCGGATACTCTTTTTCCATTTAATTGTTATCTTTAAGGGGGCTTGTAGGGATTTTTATTCAAATATTAGGACTTGTGCATTACATTCACATAGGTTGGCGATGAGGACTAAATGCTGGGTTTTAACTGTGTTGTGGTTACGCACGATCTTTGCAAAAGGAGGACCACCCGTGTAGTGAAGCAATTAATATGCCAGATAAACCGAGTGCGTTCACTTCCAGAGGAAGATGTGAAATCATTTTAATCACTGCTATCTGCTTTTTGCTTACTATTGCTCACAGAAAATAAAAACTCAAAACTTGATAGCTTTATATTTCGGTTCTCCGTGGTGCAATTTTCTTACACCAAGTATGTATACTTCTCCTGATTGTTTCCTGTGACGGCGAATGAAGCTCACCTTGTAAAAGATACTCCATCATGTTGATGGTGCCGCCGGTCACGGGCATCACGGTGACTGGAGGAGCCTCCATGGTTCCCAAGGGACTGAAAAGTAGAGCAAAGTTTTACAATTAGGCTTGCACTTGGTCTCAACAGTGTGCCTTAACCATATTCAACTACAGAAGCAGGTGGAAAAGGCACCTTTGACTTCCCGAAGCTCCAGCTCAGGAAGCCCTGAGGATCCTGTTGGCCTCACGGTCGTCTGCTCATTCAACACCGACGTAGCGTTGTTAGCTATCCAGCAATGTCGGCGCTTTTGTGAGCCAATGTGAGTATTCTAAACTACGTCTGGTTGGTCGGCTTGTAAAGGCACCAGAACAACACAAACGGGGAGAGCGAAGAAAATGAGCCGAGGATGCGGACAGCTTCGCGGGTGTGTTCATTCAAACGATGTGTAGCTTTGAAAGCTAGCAACATCACAAACGGCAATTCGCTAACTTATCAGCAGCACGCTGGTCAAAATATGTTTGAACACACCACGAATGAAACACAACGGACTTGACCGGGACAACACAGAGCACAACGAACTTATTCGCCGAACGTGAGTTGGGTTTTTTTTGCTGCTACTTACTGCTTGGCTGTTTTTCTTCCTCTGATTTATTTGGCAGTTGTCAAACGAGGAAACGGTACATCTACGCCACCTGTTGGTAGGGAATGTCTATTGTGCTGAGAAAGAATGAAAAGGCGTATGCACAGTTAATCCAGCTGTTGGACGACAAGAGCTTGTCGCTTGTGATGAGAGACGCGGTTAATGATAGTAGGAAAGCGCTGCAGATGCTGAGAGATCATTAAGCTGGTAAGGGGAAGCCTTGTGTGATAAATATGTAGACTGAACTGACCTCCCTCCAAAAGGCAGTCAATCAGCATGTCACATATTTTGACAGATGTTTTTAAGCCATTTTCCATTCATGTGTCCCAGAGTGATGAAAAGTTGACCTTTGCTGGGTTCAAGACAAAGCTGCGGGGCTATGAGAGCACCCAAAAGTTCAGGACTGTGTCCACAGAGGAGGACAGCGTCATGAGAGTGAGAGGCAAATCTGGTGGGGACGCGAGAAGGGCCATAAAGCAGTGATTGCACTCTAGTGGTCCGTGGCGGTATTGCATGTGGTATGCGAAATTGGAAATTGAAAATAATTGTTACATATTCAAAAATAAAATGGATTTATTATTTAAACTTGTTTTAATTTGCAGCTAATTTTATGAACCCCTCAAAATTTTGTCAAATGTAGCTGAGATTCCCAAAATAGACATACAGATGCAAATAAATAGCCTGTATAGGTCTATCTTCCTTTGGTACCAAATAAGATGATATTCCGCCAAAGCAGTAGTCCCCAAGTTGCTTCTTGGTTATAATGGTGATCAAAATTTGGACAAAACCAGTTGAAAACCTCTGGCATAAAGCAATAGATTGTCCTGAGGTGGGACCAGCGGCATTGCACTGAAGAGGGGTGCAGCCAAGGTTCTTCTGATTGACAGAGGAGGATGCGCAGTGGACCCCATGTTGATGAGGCCATTGTCCCATCATATCCACAGAACATTTTTTTCCGTCAAGGCAGCGATCGTCCAAGGAGAGACTGTCATCTTTAAGGAGGGACAGAACAAGCTCATCCATAAAGATGGTATGACATTTGAGATTCAAGTGTGTGATAGGCTATATTATTTAAAACCAGATGAGCCTACAGAGGTGAGTAATGATGACAATGGATGTCATGGGTGTTATGATTTACAAACATAGCACAGAATTTTGGGTCAAGTTGGAAAGTGTTACAGAGGGAATGAAGATTAAAGGTAAAACTGATCAATTTAACTTGAAATATGAATTCTCTATGCAAGGGAAATTTGATCAAAGCAGGAACAGAGAGCTGGAGGAAAGGGCAACTGTACGACTTGCACAGGTATATACAGATCTGGCTGGCCCCGGCAGCAAAGGATGGGTTCAGGTTCTTATTGGCATTTACTGAGGCTTATTCTGGTGTGGCTTTTGTGTATTTTTTGAAAGTCAAGACTGACACAGTCAGAGCTAAAGACGTTTATTGTTGATGCCTTATGTGAAAATTGAAATATGAGGGTTTGTACTGTCAAAGAAAATCCTGATGAGACAAAAACATACAAAGCCAGGTATGTAATTATACTAGTCAAGTTGCAGGGGTTGATTATAATGAAAGTTTTTCCCCCGACTGCTAGTATGACATCTGTGCGCAGTCTGATGCAGCTTTCAGTGCAGCATGGCTCACAACTGTACTGGATGTTAAAACTGCATATCTGCATGCTCCTATTGATTATAAAGTATACATGGGGCAGCCTGAGGGTTTTAAAGTTAAATAAAAGAAAGGTGAGAAATTAGTCTGCAAACTTGTTAGGATTATTTATTGCCTGAAGTAGTTGGGACGAAATTGGAACAAAATGCTTCATGATTGTACAGATGTATTAACAAAACCTGTAACAAGAGTCAGGATGGATACGTTTGTGTGTTTTATGTTTGAGATAAAGTGAAATGTACACTGTAGCCGGTATTCCACCCTTTTATGATGAGTGCGCCAACACCAATGATCTCGACTGATAACTGCTCTGGTTTGAAATATAATTTATTCGTTTATTGAAGAAAAAACACGTGTTGAACTCAAATTAAATACAACGAAACAGCTTGGATTACATTTATTGTCTTTACTTACGTAAAGTTGTGCAACTCTTCAATGCACTGCCGCCACCTAGCGGAAGAAGTTAGGTAACACGTGGGAGTGCGTGAATTGTAGTCGCAGCTGCGAATGAGCACTAGAAACACAACACGCGGTCACGTGATATATGGCTTATGCATGCGAGTCAAGGGTTGATTTCCGCTCACCCCCGCCCACCCCGGTTCTGAGAAGTTTTGACGCCTCCGTTGTACATTTTAGTGTGCAAGTTCGTCGGTTCGGCTAAGTCGTGGCACTTTTCTTTCTTGTTGTCCTCCAGTTGCACTTGCCAACATGTCGCTTAGCGAGTCTCTCGGGATACTGCTGCCGTCATGTTCGCTCCAGGACTCGCTCGCACTGCTTTGCCTGGTCGCTGTCGTCTACAAGCTCGCCGTGCTCCTCATTCAAAGGAGGGATGCTTTGCGGAACATCGAAGCGTTCACCGGACCGCCGGGGAACTGGTTCTTTGGGCATGTCCTGCAAGTAAGAAACAGAAGATGCTCCTGAGCGTTGTGATTGCAATTGCTTGATGCGAACAACACTTGTTGCATTTTTCCTCGCTCCCTTTCAGTTCAAACAAGATGGGACGGACTTGGACAAGATGGTCAAATGGGGCGAGCAGTACCCCTACGCGTTCCCTCTGTGGTTCGGCCCTTGCGTCTGTTTCATAAACATCCACCATCCAGATTACGTGAAAAGTATCGTGACGACAACAGGTGCCTCATGAGCTTTTACTTTCCGCTGTCAGTCAGCAGGACCTTTTCTGTCTGCCTTGAAGACGACGAGCAATAAAATTGCAATAATCGTTCATGATTTTCTTAAATACATTATACGTTCATAGAACTGTTGAAATGTGTTCTACTGGATCTTATGTCACGTATCTTTTTGTTTCCCTATTTCCCCACCAGAGCCAAAAGATGATTTTGCATATAAATTCCTCAAGAGCTGGATTGGTAAGACATCATCATTGTTAGCTAGCAATCTAGCATTGGCTTAAATTTTCTGGTATCAAAAAACGTGTTCCCAAAAGTTTGCTTCATGTTCTGAACCCTCTAAGTAAAAAGCTTTGTTAGGTAATAACTACAAAAACATTTGAATCATCAGGCGACGGTTTGCTAGTGTCCGACAGTCAGAAATGGTTCCGCCACAGAAGGCTCCTGACGCCGGGTTTCCATTACGACGTGCTGAAATCTTACATCAAACTGATGATGGAATCTGTTCAAATCATGTTGGTAAGTGCCTCTGACGTCGCGAGCTCGCGATTCGGAATGACGTAGAAAAACAAAGAAATGAATCGAGTTGCTCTAAATGTTACCGGCTAGGTCAAATGGGAGCAGTACGCGAGCAGCGGCGAACCTTTTGAGCTGTTTGAACACGTTAGCCTGATGACGCTGGATACCATCATGAAGTGCGCATTCAGCTACGACAGCAAGTGTCAGACCGAAAGGTGGCGGCCGTTCTGCACGTATCTCCCCCCCCAACCATAACCTCCCACATTAATGCTTCGCTCTCTGCCTTCAGCCGAACAAACGAGTACATTAAATCAGTGTACGAGCTGACTGACTTGGTCAACCTCCGCTTCCGAACATTCCCGTACCACAACGACCTTATTTTCTATCTCAGCCCGCACGGCTTCAGGCATAGGAGGGCTTGCAAGGTGGCTCACAGTCACACCGGTAAAAGCTCGGCATCCTGCCTCACCACCGAGATCGTCTTGTCCGCTCACATCTTCTGTCGTTGTCAAAGAGGAAGTCATCCGGAAGAGAAAAAAAGCCCTGGATGAAGAGAAGGATTCTGAACGTGTCCAGGGCAGAAGGACCTTGGACTTTCTGGACATTCTTCTCTTAGCAAGAGTGAGTTGAGCCGTTGTTGGTGCTGTTGTTGCAGACGGGCAAAAAAATGGACAATCAAAAGAGCTTTCTTGTGTTTCCCATGGTCAAGGACGAGAATCAGCAGGGGCTTTCGGACGAAGACATCCGGGCCGAGGTGGACACCTTCATGTTTGAGGGCCACGACACCACCGCCAGCGCCATCTCCTTCATCTTCCACACACTGGCCTGCCACCCGCAACACCAGAACATGTGCCGCCAGGAGATCATCCGGGTCCTGAATGGCAAAGACACCTTGCAATGGTGAGCTCTTCCCGGCGCGCCTTTTCCATTTGTGAACGATTAACGAGGACCGTCTCGGCTAGGGAGGATCTCACCAAAATGCCCTACACCACCATGTGCATCAAAGAATCGCTGAGGCTCTTCCCGCCAGTGCCGGGAATAGCCCGAAAACTCACCAAACCCATCACCTTCGTAGATGGACGGACCATGCCGGCAGGTCGGGTGACGTAACTCAATCTTTACTTATCTATTAACTAATCTTTACTTACAATTTACTTAAGATGATTTGGTAGTGTCATTAGACAAGCGAGTTCTCGTCACAAAACAGGTCACAAAGAAATCTTGTGGCGTCTCCTTTTTCTGTCCTCCAGGTTCTCTCATTGGGACAAGCGTGTATGCGCTCCACAGGAATGCCACAGTCTGGGAAAACCCAAATGTAGGTCATGCTCCAGCAGGAGGTGACACTCAAGCCTCATTTTGCAAGTCGGGGCAGAAAATAAAGTTCTGCTCTTTTGAACAGAATTGGCACCTTTCTCAGAGCTTTCCAAACATTTGTCTTATTATGTCATGATCACAGGTGTTTAACCCACTTCGCTTCTTGCCGGAGAATGTTTCCAAAAGGTCACCGCATGCTTTCGTGCCCTTCTCTGCCGGGCCCAGGTCAGTTTGCTTGACGCGCTGCAAATCCTCAAGCTCGGATGCTTCTCAAACGCAAAGAGTGGACAGATTTGCTTTGTGGCGCCACTTGACCTTTCTCAGCCCCAATTTGATGTGTGTGTCTCTTTATAGGAACTGCATTGGTCAGAACTTTGCCATGAACGAGATGAAAGTGGCGGTGGCCTTGGTTCTGAGAAAGTACCAGCTGATCGAAGACCCCGCCAGGAAGCCCAAGATAATCCCTCGAATAGTGCTGCGCTCACTCAACGGCATCCACATAAGGATCAAAGCTCTGGACGCCTGAACACCTTACATCAGCCATCTTTTACCCACCACTACAAGCACAACTCCCCCCTCCCCCCCACACACACAAACACACACGTTTATTCAGTCTTCGTTTTATTTGGTTTTAATGAGTATGATCAAAGACCTTCAATTGTATTAAAAGCAAAACGTGAAAACAATAACTCAACTGTTTTGCTTGACTTCGAGGAGTGGCCCAGGAAGTTCAAAGTTCACCGAGAAATGGTCAATGTTTACCAAACATGTCCATTCTTGCCTCGATGGTTTTTAATACAAATCCAAACGCTTACTGTTCATTCACCAATTGTTGCTTCGTATTGTTTAGGGCAGAAAAAAAAAAATCCATCTATATAGAATGCCGGATTTGTCATGGTGCAACTCCATCAAGATTTCACCTGAAGATGCAAGCAGGGGTCGGTCAGCTTAAGCACGTTAGAGAAATTAAACGTTCAGTGATAACTCAGAAATGTCTCTTACCCGGCCAGCCTGCTCGGCAACATTCTACATGTGAAGTCCTTTGGCTCTGGATGAGACGGACCTAGTAGAAAATCTTGCGGATTGCGTATTTTCTGAGTATTTATCATGCACACCGGCACATTTTGTTGAGATCACACGTCTGATTGGAAAGTGCGTGGTTTTCGCCACTGTGGCCAAATGAGCGACTTTCTCCTTTGCAATATTTTTGATGAAATATTTGCTAATATAAACTGTGATACAGACACCATTGAGAGACTTGGGAATGGATTTCAGTTGTGAAACATCAACAGACAGAGAAAAGCAGCAAAAGACATCGTTTTGTTTCCTTTGTTTGTTTGTTTTTAATTGCTGTTCCTTGACATGACGTGAAAGGGAAACAAGGGCAAGTCAATAAGGTCAAGAAGAAACTGAAGGACAAAAATCATAAGTATCCCTGATGGCCAGAAGGTCTCAGACCCTCCTCCCTAAACCCAAGCCACAAAAACTTTGTATAGAGAGGTACACTTCACAGCTGGCATTGAGACTCTCTCACACACACTCTCACACACACACACTCTCACTCAATCCTTTGGGATTGAGAGCAGCGACTCTCTATTAAGACTAGCAGTTCACGTAAATGCCTTTTGAAAGCAGCTCTGCTTGTGAGCTATTCACGAGTCCATTGGTATACTTTTCAAACGAGCCAGCATCGTGTTCCCCCATTTTAGAGGTCCTACAACCACTTAGTGCATTGCTCAAGAGTTCCTGAGAAGAAGAAGTGCAGCATAACAAACACCAAGGCAACTTCATCCATATTATATATACACCGGACATTAAAACAATAACCCCCCCCCCCCAAAAAAAAATGTTTTTTAAATGGTCGCGTGCGAGTTGCCAAGTACAGTAGTCAGGTCAGCACAGTGCAGCTTACAATTTACACCAACAGGAGGCACCAGATAGAGAAGAGAGATAGAAAACAATACAAATTTCAAATCAAGATGACATGGAAGTGAACTGACCAGTCCCTTTGGTGCCTCCGGAGCTTTTTGGGATCAAGCGCACATGCGGCATTCTTAAGCTCATTCAGCATTTCTTCTACATGAATGGTGGCAAACTTTTTCTAAAGATACAAGAAGCCAATCAACACTTCTGTGTCATCCCAACAATTTTTTGGAAGCACGGCGGGCCAAATAAAAGGCTCCAGCTGGCCCACGTTCCGCAAGTTGCCCACCCCTTTGGTAAGAGGCTGGAATGTTTATCTTGTTTTTTTGCAGAACCCAAATGGCTTCACGTGCAAGGAATGCATTGGTGGAGCGCAACGAAGGGATCAAGGGCCTCATTCTCATGTGTAGCGATGACATAAAACTGTTGACCAAGCCCAGATTTGATCTAGTTTAAAATAAAAAAAAAAAAAGAAAAGCCCCAAAATAAATAAACAAACACAATAAATAAATAAATACAGACAAAGGGCTAAATGTTCACCCCACTCCTCCCGGCCTCACCTTTGTTGTTTCAACTAAGGAAGCCAAATGTGTGCATTGGAAGCCTTTGAAGAGCCAAAACAATTTTGACCAAGACTTGGTCTTTTTTTGGTCAATCAACACAGGAAATGCTTGAAGCAGAATCATTCAGAACTGTTGGAAAGAGTTCTTTGAACCCTACATTGGCTACCAATCATTTTCTTTCGCTCTATTGTTTGAAGTTATCAAATAACTCTCTCTTTGGTTTCAGCGCCAGCTTTAGGCAAAGACAAACAAAAGGTCTTTCGGCTCTAGCTTTGGATTTCTGCGGGGCAAATCATCCCAGTCGAGCGAGTATTACAGCTAACGTTTATAAATACAGCTTCAAGGTGAATTCCCGGCAAACATTTTCTTTAAGAAAATGTTGAGGACGCCCTCGTAAGTCCAAAGAGCATATTGCTTGTGCGGCTGCCATTTTGGCCAAGTGCCCTCAGGGTTGTTTTGGAAACGTCACGACTCGCCTCGTCTCTGGGTTTGGTCACGCTACGTTGGTAATACAAACCCGAATATTCATCTGAATACTGTGGTGAGACTCGCGGGGGCACATGTTGCAAAAAGTGCTGCCGTGAGTTCCCTTCTAAAAGAAAAAAAAGAAGCAAGGGAAGGAAAAAAAAAAAAAATCAACAGCTCATAGCCAAAGGACAAACAAACATTGAAATCGACTGAGAAAACCCATGTTACATTTTTTGCTTTTGTTTTTTTTAAGTGCTCCCCATATGGAGCAGCATGTCCAGCCACCTGAGTGAGATATATATATATTTTTTAAGTGGATGTCATACCACACACACACAGAAACATTCGCTATTCGTCTTGGCCCTCCTCATCAATCTTTTCTGCCGCTTCCCGCGGCCAACATTGGCGCCGAGAGTCGATGCCCCCAGGATCCTTGTGCTCGCCTTCCCCTCTGCCTCTCAGGAGGAGGTCCTGGTAGTTGGCGAAGCGCTGCGGGCTGAGCTGTGCCAGAACCTGCAGGGCCAGCGTGCGCTCAGCATCGGCGTGCGCTCTGAACATGCCGCCTTCCAGCACGGCGGGGCGCGGGAACACCGAGGGGTCAGGCTCCGACGGCCGCAGCCGCTCGCCCGCGTCCACCCCACCTTCCTGCTGGTCTTGTGTGGGCCCCTGGCCGCGCCAGCTCGTGGCTGGCTCCAGGCAGCTGTGTCCCTTGCGGTGCCGCTGGAGGTGGTCTTCACGGGCAAAGGCCTTGTGGCAGATCAGGCACTCATAGGGCCGCGCGCCGCTGTGCAGGGACAGGTGGTTCTTCAGGTCGTACGAGTGCAGGAAGCGCGCGGAGCAGTGCGGACACGAGTAAGGCCGCTCGCCCGTGTGCTTCCTCATGTGGATCTTCAACTTGTCATTCCTACACGCAAGAACACGTCAGGTGGTGAAAAGATAGCAGGGCAAATGCATGCGGGTCCCCCGCCTCTCGTCAAGCCACTACGGTGCAAAAAAAGAGAGGGCAGGTTGCCATTTGCTCACCTGGTGAAGCGAACGCCGCAGGCAGAGCACTGGAAGGGTTTCTCTCCAGTGTGCGTCCTCATGTGTCGAGGCAGCTTTCCCGCGCCGTGGATGATCTTCTGACAGACAGGACACTGCTGAGGCATTTGCGACTTCCTCTTCCTGCCCGCGCCCATCTCCGTTGCCACAGAGGTTGCTGCTGCACCGTCCCCCCGCTCAGCCACGGAGGAAGCGGTGGAGGTGCTTTCCATCAGCGTCCCTTCGCTGCCGAAACCCTCCATGTCGTCTTCCTCAGATAGTTTGTCCTCTGGGGGCACGTCCGGAGGTGGCGGGCGGCGGTGCATCCAGTGTAGGTGACCTCCGTTGAAGGCAGGCCCCCGCTTGGGTACTCGGATCCCTCCGGGGTCGCCGTTCTGCCTCCATCTGAAGAGCAGCTCCTCAGGTTCCGGGCTGAGTGGTCGGGCAGGGGGCGGCGAGCGCCCGTTCTCCGATAGAGGTGAAGGGTACGAGACGGGAGAAGCGGGTGGCAGGTTCGGCAAGGAGTCCATGAAATGAGGTCCCACTTTTTTTAACTTCCTTCTGTCTGTTTTCCTTCGGGAAGCGTGCTCTCCTGCCGGCGTCCCGAGAGCAGCGGCGGTGGCTGTGACGTCTTGCTCCCTCTTCCGCTCTTCCTCCTCCTCTGGCTCCGCCTTCTCCCCCAAGATGTCCCTGCAGGCATCCGCCACACACTGGATGCCCAAAAGCTGTGCGCCGCGCAGCACGTCCCTCATCGCGGAGCAGGGGATGGTCAGGGTGGCAGTGTAGGCGAACTCCAGCAGGGCGTCCAGAGCATCGGGCGCCACACAGTCCAGCTGGCACACGCTGAAACCTCCGCCACCCTCGCTGAACCCGCCTTCCTCCGCCCCGAAGAGCCGGCGGAAGTAGAGACTGACGGCGGCCATGACGGAGCGGTGAGTGGGGTAGCGGGCACCGCGAGAGGTTAGGGTGAGGTCGCACAGGAGTCCTGAGCGCCTCTGGTCATTGAGGTGAGACAGCAGCTCGTTGCTGTGCTCCGGGAAAGGGATCCCGATCAAACCGTCCTCGCCTGACGACATCACCGCCTGGGAGAAGGAAAAATAAAACAAAAAACTCACATTGCTGCAACGCTCACAACTCACCACATGGTGACACTGTCGCATTGCAAACCCTACTTGTTTCAGTCTCAAATATTTTTTCTAAAATTGAACATTCAAGTCAACCAGTGTCATGGTAAAAACAATATTAGATTTTGATCTAGATTTAGATTGATTAGATGTACAATTTTGCTAGCATATTTTAGGGGTGACAGGCCAGACTCCTAAAAACTGTTGAGTCCTGACTAAAGCCGGACTGGTATTGATTTTTTGAGACTGATGTGATTTTTGGCAGGGCTGCAAACTGTTTGGGGTGAGACGGAAAAGACACACGATTGCGCAATGGCGGTGCGGCGTAACCTTAGGGCACTGGGTTAATTCCCTTTATAGCATTAGCCCTTTGATTAAAATACCTGCGCAAGAAGCCTGGCCCACGCAAACCAGAGAAAGAAGAAAAATGCACTCGCACCAGAAGTATAAAGTGGGCATGAGAATGAGAAAGATTCTAAAGTACTACACAACCAAGGCAGGTCTAACGCTTCTACAAATTATGTGCGTGCCCTTGGGTCCCGACACCCGAGTCCCTGGTTCACCCGGGTCCGTGCACATTCTACCAGGTAGAGCCTCTAATTGCCACACCTGAGCGGACCTGATTTTCCACAAACAAGCTGCGTCTGCACACGCCCCCAGGTGGCGGCGGCGCCAGCCCTCCGCTTGTCGCCTCCCTCCCATAGCAACGAGCCAGCAGCCCCCCGGCCATCCATCCATCCACCCATCCATCCATCCATCCATCCATCCATCCATCCATCCATCCAATAAGCATGTTCCCACGGCGCTGAAGCCACCAGACCAACCAGCTCCTAAACACACCCAGTACCAGACGAACGCGCACGCACACACCGCATAAGGTTGCATGACAGCCCGTGGTCCCATCCAACACACAAACACGCACACACACGCACGCACGCACGCAAGCACACACACACAAACACCCTGGTGCCTTTGGCCCCCGCCCACCATTGTTACATTGAACCTGTTATGTGACAATCTATTTAAAAGCGGGCAAGGTGAACTCCACCCAATCGAAAAGAAGTCAAGCCAATTAAATGTTTGACAAGAGCTTGGGACATCAATGCCAGGCACCCTGGCGCAGTGACGCAATCACATGGTTGGTCAAGGCCCGTGCCGCTCCGACGTTTCCCTAAAAAAAAAAACACCAATACGAAGACACGACATAGACCACTCGGTCTTGATGAGGCGAGAAAGACTCATGAAGTGGCTGAAATGTCAGCACACACCCCAGAGTGTTCACGATTAGCTTAACTGGTTTATTCATGCTAATTGGGCTTTTGGTCGTCACAGTTCAATTATGTTTGACTTTAGGTGTGTCGTTCCTTCATTTGGTAAAGTCCTTTTCAAGAATGTTAAACCTGCAGCGGCCATGGGTGAATTGAGTCTTGGCCATTTTCCCGCTCTGAGACCGCTCGTAGCACTCGTAGCACTTCTAAGGTGGCGGCTTGAGCCGCCCCGGGTCCACACGCCACGCAGAGAATGACGTAAACTCAACAGATGAAAACTTAATGAGTGTCCATTAGCAGCACAACTGCCAGGAAAGTGAGCAAGCGTGCGCATGACTTCTGCATTTGAGAAAAAAATAAATAAAAATAGAGGGTGACTTTGTCCGCATATACGTCGATCAAGAAAATTTACCGCACACACGGGCAGTGTATGCATGTTTTTCTAATGGCTCTTGTTTTCCATGAAAGTGAACTCAGTTTTCCCAGTCCAGCTCAATTATATCAGACTCAGGGAAAAAGTGACTTGATGCTATTCAGAGAAAATGCGGCCGAGAGGGACAAACGCTCTTATGAAGCTGATGTCACATGTTTTCCAACGTGGTCGTGTGTGCGTGCGGAGTCTTTTTTTTTTTTTTTTTTCATGTGACACAGCTCTTGTCACCGCATCGATTATGATGACTTGCATCTATATGGCTCACACCAAGCGTGTTAGTTGTTGATTCGCCAAGCTTATAGGCAAGAACTTTGGACGAGTAACGCCGCAGAGAAATGACATCTTCCAGACATGAAACGGCTTCATCCAGATTGAGGAATTCATTCGGGCTGCTCCAGTCCCCATGAAACTGTGCAAATGGTTGACTCTCAACACATTAAGTCGACTAGCTGAAAAAAACAACTATAGCACAATTTAGTTTGAATTCACTTTGTTCAGAACCGGAGAGCAACCCGCCAACTGACTTGTTTTTTAAGGATGAAAAGAATTTCTTCCCATTTTCCGAAGTCACATTGCAAATGACACACTACAGAACTTTTTTTTTTTTAACAAGGTTCTATTGATCACTTTACTGCTATTGCTGACATTCTTAGAGAGTTGACAACTTGAAAAGGTCGAAACTAATTTCACAACAAGCCAACGCAGCTCAAGTACGATTTGAACGAGAGCAGCCTCACAAACAAGGAGTCGTGGCGCTGACTGTACGCTAAACAAAAGCCTCGTCTAGAGTGAAACGCACACGCAGGCCTCAATACACGCACGGACGCTTTCATTGACGAGCGGCCCGACAAGTCGGTGAAGGAACTCCTACCGTTGGTCTTCCACGCACTCGTACTCCTCTCATGGCTTTGTCTCTTGCGTCCGAGAGCCAAAGGCGCTCTTTGCGCTTGACTTGTTTGGGGGTTAGTGAGAGGAGTGACTGAGTGGGACACCTTGGAGGGAGGGGGGAGAAACCGTGGAGGAGCTGACGAAGAAAGCAGCACGCACTTGACTCTTAACAACAGTCACAGACTTGGGCCAACATACATACACACAAAAAACAACAACTCTGCCCTCCTCTAACCTTGACAGAACTGGAGCATTAATGTCCGTCTGAGTGTGGTCTCAGATCTAAGAAGACGTCCCATTATTGATTTCACTGGCGGGGCTCATGCAACTATCCCACCGCCATCACCACCACACTAAAGCACTTTAGGCCCCGCCCACTCAATTTCAGCCACACTTTCCACAATAAACTAAGAGGAAGAGAGGTTGGCAAAAGGAAGTGTCTGAGATTTCCAACGACTTGAAGGCGCATGTTCTTTGAAATCACGCATGAAACCCTCGGGGGAGGAGACAGTGGGTGTCGATAAGGTGCAAGGTGAAAACAAGAAAATCAAGTTGCGGTCTTAACAATCGTCCGGCGCAGGCCTCAAAATGCAACCCCCCACACACACACACACACACCTTGCAGATTAGGTAGCACCGCCTCGCTGTTCGCACTTGTCGACAGCTAAATTTCACAAGCTGGACCACGTCGACGCGCAAATGAAGGCTGCGAAGCTAACCGATTCCAATCAGTTGCTTTTTCCTGTACTCGCTCAAGGTGGTCGAGATCTTGCCGCGATGGAGTGATACTCAAAAAGACGAGTTGCTCGTGCAGCGTCACACCTTCCTGTCATACGCGGTCACCGACGGCGGGCTCGCCAAGGGGAGTGCGCTTCCTGTAAGTCCGTAAATTGCGCTTGCAAGGAGGAATTTACTGTACAGCTGACTAACTGGGTGGGGGAGGGTGGGGGCGATACACGCAACACAAGTTTTTCGAGATGTGAGCCGTCGATCAGAAAATTTTGGAGAATTACAAAGAGCATGACGCAACTGCATATCCTCCACTGACTAAATGCTAAGACACTAGGAAACGCTATCAGCCCACAAGTTAACAATTAGCCGCTGTTGTTACCCTTTAAGCGACAGATATCTGAATACCAACTGTGGAGTAATACAGTGTGTGTAGAAAGACAGGGTGCATTGGTAATCAAGCAATGCTCACGTGAATATGTTCTTTATCTCTGCAAAGAACTGCTGCCGCACTGAGGAGCCAAGAGAGGAGCTGGGCACAATACAAATATACGAGCAAGAGTGGAGCTTCATATTTCCCAGCCCGCAGAAGCAATTCATAGGAATCTTTCCTCCTCCAAAAGAGGACAAAGTGCAGCTACGTGGAGTTCCCCTTCCAAGTGGGGGTCACTTTCAACTGCGGGGGCGTTTTGTTCATCGCCTCCCTCCCGCTTTTGCTGAAGCGAGATTGATTATGATAAGCACTGGCCGGCTGTCTTACTAGAAGAGTTGAATCACAAGAGACGGCGGCGGCACAGGAGCACACCGGTTTGGAGGGTGGGCGGGCAGGCCCTCTGAGGCCACGGCGGCGGCGCCCCGTGACTGAAAATGAGGAAATGGCAGACGCACAACTTCCTCTATTGACACATGTCGAGTGGGGGCAAGACTCAACTGTAGCAGCCTGAAGTGAATCAACACACACTCACACACACGCGCGCGCGCATGCTTAAGAAGGCATTGTCCGTCACCCTTGCATGTTTGTGCGTTACGAGAAGCCCTCCATCCAGAAGCGACGCTTCACCACGCCTCAGACACATGCTAGTCATACGCCGGCAGACCCATGATCACATGATTTGTTACGCCATGCTGTCCAGCGCACACACACACAGGCCTTTCCTCAGTGGAAAGGTCAACATAGAAACAAATGCCAATTATTTTCTCTCTCTTTTTTTCTATGTGCCACTGTATGTTTCATCTGAATTGATCTGTGATTATTTGGGGCCAGATTGCCAATGAATCTATCACGTCTCAGCCAGAGAGACGTTTTTCAGTCTGATCGGCCCACGATGCGGCACGGGTGAGAGAACTCCACCGACACGTCGTCCGCGTATTAGCGAAAGGTGAAGCTTGTTTTCTTCAACTTGGGGCTCGTACTCGCAATAAAAGTACAAGTGTGGTTTTTGGCTCAATTCATGGTGTGTCTTTAAAAGCTGCGCGCAGCGTGGGCTGCCCTCAAACCACACAGGAGTTAACTTCCAGGCCGCCTATGAAATATTCAAGCGCTTGGTCCATCTCCGTGGGCCGGGCTGTTTTTCCAGGCAGCCCAGCCCGCCCCTACAGCAGAAGCTCCACAAAGTCGGCACGGACGTGGCATCAACCCGATGGAGCGCCAGCGGCTCACACCAAAAAAAAACGTTCACCGAAAAGACACTCTCGGAAAGGAAAGCAGCCTTCCGTGAAGATGAGATGACAATCGTGGTGCTCGTGAGCGCTGTGTGTTCTCGCTTCCTACCTGCAGTCCATAAACAGCGGCGAGAATGGCTCCTTGGTCGTCTCCGTCCCTTTTCAACGTCTTACACCCTGAGGGAAGGAACAAGTACGAGTCACTCGGAGCATTACTTTCAGCTCATTTCAATCCCATCAGAGGAACTTTAGGGAGCCAACAAAGGATGTGCTCGGTGGGATTGAAGAGGTGGTTGGGGGTTAAGGGGGCGGTCCTACTAAAAGAAGACAGTTACATCTTGTAACATCATAATCAATGTTGGGTCAATGTGAACCATGTTGTAATTGTGAGCCCATTTTGAGTAGTAGAAGATGTTGGCCGCATTGAATAAAGTGCAAGCTGATTCCGAAATTGTGATGATAGTGATGATGAGGTGTGGCAAAGGGAGGAAGCAGGCGAGCACAGAGGTCATGTCGGGACAGCGGGAAGCGGAGATGAAGCAGATGTCCAATTATCCCGGACTGCCATTACACCGCCATCGGATGGGCGCTACGAACCGGCCCTGGTCTTCACGTACTCAACACGTGGCGTGCAGCAGCACTGCATGGCTTTGAATATTTTCACCAAGGCTGACATGAGGTTAGTCAAGTGAGGTGGGATTGTACCTGCATGGGCGTCTCTCCACTAAACTAAACAAGTCCTGTGTGTTTGTGTGTGCACGCGCGAGTGCGTGTGTGCGCCCATTTCAGGGGAAACCAAACCCAAGCCAGTCGAGCTTGTTGGGCCGGTCTGTCAGAGGGGCGAGCCAGCCTCATCTACCTCTGTGAACACACACACACATACACACACTTACACACAAGCCCACTGGCACGCCAGGCCTTCCTGCCTGCCTCCACAGCTCTGCAAGCACGCACGCACCAGAGGACAAAACACAGGGTGCGCCCTCCTTCTGAAGAGGATGGGGATGCGAACGATGGCAGAGACCACCACCGACACACAGTCGGCTAAATACCCCCCTGCATGCGTGTGCATGGCACGTGTGAGCAGGTTGGGTTTTGTATATCAGCTCACGGACGTCTTCTATAATTAGCCAGCTCACAAATGGACTCCACGACCCCTCCCTTTCTGTCTTTCTTTATCTTTCTTTCACTGGCACTTTCTACCTCTCACCTGGTTGACATATTTATGCTTCAAACTATCACGCAACGGCCGCTCCAGCAGAATAGTTAATGGACACGTGACGTGTTCGCGAGTCCTCCCGTGACCCCGTTCGGAAGCTTTAGGAGGAGTAGAAGCGAGCGCAGAAATGTTTTTCTTGTCCATGCAGATTGTAAACAAGTACATATAAATCAACATGTGCAACACACGCAAGGTATTAAGTTGAGATGTTAGCTTAGCACTCACCTGTGTCACCTGTCCTGCGACTCGTCGCCTCCCACCGCGCTCACTTCCTGATTTGTGTCGACCCTATACGCCAGCTTCTTGTTCCTCTTCGTCTCTTGTATTAAGTTCTTCGAAAAATAGTTGGAATCCGCCGGCAAAGTCCACAGCCTTCACCTCGCGTCATAAGTTGGTCCCACGGCGTCGTCTCCTGCCACACCGCCGGTCGGATCAAGCCCCCTCCACCCCCTCGCCGGTGACACTGCCTCCTCAAGCCCACTCCAGCTCCTTCAGCTCCGCCTTCCGAGAACCAGGAAGCGGCTTGGCCTACTTAACGCCCCGCCAGACGCCGATTGGCTTCGGCGGCGTGGGAGAGGAGCGCGCCCACAGCGTGCCGGCGGCGGTGGGCCGGACCCCAGGGCAGGGATCCGGGGGGGCATCAGGTAGGGGGGTGGGGGGGACATCAGGTAGGGGATCGACAAAACGCAAAATTATTTATTACAATGTTTTGGAGTGAAACTGACTTGGAGTTAAGTCAATTGCCAATTTCCTCATACTGTTAAAATGTCATATGTATATGAAAGAATAAAGTTTAATGAATTAATTATTTAATAATTAATTAATTCAAAAGTGTCTAAACTGGAAACATCATCTCGCTCCTTCTTGATGGGTTCCAAAGTGAGGGTGCAAGAAGTGGTGAGCTGCACCTGCCCAGCCCACCCCCACCATCCTGAAATCTCTGCTTATTCTGTTTCCACTCGCTCTTCGCCGCGTCTGTCGGGCCGCGGAAACCCCGTGAAAGTGTTAAATGGGTCTAATCCGTCTCGAAAGAGTTTCTTCCTAAAGCGACACAAGACCTGGAATAACAGCAAATGGTTCTGACCATCATAATGTTGTCGCCATCTAGCGATCACTGACATTTAGGCACACACCCGGCTTCCGGCAGCACTGAACTTTCCATAAAACAACACCCTTGCATAATTCGTGTTTCGTATACTTACAGAATATGATTAATTTGCTTCGTAAAAGTCGTATACGTGCCTCTTAAGTGGCCACCGTAAAAAAAATCCTGATGCAGTGGAGAGGCTGCATCTTGGTTCAGGGGCCAGAGTGATATTCATATACATGTACACGAGATGGGACGGCTTTAGGAAAGCTTAACCTTGGATACAAGCAAGGGCGTTCCGCCGAGTGCCGGTGAAATTAACACTGAATGAAGGTGCAAGTGGCTTCACTTGGCTACAAGTGAATCCAGACATTACGTGTGAGCCCGACCGGTACAAGGTCACCATGCATGCAATTGCAACAAACGAGACCTGCACTTGAATGGAAAGGAAGGAAAATGCCTCTTGTTATAACATTATTTCAAGTTGAGCCACTGTTCATCAAAATTAACATCATTTGAATATTAAAGACTGAAGTGTATTATTGCAAATATCTGTGAAAACGAGTATGATCACATTCACATTTCAAGTAGTCGGTAGGTCAATCAAGTTAGTTAGTGTAATACTTTGGATTAGCACGTATGTGAAAGCACAGCAAAAATCATTTATATTTCAATTCATCGATCCATGGCTTGTTGTTTCTCTACCTGAAATTAGAAGCAGACAATCCTGTTTGTTCCTTTCTGGCGCCGTTGTTGTCGCTGCACATGAATTATGCATGCTAGGAGAAGGAGGCACAACCATACACATATAAGCAAGCACATGCTCCAACACAGCCCACGGGATGATATCTAAAGCAGCTTTATTTTTATTATATAGTCACACTTACAACATCGTCATGACAATCGCAGTCATCTGTTCCTCCACCACTCTTGACATAAAATGTTCTTTCCCTTTTTTTTTCATTAACTCCATTCAAATGCTAGAGCTGTGATAAATAGAAAATCAAACGTTTTGGTCCTCATATATAGATACTGTATCGTCTAGGCATCATGGTATCCTTGTTGCTACCCACACACAACATCAAACGCAAGCAGAAATGGAGGCAAAGGGGCTCGGCCGCCCGCCGCCGTGTGAACAAGAGGCTGATGGAGTGTGGCAAAACCCAGAGCGTTTGCCCGCCAAGCTGTGAAGTCACATGAAAGCTGCGTGGACGTAGATGAAAGCCGGAGAAGAAGGTGGTCGGTCGGGCAGCCGGGCGGCCGGCTACATATTTACAACCAGACAAACCAAAGTAGCAGTCAAAACTACAACTGACACTAAAACATTTGCTGCGTGTGGGGGCAAAACAAACTATACACATACACACACCCGCGACAAATCAAAAGCAATGTTTGTAGCGATCTGGTTGTTGTTTTGGTGAAGATGGGAAGCGAGACGAAGCCGCGCGTATTGCCTGTATGCATTTGCTCGTGGGCGGGGTGGGGTCACATTTTCTTATATTCATAGTTTCAGTACAGTGACATACAATACTGTGCATAAGTCTTGGGTCACAATTTCATTTGGTACTTTTGACATCAGGTGAGCTTTGAATGATGGAACGGTTGAACACATCAAGCACAAAGGAAGGCCGTGGCCAAAAATCGAAATGTGAAACTCGGAACTATCGCGAGATGTCCTGGCTACCAGGTCAACGTGGTGTCCTCTAACATAAACAAGACTCTTAGTATTTGCTAAACTGGTAGAATAAAACAAGTTTATTCAATTGATAACAGGCAAATTCTGGTTTTAGCCATATCTTTTTTTTTTTTACATTTGATATTACTCCTCAAAACTTTCAAGTAGATAACTACACTCTAGATGCGGGAAATCATCAAAGCTCGGAATGTCCAAAGACTTATGCACGGCTGTCTCACACATATTGCTGTTGACAATGTCCCCCGGCCATGTTGTTGTTGTTTTTTTTTTTTGCTTTTGCATCGGCCTGGTCCGAGCTTGGCCCAAACAACCGTTGTCGAACCACATCTTAAACGTTCCTTTCTCAACGCTTGGCCCAGCCGAGTCACACAAACGGATGTGCGATGTTCTAAGGCGCTTCCATCCTAGCGTGAATGCAAACACAGTGCACCGGGATGTGTGGAGATGGGTCGGTGCGACCTCCTCTTGCGGTTTCGCTTACATGTTGGCAGGCAGTTTGTGCCTCAGCCCCTCGGAGTCTTTTCTAGCAACCGGCAACTGGGGCTCAGTTTGAGCGACCTTTTGGGAGGCGCCGTTCGCTGGGGTGGCTGTTTGCGTTGACGGAGCGGTACGTGAGGGCGAATCGAGTCGGGAAGGATGGCCCGGTGCCAGTGTGGGGACTGTGTTCGGTTGCGAAGGGAGAGTGGATGTGGCTGAGTCACCGGGGGGTGTCGCAGCCAAAGAGGGGGGCTTTGTTGAGCTTAACTTTGCGGGACGATTCAAGCCCGGGGCAGGGCTCGAGCCGAGCACGGGATGGGCTTGATTTACCGGGTGAACGGTGAAGCGGACTTTGGCGGAGGAGCCTGTGCTTGCCAGGGCAGGATTTGACGTGAGAGAAGACATGGCTTTGGAGATCTGAATGGGCGGAGGGCTTCTGGCAGAACTAAAGACAGAAGGCTGCAGACAGGAGCTTGGACTCGGGGATTTACTCAGGCAAGCGGTGGATGTCGGCGCTGGAGGTGGCGCCAGCGTCTGGCCGGGACTTTGGGGAACAACGACGGATGATGGTGTTGAAGTGGGGCTGTGGGAAGTGGGCGGTGGATAGTTGCGCGCCACCCGTGTGACAGTTGGGGAGGGGATCGGGGTGGGTGCCGGACTGGCGCCGGACAGCGGTGACGCCGCGGGCGGTGTGCTAGACACCTTTACCCGTGCGCCTTGCGGGGCTGCCGGTGACATGGCGTTCGCAGGCGATGGCGGTGAAGAGCTCAGAGACGACTTGCGTCCAAATGCTTGGGGCAGTGGAACCGGAGCGGAAACAGACGAGGGAGGAGGCGTGGAGGAGGGCGAGGGAGATGAAGAGCGGGGAGAAGGGCTGGTCACAGGTTTGGGCCGCGGAGTTGACGCGAGTGGCAGCGGGGCGGTTCCTGCCGAGGGAGGAGTGGAGCAGGGTGGCGGCGAGGACGAGCGAGAAGGCGCACTCAGAGTCGCTTTGGGGCGGGGCGTCTGCATCAGGGACACCGGCATGGGCGCGGGGCAAGGGATGGCAGATGGTGAAGATGCGGAGATAGCCAAAGGATTGCCGTGCGGGCCACATTGCACGTACATGCTGGGCAGAAGAGGTGCTTGGATCTGTGGACCGGATGCAGGATTTGCGATGGGCTGCACCGCAGGGTTGGAGCTAAGCATTCCTGCGCTGCCACCTCGAGCCAGTGGCCCCGCCAAGAAAGGAGTCGCAAGCAAATTGCCTCCGGAGGCCTTGCGATGGAGAGGTGGGTAAGGCTGCACTCCGGCCCAGGAGCGGTGAGGCAGCGTGGGCTGCGATGCCGACAGCAGCCTGGCCTCCTGGGTCAGTCGGCCCAAGGCGGGCAGGCCTTGACAACTGTGGCGCAGCAGAGCTTCTTTGGCCCCCTGCTGGTTGGTTGCAGCGGGGCTGCCATCCGAGGTGCTGGAGGAGGCAGCAGCAGGCTTGGCGCTCTGCATCTTGGCGACAGGTGGCATCGATGCTCCTCCGGCAGGTGGGGTGACTAGGGATCCGCCGAGCACCGAGGGGTAATCGCCCTGGAGGCGCAGGTTGTAGTGAAGAGTCCTTCCTTGTTGAACTGACACAGCGGCAGCGGTGGGAGGAGTTTTGGCCACCGGCGGGGAAGTCATCCCGCCCAGTGGCCCCATGCTGGAGGGGGAGGCAGGGAACGCTCTGGGGGACAAACCTCCCATTCCGCTCATGGCCATCATTCCGATGAGGGAGCTAACGGAGGGGCGCAATGGTTGCAAAACTGGAGCCCGAGGAGGCGAGAGCGGAAACGAGGAGGAGGGGGACGGCGAGATCAGAGGGGAAGGTAGGAAGAACGTGCCTCCCAGCGCGTGTTGCTGCTGCTGCTGCTGCTGGTGCATGAGGGCAATGGCCACATTGCTAGTGGCAGCCGCCGTCTGCAGCGGGGCGTGCACCAGTGGCGCCCAGATGACGGGGCGGGGCCTGGGGGACATGGCACCGTTGCCGCCGCCTCCCATGACGCCGCCTCTTCCCACCGCTGCCGCCGCAGCGATGGCGTCCTGCATGGCTGGCATGCTGTCGTGCTTGACGATCTGCTGCACCAGAATGCTGTCGCAGGAGCCCAGGCTGCCCGCCGTCAGCCCGGCGCCCGTTCCCGCACCTCCTCCGCCCCGACCCCCGCCGCGGCCCATACTGCCCCCGAGTGAGCCTCCTTGAGAGGACTTGCGCAGCAGCACAGAGTTCTTCCTGCCTGTAGGGAAAGCCACACACACACAAACTTTAAGTTCCTACCAAGGATGGTTCCCTCACCACCTCTGACACACAAAAGGTGCCTTCCAATTTGAAAAATGGGGACCGGATGAAGAGGGGTGAGGGGTAAGTCAATCCACTTCAAAAAGTCAGAGATTACCTATCCGATCCAATCGGTCCACAGCAACGGTCTCGAAGGCCCGTCGCATCATGGGGTGCTCCTCCAGAACCTCGTTGAAGCTGTCCACACTGAGCGAGTACAGACGGCAATACGTGTCGGCGCGCACACTGGCCGTCCGCCGCCCTCGTGTCAACAAACAGATTTCTGCCACGGGAGCAACACAAGATAACTCAACAAGGAGAAAGAGCAGCGTGTTCACTTTCCTTCCAGGAGCACACTAGTCGTCACCTCCGAAGTAGGAGCCGTCACTGAGTTTGGTCTCCTTGTTACCGCGGGTAAGCACGCTGACGCGGCCGTGCTGGATGAAGTACATCTTCCTCCCCACCGTGCCCTCTCGGATGATGAAGTCGGCCGGCTGAAAGACCTCAAAGCGGAGCTTGGTCAGCACGGCCGTCACAAAGTTTGGGTCGGCGTTGGCGAACAGCGGCATGTTGGCCACCAGGCTGCGGCAGTTGAAGCTTACAATCTCCTGTGAGCGCACACCGTCAAGAGGCGGAGTCAACCAGGAACAGCTTTTGGATGCACATTGGGAGGAAAACCCTGTGTGTGTGTGTGTGTGTGTGTGTGTGTGTGTGTGTGTGTGTGTGTGTGTGTGTGTGTGTGTGTGTACCTCTTTAAGGGGCTCACTGAGTTCTCCCAGGATGTTCTCCTCGTCAAACATCTTCCCTTGGAAGCGGTGCTCGTAGTACTCATGAATCTTTTGGCGGACGTCTGCAGGAAGCTTGTGGAAGGACATGTACTGCTCCACCTGCTTGTACTGCGCACACACACAAATACCCACACACTTCTTAACTGGCCGACGAGGATGAAAAGGCGTCAGGTGAGCACACCTTCTCCTGGTACTGTCGACGCGACGAGTCCAGCGACTGAATGAGGGCGGTGGCGTGGCCGATGAACATGGCATAGCAGGTGGCGCCCACGATCATGCTCAGCATGGTGAGCCACACGTCGGTCATGCCCTCCGGGGCCTGGGCACCGTAGCCGATGCACAGCATGTGGCTCATGGCCTTGAAGAGGGCGTACGAGTACTGCACGCCCCATGTGTCGTTCTGCCCCCCCACACACACACCCACACGCACACAAACACACACACAAAAAAGAAGCACTTCGGTCAGTGAGGTCCCGATTGTCCGGCGGCCAAAACGTAATCCCGAGCGACTGTCACGTTTGTGTTGTGTGCCTTCATATTGCAATTATGCAATTTCAAAGGTCAAATTAAATGCAAATTGGACCTATGTGGAATATTGTGCGTGCGTGTGTGTGCTATGCGGGTGGCCCAACACATGAAGGGGTTTTCTCCAGGGACAATCCCAGCATTTGCCAGCTCGGCAACAGTCGCCAAGGCAACAGCGATGACATGACTCAGCGCCTCATGCGTTTGTGTCCTGTGTGTGTATTGTGTTTAAAAAAAAAAAATGCCCATTCACAAACACACTCGAGCCTCCTCACTCTGGAGGGTTTGTGTGTTATATTTTCCTTTCTCTCGGTGGATACGTGTTGATAATGACGCTTTTGTTCCAGTCGGCCATCTTGTTGCGTGAGCCAATTAACAGCAAACACGCACGCAGACGGAGAACCCGGAAAGCAGGCCGCCATGGGAACTAGAAAGCGTGCCGACTGTCCAAACAAAACGAACGAGGCAAACATTACGCTCACCACCATCAGGTTCTTGGAGACCCAGCAGTCCGGCGGGAAGTCCTGCAGCATGGGCACCAGGAACTGCAGGCAGCCGTCCCAGTGGCACAGCAGCAGCATCATCCCGATCAGATTGACGATCCTCACCATGGCACTGGCCAGGTCGTACGTCATGTGGAAGATCTGGGGAGGAGGGAGATGGTGGACTTCAAGCAACAACTGCATTTTGGTGCCTCCTCACCTCCTCCCACTGGTGGATGTAGCGGATGAGTCGGGAGAGGCGCAGCAGCCGCAACAGGCTGAGGATTTTGGTGAAGCGCACGATGCGCAGCGCCCGGGCCGTCCGGTACACCTCAGAGTCCAGACTGTCCACCATCAGGAAGATGTAGTCCACGGGGATGGAGGACACAAAGTCCACCAGGAACCAGCTCTTCAGGTAGTTGTGACGGATGGCCCTGCCGCACAATCGGCGCGTGACATTCCAGAAGCTGTGACCCAGCGCTGGCTGTTCCCGATGGACGCATCTTCACTCACCGAGGGTCCAGCAGAATCTCTGTGTTGTCCTCCTTGATGATGCCCGTGCGGAAGTTGAGAACCAGGTCCACCATGAAAAGCGTGTCAGACACAACGTTGAAGATGATCCACGAGGGCGTGTTCTCATCCCGAAAGAAGGTGATGCCCACCGGCAGCACGATCAGGTTGCCCATCATCAGAACCAGCATCAACAGGTCCCAGTAGAACCTGCGCGGGGATGCCAGCGGATTTTAGGAGCAAACTTGAGCGCCGTCGGGGACAAACGGAGCTCATCGGTAACCTTGAGATGCCTCATCAATCTGGACGGCGTTTGGAAGTGGGGCATGACGCAAGGCCTAGTCCAAAAACTGTGTGTGTGTGGGGGGGGGGGACAATGTTGAAGATGACAGGCCAGACGACCTGATAATGTGCGGGCCACTTGCGTACTCCTTCTGTCTCTCTCCCGAACGGTCACCCTCATCCATCACTCCAACCCATATCAATGACTCGCCACACACACACGCACGCACACACACACACACACACACACACACACACACACACACACACACACACACACACACACACACGACTCTGCCTTTCAGCGAACATACTCAAGTGCTGCGGTCGATCCCCATTGAGCTCTAATTTGGTAACAAAAGTTCATGGTGGGACCACTAGACTGATGAAGATGAAGTATGGCTCACCTCTTCATGCACACACTTTTTACAAAAGTGAGGCAATGGGGATGCGGCTGCCATAGTAATGTACAAAGATGAAATGTGACCTTGAGGAGTGTCTTGGTTCACTGCTATTACAGAGAACAATTCGACGAGCCGCTGGGACGGAGAATCATGAATGGATGATAATCGCCGTTTGTGCCGTCCGGTTGGATTCACGATGGGCTTCTCTGCTCACATTAAGCTCAAAATGGCAACTACAATTTAAATACAAATTGAATCGGGGTTGTTTCTTTGGAAATAACTACACTGTAAATAACAAAAATTTTTCAATACCCACTACTCCAGAAAAAAATGCATAGTGTTGATATTGAGATGTTATGTTTGTTTTAACATTCAAACCATTTTATCTTTTGACACAGTAGATGGCAGGTGGGGTGCCTGAGAAGCTTTCTGATTTGGAAAGAGTGGACCCATGCAATGACTTGAGGAGACGTGTGTGTGTGTGTGTGTGTTGTGTGTGTGCGTGTGGGTGTGTGTGTGTGTGCGTGCGTGCGTGCATACGTGCGAGTGTGCAAAGTGGACCCTGTTGCTAGCATGCGCATCAGAATTGCAAATGCAATTAAAGTTGCTCGACGGGTGTTCTTGCCAGCCAGCGAGCGCTATGATGAACGTAAGCAGGTGCTGGGCGAGAAGTAGTGACCCGCAAGGAGCTGCTCAGCTGGTGTCACACTCAGCGTTCCTTTCGCCCAGCCCATCTCCCGTGATTGCTGCCTTGATGAAAGGAGGAGCGGCCTTTGTCGCTGTCAGCCAAATCAAAGCGCTACCGCTCCAGACCTCTCCATTGACATCCATTTGGGATTTGGGCCAGAGCAGAGGCGGGCTACGCTCTCATACAAAAGTTTTCACACTTCTCTTATCCGTATTTTTGGACAGGGCGCCGAAATTTAAATTCCGAAGGTGAGAACGAATGCAAACGTCCTGACCCATTCACGAGCTTCTTTGTGGACCAAAAACCAACACAACAAAATTCAACACCAAATGACCATTTTGCATACACATACATTTTGTACATACACAAACACAATTCAAAGCCACTGGGTTGAAAATGCCTCTGCAAAAATAAAAAAGCAATTTCTTTCTGCCGGCGAGAACTTTGTTTTGTAATTAATTGATGGAAATATATTCAATAATGTCCCAGACTGCCTTACACGCCACCAAAACAAGTAAGACAACTCGCTTGGTTGGACACGGAAGAAATAAAACGTCGTTTAGCGGCACGACCTCTCGTCCAGTCGGTCAACGTTGGACGAAGAGCGGGAAAGCAGCTTTGGCATGTCGCTTTTCAGACGACAGCTACTTGACGGAAAACTTCGAAGAGTGAATTATGCAGAACGCACACTCAAGGTGCATAATTTACAACGGCATACATAATTAATCCTCTTCAATTGTAATCTTCCGCCGGCGGTAATTGGAATTATTAACATCCGCGGGCAGCTTTGCTTGGATTTCAATGAGTGCTGAGATTAGCTGCGTGCGCTCGCCTTACGCCATGTCAGCGGCCTTCAACATGATGGACACACAATACAGTCTGTGTGTGTGTGTGTGTGTGTGTGTGTGTGTGTGTGTGTGTGTGTGTGTGTGTGTGTGTGTGTGTGTGTGTGTGTGCAAAATGTGGGCCAGAAGGATCCCCTGGAGATGGAGTTGTTGCAACAGTCTGTCTGGAGGTTCAGAGCGCTAGCAGCCTCTTAAGCTAGCACACGGTCAGTGGACGTTCCCCTCATTTTAAAATCAATCGCACCTTCAATATTTGCCATGATGCTCAATTGCATATTTTCGCCACTTCAATTAGACACGCTTGAAATTGACGGTCAAAATAATTGATCAAGCTTTGAATTGGGAGCAGTAAGAAAAGCTTCGTGAATGCCGCAGCTCATTTGCAGGTCTGAGTGGCAGCAGGCTACACTGGAGTATTTTTACTCGCGGTATCTGACAAGTCGAGACAGCGCTGTCTAAATTGGACGACTTGTCACCTGCACTTTGTCTGCGCTGGAAACAACTCTCACTCCTCACATGCCCCCCCCCCCCCACCTTTCCCTGACACCTATTCTTGTCCTGCCTCCATACATCCTCGGCTGCATCCATCCCCTGTGGCCTCCAGTCCTTCTCACTGCACTGCACAATGTCCCTCCCCCCCCCCATAAGACGTGACTCAAGTCATCATTTTTAGTTATGATTAGTTATAATTGTTGAGTAGCCACAGATACTAAGAACTAGTATTTTTTATGCATATACCTCCCACCCCCCAAAACAGCGACAGATAATCTTAAATATTCCAATCTAGCAATTTTCTGACAAGTTACATGAAATTACTGCCAATTTTCTATTTTGAGTTCCTGATTGATGGCCAAGTGGCTATACCTTAATGAGGCTAGTATTGTTACCGACATGACACCTGGAAAGGACAATTCCTCAAGTAGAGCTACGTGTCGTAAGAACTTCCATTTGGTCATGAAGAATTTGCACTCGTGGTTTGTGCATGTGTGTCGTCTCACCTGAAGTCACTGTAGGGGTGTATGATCCAGGATCCGGCTGACTTGAGCCGTTCCTGCTCCAGAGCCACGGCCTTGTGCGATCCGAACATGCGCAGGCTGAACTTGTTGACGCCGGGTAGCAGCATGGCTCCAAATTGCCTCTGGATAAAGGTGCTCTGGTTGGACTGGCTGTAGTCCTCCCCGTCCAGACCCAGGCCAAACCCACTCAACGGTCCCAGCGTCTCTGGCGTCCCCGCTGTTGTGGTGTTGCAGGCAGTGGTGGTAGTGGTCTCGAGGCCGGTGGCCACCACCATCACCCCTGTGCCCGCCGACGAGGAAGTGGAGGCCAGGGCTGGACGGGAGGGGAGAAATCCCACCGAGCGGGGCGGAGGGTGAGCCGGGGGCACCGAGGCAGGTGGCGTGCCAGCCATGCGGAAGGGGAGGCCAGAACTCATGATGGAAAGGCGCCGGTTGCGTCCCCCCAAGGGGGCAGCCGCGTCCCCCCCCAAAGAAGCCTTCTCGCCCTCCAGGGATGCCTGGGACAGCCTGTAGCCCGGCGAGGGGAGGTTGCCCTTGCTACGCCTCTTAGACTCGCCTCCATTACGACGGGGGAGGCTGTCACCCCCGGAGCCTCCTGCGCTACTGGGAGTCCCCGCACCCCCCACCACCCCATCCATTTGTGAGGTAGAGCAAAACCTCAGGGGGGGGGGGGGGGGGGGAGAATTATCCACAACCGTATTCAGAGCAGTGGCTCATCTTTAAGGTTTTTGGACTTTGTAAGCGGAAGGTAACAGTTTGAGTCTGGCAACTCGATAGAGAGATGCTAGTCTGCTTCCGACCTAATGTCGAGGTGCCCTTGAGCAAGCCTGACCTCCTGAGCTCATGAGGTGCACTCCATTCGCGCTGACATTTATCCTTCCATGTCTGCATGCGGTTCTCTGCCAGTGGTGGCTGACACACAAAGACAGCAGTGTGACTTGGATATGAGAACGAGAATTAATTTGAAATATTCAAAGAGTCATTGTCGAGGTTGAGCGCCTTTTGAGGGCACACTCAATCTCCATTTGGTGGCAGCATGTGACGTTTGTCCTCACAGATGTTTGAACTCTCCTTCCTCGTCCTTGAACGCTCCGCCAGAGGCCCGCCCTCGCCGCTCCACAGCCGCCCTCATCGCTCCGACGCCGGCCACGTCGCGCTCCCGAGTCGGCGCTGCGAAGAATGACGGATCGCAATGCCGCTCGCTCATGCAACCTGATCCCTTTGCCCGCGCACAATGAAGGATGGTCGGGTGGACGACGTGCAGACAAGTGGCAAGGGCGTTCGATTCACTGTCAGCGGGGTCGAAGGTGCTCAGTGAGGGGCGCATTAAATTAGTCTCCCACTCGCCGAAATTGAGTCGCCACGTAAGGCACGGTGACGTCCACGGGTGGGGTGAAAAGAAAAAACATCAACGATGATGGTGACGGAGGAGCGAACACACGCCACAAACCTCGCTCACTTCCAAAAAAGAAAGCCACTGGACGGCTGCTGCTCCAGACCGAACGCGGCCACCTTCTCCTCAACATCATCCACGCGCGCTCCCCACTCGCGAGGACCCTCCGTGTCATCGTGTCCACAAGGACGCGCGCTAATGACAATTCGGATCATGACAGCATCCTTTTCCTCGTTGTGGCTCTTCCTTTCTCCTTTCTCAACAACTTGTTGAGCGGTCCAAGTGTCTGCTCTCCTTCCGTCCTTGTGAAGACAGCCGAGCGTGTGACGTCACGCGCGAATTTCACTTCTCCCCACGAGGTCGTACCCTCGCGTGTCCATGGAAGTAAATACAATACATCCACCTCTCGTTGTCTGTGTTGAAGGTGTGGACTGAATGGACCTGTCGTCATGACGTCCGAACCCTCCCCAACGTCCTCCAGACGCACGCGCGCGCTCACTCGCTCGCTCGCTCGCTCCCGGCCGATGGTGCGTCATCCACGCGCTCCTATCCGATGGGGAGAGCGTGACCCTCAGATAACGGGATATGCTATGCCCTGCAAATTACTCAACTGCAGATGGGGCAGACAACGAGGCAATTTGGGAGGAAGGGCTTAAGTAGTAGAAAGCAGCAATTCTCAAACTGGGCGTAGAAAAATCCCTGAAACGACTTACTTTCATTTTAAAAATTATATGAAATTAAAATTAAAAATTAAATTAATTCGAGGTTTAATTTAATTAATTTAGTTGTCAGACTTAATTAATTAAATATTAAATTAAACTGAATTACTGTATTTCAAATGAATAAAATTACCAAATTCAAACAAAATATAACAAAATTAAAACACGCATTAAAACAGCAATTTTTAAATTTAAATACTGGCTGGCGGTCACGCAATCCAATCTTTCCTCGGACTGACATGTAAATGTCTGAGAGGCTGGCTTACGAAGGAGTGAATAAAATAAAGCGCCATAAAGGACTGCCTAATGAGTTTATGACGGAGCGGCGAGCTGCTGCGGGCATCTGGATCATCTCAGCAGACAAAAGACCACAAGTCATATCTCATATCTGCTCTCGTAAAATAAAACTAAAGAAGTGCTCTTGCAGGAAGACTGCGAGTGGAATAAAAGGACAGAGTCCATAATCACATAAGAAAAGGAGCACAAGAGGGAGGATATGGTGTGATTGGTTCTAGTTTTATTTGGGAGACATTGCTTCGAAAATAGCTGGCGAGTGACGCTTATGTGACCTTGATGGCCCTCATGATGTTGGTGTGACCCGACCCGGGGATCCAGCCAGTCACAATGATCACCATGTCGCCCTCTTTGAAGAAGCCTCTGGCCTTGCCTGCACGCGCACCACAACAAAGCACCCGGGGTCAGCGCAAGGCTGCAAACTACAATGGGGCCACCCTGGTGGTGACCGAGCTCGAATTTCGACTTAAATTGAAACGCACACTTCGTTTTGGCGGTTGACATTGCAACGGTGGCGGCGGCGAAACTCACCTATGTCCATTCCAAAGTTGACCCGGTTGTCGACATCGTCAGCCCAGACGGGCGCAGGCAGAGGGTGAAAGAGGACGGGGAAGACACCTCGGAGCAATTGCGACTGACGCGCCACCTGAACAACAACACTGTTTCACTTGTTGTCTTTTCGTACAATGTAAATTTTATCCTGCTCATTTCAAGATTGATTCATACTGATGATGCTAATTTATATGTTCTCACTCAACGGGATGAATGAAATGCCTTTGGAGGAAACGCTTATCACAAGTCACACTTAAACTACAAGAATAATCAACCGGGGTTCCCTTTCAGGCTGGCAAAAAATAACCAAGAGCAAAACGGTGGCACTTTCAACCCAATTGAGGCAACCTGTTTCACTGCGTGGGCGCCGCCTTCAGAGCAGCTCAGCGCCTTGCAAACGGCCTTCGAGGCCAGGCCCAGATGTGAGGCGCCGAATGACTCAATCGACTACTGACCTTCAGGCGGCACTTGTACGGATTTTCGACGCATGTGGGCACACGTTTTAGAATCCTTTAGCCCAATGGGTGAGCCAGTTCTGTTTGCAAACGAATTTTGTGTTGTGACGCTAACCAAGGCAACAGCTGCCGTTGAAACGCAGTCGGTTTAGCGCTGTCGAGTTGCGCGTACCTGCGGGCTCCTGGTGACTGCAATGATTGGACATCGAGGCCGATACCTGGACAGGAACTGCGCCGACCTGCAAGCAAGTATGCCTCTTGTGGGTTTTTTCCCCCAAATGAGGGAAATGACATCCCTAAATAGTGTATCTTTTTTTTTTAGGGTCACAGTGATCACCTGCCACTGGTGGTGAGGACAATAATGGCGCCAGCGCAACATTTAAAGGCCGACTCAACAGCCCCGATAGCCGTCACTTCCGTGGGGTCCGAGGACAGAGGAGTCAGGCGGCGCAACTCCTCAAATAGCTGCTGGTGAAAAATGGCCGCCTCTGCCTCCCTGCAGATCTGACAGCACGAGACAGGGCGATAGACAAAGACAGTCAGCGGGGGGTGGGGTGGGGCTTAAATGTGGCGCGCGCACGCACGCACCGAGTGCATCATGGCGACCGCCTCCACGGGAAACAGGCCCTTGGCAGTCTCGCCGGACAACATAACACAGTCTGCTCCATCCAGCACGGCGTTGGCCACGTCACTGCCCTCGGCTCGCGTGGGCCGCGGGTGGGCCACCATGCTCTCCAGCATCTGCGCGCACACACAAAAGCTAATGTCAAACTTGTTTGCATCTGAGCCGTAGCTTAGTCACGGATGTCCTCTGGGGGCATAACGGCGAGACCACAAAAACATACAACTGAAATAGGTGTCAAAGAAACGTAGCTTGATTTGAAGTTCTAAATCTTCTAAAAATACATAAACAAGAAAATGGAAAACCTGTTGAGTAATACGAATCCATCGAGTGCATATGTGTAGGGTCAATGCAAATATTGATTGTTATTGCTCATGTACGAAACCAAACCCAACAGCGCCTTCGCGCATGATTGCTCATCACTGGGCAATACAAATGTTGAGGAGACATTTTAATGAGGGCAAAACCACGTTCCTGACCTGCGTGGCACAGATGACAGGCTTGCCGGTTGAGTTGCAGCGACCGATCATCATCTTCTGGGCGATAAAGACTTTCTCGGCGGGGATCTCTATGCCCAGGTCGCCCCTGGCAACCATCACGCCGTCGCTTTCCGCTAAGATCTCTTCGATGCTGAAACGCAGATGAGCAAGGGGGAGGGCATTCATATTTGGGGATGAGAGCAAAAATAGAAGATCTGACCGTAGTGCCCTCTCTGACTCACGTGGCACGCATTCAAAACGAGCGCGCCGCAGATGAGACAGTTATGACAAATATAGCGCCGTAATTGCACAGAGTCAAATATTCATGAGACGCTCGAGAAAAATTGATCATCATAAACGGCTGGCGGCTAAGTAACGGTGGGCATCGGATCAGAATGCTAAATTGTGTCAAGACACATTAAGTGGCGGCCGTTTGTCACTTCAAGTCACAGATTGTGAGAGAAAGCGCGAACCGACAGATGCCGTCGCCTCCGTGACAGCTGGCAGACGGCCGTCAAACCGGCATGCCGTCGGCGACCACGACAGGAAGTAGCTGCGCCCTTCCTCAATGTTGGCTGCCTTTCGGCTCTTTTTCTCAACGACAGCCTCACGGTAACGGCAATGTTCCCACAATAAGGAGCACGTGAGCGATGGGTCTTATTTTTGTACTCACTTCTGGACTCCTTGGCGACTCTCCACCTTGCTGATCACCTTGATGTCTTTGCCGTGGGGGCCCAGGGCTCGCCTGACGTCACGGACATCCTGCGCCGAGCGGATAAAGCTGGCGAAGACCATGTCCACGCCCTGCGCCACACCAAACCTCAAGTCGGCCTCGTCTCGCTCGCTGACCGCCGGCATGTCGATCAGGTCGCAGCCGGGCAGGTTGACGCCTTTGCGGCTGCCCAGCACGCCGTCGGCTTCAACCACCGTGTCCACCCAGTCCGGACCTGCGCGCCGCCCATACGTCAGAATCGAGGTTGCGGCTAATGCGAGAATATTTTCGTACCCGTTTCCAGAACTTTCAGCCCAATGAGGCCATCATCGATGTAGATCTTGCCGCCCCTCTTCAGGACCTGCGGTAGGCGGGGATAGTCCACCCAGATGGTCTTGCCGTCTGTGGAGTCTTTGTCAGCCTGTGCTGTCACCACATGGACATGGCTGCCCTTTTCAAGCTTCACCTCCTCCTCCACTTTCTTCACAAACAAACACATATCACTGCATGCTGGCTGAATGGGGATCAGGTCTCATGCTTGCCTTCCTGTCATTTGTTTGTTTATTATGTGCTTTAATTAAAAAACTAAATCCCCCGTAGTGGCATTTTGTTTTGATTTAACTTTGTCCATTAGCAGCTCAAATGATGAATCATGATCACAGTCAGCATTGAGGTTAAAAGCCATCTGCTCCATTTAAAGTTGCAGTCAGATGGCAGGAAGCGTCGTTAGCGGCCTGAATCCCGAGTGTGTTCGGAACACTTGCATACTTTCTCCTTGACGACGTAACTCAGAAGCCGGCGCGTGCGTCATGCGGAGCAGCCAGTAATCCAATCAAGACATGAAAAGGTTTCCAACGGCTTGCAGTCATTTAGCAGGCAAAGTAGGCGGTGCAATGCAAATACAAAAGAACATGATAACGTGGCCCAAAATAGCGCATACCACCACCTGTTGTTGTAGTGGTTGCCAAGATTCAATACCCCCAAAGATGACTAATTAAAGGAATGCATTGTGGAAAGTTTGACTTCTTAATCGCACTTCCACCACACTCTTAAGAATCAGTGAGGCTCATTTACATAATGACCAGGCCCATGACACACTCAGCTAGGCTGGGTGAGGATCCACAGCCGCTTTCAAGCAACAGTCTGACGACACTGTCTGAACAACTCTGACTGAGAAATCACCCCAAACATTAAGGATGTATGCCCCCTACTATCGTATCAAAGCCAAAAGGTAAGCAGACCTGCATGGAGTTTTGTTGGAACCACAGATTAGCATTAGCTAACGTGTTAGCCGTTGATAAGCAGCGCATCACTGATTGCGCGGTTGTGTTCAGATTGAGGGGTAAATAATAAGTGTCCCGTGTTGCGTCTTTACCCCGTTCACCAATCCAGTGCGTATCTCTGGTCCTTTGGTATCCAAGGCGATGGCCACGGGCCGATAGTACAAGGGGTCCGACGTGATCGTGTCCACTGCCTCACGGATGTTCTTGATGGTTTCACTGTGGTACTGAGAGACAACGTGGAGAACGCTGGCAGAGTGCAAACACGACCGTGCGTGGACACTGCATGAAAACGCACCTCGTGGGAACCATGAGAGAAATTCAAACGTGCAATGTTCATTCCGGCTTTCACCATCTCCTGCAGTTTGGTAATGGATCTGGAGGCGGGGCCTGAGGAAGGAAGGGAAAAAAGTTAATTTGATTGACATTGCACTTTTCAAAGCGAGCGGCTGCTCGTTGCTGACCGATAGTGCAGATGATGCTGGTGTTGCGCGCCGTGATGGGCTCCTGGTCAATGTCCAGAAGACACAGATGCTCCAAGAAGGTGTCCGCCATGCTGGCATCCAGCTGCTGGCGCTGGATGAAAGAGTCGGGCAGCGTCATGGACTCCGAGTAGCGTCTGATGCGAGCTGCCGACACACCAAACAGGCAAAAGGTAGACAGTCAGAGACGAGCTGACACAAAAAGGTCATCGAGCGCTGTTCCCGGTTTGAAAGTAAACAAGCGACTGTAGTTTTCAAACAGCAGCCAAGAACGTTTTTCTTCTACCTTGTTTGTTGGTATTGCAAAAGACAATCTGACCTGGATGAACTGGATCAAAGCTAAAACACGAAATGCTATGTCGGCCCAAAATATGTGTGTCATATTGTGTGTGTCAGTCACGCTAACTGAATTGCATTACTGTATTCATCTCTTGCACCACAGCCGGAGAGAACATGCTAAACAACAGTTGAATGTCAAGCGAACGTGGAAATCCTAATTAGCATTCACGTTGGAGTGACCGTTTGTGGACTGCAGGCCACTTGGGGGCAGTTAGACAAGCTGGAGATGCTCAGACTCTAACCTTACATCTTATCAGAGGCCATTTTCAGGGCCACACTATTTTTTGGAATATTATTTAACTTCTAATTTCCTCAGGTTAGAACTTTCCCATTTGGCTAAAGACAAGCACAGTTAATTTGATTTAAAAAAGCAAAAATCATCGCAAATATAAATTGTAGAAAGTGATAGTTATTTTACACAATACACAATGATGGAATTATTATCATACACTCTTGAGCATTTTATGGCCCCAAATGTTTGGGTTTTAGCCATAGATCGTCCGGCCGTCGTGTCGACCATAAATGGAGACCCCCCCCCAACAGTTATGAATGCAAGCCGTTCCAAATCAATATGGTGTTCTGACAGCGGCAGGGAGGTTGCATGCGTTTGTGGCGAATGGAAGCCCCCCCGAGGTGGCTTGACATTTAGCGCATTTACATGTTTATGCTCAAAGGAAAGAAAACATTGCACTGCTACTTGCCACTCAAGCACTAAAGTTTACATCTCTAGGGGTGACAAAACACTCAACAAAGGTGTCAAAATATCGAGGAGGGGGGTTGCCATGATTTCATGGGAGCAAAATTGCTATTCTTACGAGGCTACAGGCAGAATACAATCACCGTATTTGCAAAAAAAATTAAATGAGCAGTTTGACTTTGAAAAGTACACATTTCTAACATTTTCTGGAAATAAAGTCGCAAGTAGAAAAATGAAGGACAATATAAAAATTTAAGAGTTACGCCGTAATATGAGCAGGGGGAAACAAATTTGAGGAGAAAACATTTGTCATTTGATGTGGGGGGAGGGGTGAAGAATTTTTTGGGGGGTGGCCCTGTCATCTGCTCAATGCTCCACATACTACATTGCCGTTTGTCAATGAGGTCAGCGGAAAATGCTGAGCTCTTGGCGATAAGATGTGTCATCTGCAAGATGTCTAATCAGCATCTCAGAGACGCTACTCACCAAAATGGATCCACCCAACAGCGAGGTCATGGAGTTCACACTGACGGCATTCAAGGGGAAAGGTTAACAACCTTCACGTTATTGTACACTGCTCTCCGTTGTGGTTTACACATTTACCATTTTTGATTGGATTTATTTTGGGAGCAATTCCACCGTTGGCCACTAGATGGCAGCACGCTATTTTGTTGGAGACGATTTGAAAGCGAAAGAACAAGACACTGTACTTGGACAGCACAGTTTTTGCTGCAAGTTATTGAAAGTTAAAACTTTGTCAATCCTGTATTTTACACCTACGGAACACGACAGCTGTACGTCAATTTTGTAATCAGTCATTGATTCATCAACAGATTTTTGAACAACTGTTGACCATTTATCAAAGTTCTGGAAGATGAACTGAGTTCTCAGAAAATGGGCTGAGTGACTGCTTGTGTTTTGAAAAAAAATGTAAATTTTATGGTCAGGTGGCAGTGTCATAACAAAATAACACTCAAATGGTATTTGCCTTCGCTCATGCGGACAAGCGCTTTTCAAAAATAGACAGATTGATGAGCTCTTCATGCAGGGCTGAGAATCGAGCGGCGAGGCCCCGACAATCATTTGATAGGTTTTCACAGTCAACTGGCACCTCAACAGAGTACAATGAGAACAAAAGTGGAGATGAGTGGGCTCAATCTCGTCCACCCTTTTCCCTCCATCTTGTCTCCCCCCCCCCCACACACACACCCCGACCCCCGTTTATGGAAGTCATCTATGCCCTACTATGGGGAAATGACGTCACAAACATGGCAAGTCCCATCTTCAAACGATGGAGCAACACATCTAGACAGACAATACCCCAACACATGCATACATTGTTCATCTGCAGAAAAAAAAAAAAAAAAAGAATCCTATCGGTGCAACTCATTCTGAGTGAGAAGTGAGACAATTCAAATACACAGAAGAGCCCCTCTTAATTGAATTATACTGTCCCCTGGTGGTCACAACAGAAGGAGCAGCGCCATGAATAAGACTGCAGTATGAAATTATCAGGCAAAACTTGTTTAATTCTTTAATTGTGTTACTCCATATTTTAGGAAAAATCAGGTGAAAGGGAATAATGTCAATTGCATTCATTTCAAATACAGAGTTTTGGTCCCGAGGCACTGCTGTATTCAAATAAGAAAATGACAGTAACATTTAATTCCGAACCAGGCTCACATCTTAACATATGATAAATGCCTTGATTGGAGAAAAAAAGAAAATTACTCACCCATTTTGATACCACTGAGCTCCTCACGTTGCTTCCGTCAAGTTTTTAAAAATAAGTGCAACTATTTAGGCTGGTTTCTGAATGTCTCCTTTGTCGTAACTGCTCACTCAGCTGACACGCTTGTCAAAATCAAAGTCAAGTGGCTACGAGCCACACCTCTACCTGCTTCTCTCATTAACCCTTTCAACCCACACCACGCACACATATACACGCTCAGGTCACAATAGTGTGTCAAGGTCCTAAAAACGTAAGGGGAAAAAAACTTGTCCAATTCATTACTTACAACACCATAGTGCGCTCAATTCAGTGGGACCTTTGCCAATTCTTGGCCCTGCTCCAGCATTACACAACTCACACAAAATCTGAAACACACACATGCATGCGCACACCCTCTTGCAAGCTCAATCATACCCGGCGAGCACGTCTGCCGCTTTTACGACTTTTAGACTTTGACAAGTCGGCTTGACATAATTGCAACTTGCGTGGTGGCTTGGCTAGCGAAAGCAGGAGGGTGTCAATCTTTAGCTCGAATGCAAATAGACCTTTGCCCTTTCGCTGCCACACAAACACAATGCGGCGACGCACAAAGCTTGTGTCATCTTCACAAAATCATCAAGCAGAGTGATGATAGATTAATTACACGCACTTCGGAATCCAGCAGTCTTTCCAAAAAGCTGGACAAGGTAGCTACCATTTTCCTAGTTATGCCGCCACTCATGAGAAATCAAAGTTGATTGAGAACTTTCACTAGCAAGAAAGTAGTCAGGCCGCGACGCTGGCAAGTGACCGGCAAGCGACAGAGGCGGAAGATGAGAGGAAAGTCGTAAAATGTGCATGTGATAGGAAGGGAAGCACCAACCTGCAGGACGAAGCTGGCCGCAGGCCGTAAATGAAAGCGCACAAGCGTTCCTGGCAGGAAAGGACCAAAGGGCTGGCTCAGCTTGAGCGCCACCTACAGGACAACTCTGGCAGACATTTGCTTTTCATGACAACCGCAGGGAACAGAAAGTGCACTTTATTTGGAGTTGAGTTAACCTTTGAATACAAAGTGGAGGGAATCAACGCTTAATGTGTGTGTGTGTGTGTGTGTGTGTGTGTGTGTGTGTGTGTGTGTGTGTGTGTGTGTGTGTGTGTGTGTGTGTGTGTGTGTGTGTGTGTGTGTGTGCGCACGTGCGTGCATCAGAGCATCCTGAAGGTGATCCTGGGCGGTGACTCGGGCTGCAGGATGAGCGTAAACTTGGTGTCAATGTCTTGAGACGAGGACACACTGAGGTGGAAATTGAGCAGGATCTAAAGACACAAAAGCAAAAGGCGGACTTCAGAAATTTGCTTGCTCTTGAGAGTGACCAGTTTTGTTTTCGGCCGCTTGTTTAGTCTTTGTTGAATACGGCCATGACAACGGCACCATTCAACTAATTGTAAGTCGAAGACAAGATTTTCCCGCATGATCTCAGATGGGCAAAAAAAGGCGCGGCGGCTGGCCGATAGCACTCACGTGCATGAGCAAAAGGCGAATCTCGTTCTCAGCGATCCTGCGGCCGACGCACTGCCTGGAGCCGAAGCCGAACGCCAGCGAGCGGAAGGTGCTGCCGTCTGCCCTTTCATTGCGCATGCGGGCCCACCGAGCCGGGTCGAAGGTCAGAGGGTCATCGAAGACCTCCGCGCTCCTCCCCATGGGGTAAAGGCACGCCTGGACCAAGGTCTGAGGATGCGCGAGACTCCATTGGAGCCAATCTTTTTTGTGTGCCTTTGCGATGGCTTGACCGTAGTGACTCACCCCGGCAGGGATGTTGTAATTCTGAAGAACCAGATCTCGGACCGGGTAGCGCTGCACCGTGATGCCGACTGGATACAGCCTGTGGGAAATCCAAGTCTGACCTCAAGTCAGACAATTCGCACGATTGAAAAAGTACCTGAGAATCTCCTTGACGGTGCCTTTTAGTAGCGGCGCCCCCTCCAGGGCTTTGTGAGGGTCCCCCCCTGCCTGGCCCACCGCCTCGTTCACCTGCCGCCTGACGTTCTCCTGCACGGCGGGGTTCCGAGCCAGCTCGAACAGAGCAAACTGCAGCGGAACAGCCGTCTGAACACAAAGGCGCAATCATTAGGTGCCGTGACGCTACACTGAGGACGCGCTGGCGCACCGTGTCCACCGCGCCCGCCATCAGTTCCGTCATGTTGGCTTTGATGGTCTCGCGGGGCAGCTGTCCTTTCTCCAGCAGCTGGCCCAGAACGCCGGGCATCTCGCCCCCTTCAGATCTGGAAGACAAACGCTGGAAGCCCCTCTTCATCCTGGCCTCGGCTGCACGTGCAAGTACAAAAGTTGGTTTTGATGTCGACAGTGAAGGCCCTCACGTTACCAAGAACAGGAAACCTCCAACGCTACCGTGGGTGAAGATGTGGTCCCACGCCGTCGCGTGCTGGGTCCACAAGGAGGCGCCGACACGCTCCAGCAGCGCGCAGGGCAGGTAGAGAAGCGGCACGGTGGTGGCCAGCATTCTTTCCACCGCCGAGATAAATTTCTGAGACTCTATGGAGGGCTTGGACGAGAAGAGGCCGATGCGCTCTCCGTATAGAACGTAGCAGCTGGCTGCACGCACGAACAGGGAGAACCACAAACAAATGAGCGACATCCTCGCAGACTTTCAGCAGTTTACAAAATCTAGACTTGCACATATTTGATCGAGATCATCACTCGTTGTCCAGTGTTGAGCGAGTCTTTTGACCATGATCTTCTGAACCTGCCATGTTTGCAACTTGTGCTCAGGCCTTTGCATTGTGGGACTTCTTCGCGTGATATTTCCTTGACTCGAGACAGAATCCGACATGCTGCCAGCACCTCAATGGATGGACGATCCATTCCTGGAGCAGCTTAACACCCGGTAGAGATCGTTTTCCACAAGCAGGGCGCAACGACTAAGGACGCCTTCTCCTTCGGATGCATAAAACTGAGTCAAGCAAGGAGCACACTTGGAAAGGTGTGACATCGCCTAGCTTCTATTTTTAAGCAGGTGTGACCTGGCACGGGTCGCTCGCATGCACAAAGTATTTATGGTGCATTGCTTTTCCCACATTCTGTCTGCAGCCAAACAAAATGGAGACAAAGTGAAGCACTCTGTTTTGCATTTGTAGTCTGTTTTGCAGAAGTAGGAGGTGAGACGGCGGCGAAATGGAGTCTGACCTTCCAGCGCAAAGGCAAAGAGGTCTGGACTGGGGTTGAAGGTCAAACTGCTTTTGTCGTGCTTTCCGCCCTCCGGCCGGCTCTCGATCATCCGGCCCTCGATCATATGGCAGAAGTCCCTCGCTACCTCGTCCATGGAGGGGACCAACCTCTTGACGGCAGCGCTCAGCATCACCTCCTTGTTGAGTAGCAGACGGTCGGTGCGCCATTCCCCACCGTTCCTGCCGACAAAGAGGACGGCCGATGAGCCCGTCGCCGCATGCTTTTATTTGGGCGCGTGATGCCGACTTGAGGAAGACTCCTTTCTCGTGGCCGCGGATCTCCCGGTGCATGGCCCACGGCTGCAAGACCATCCGTTGCGGGTTCGGACCTTCGTAGCGGAACAGCTCGGCAATGTCGCAAGGCAACATGATGTTCACACTGCTTTGAAGGCCCAGGTGCTCCCTTGAACACACACACACACACACAGTCAATGCCTGACAGGAACAAGAAAGTTGGCAAGGTGATCAATTGCATCCCATATCATGCACCATCAAACTCGGGCCCAAGCGTTCGAGATGATAACGCACAAGTGAGCGGTACCTGTAGATGGGTCCGAGCGCCTTGAAGGAGCTCTCCATGTGCTTGTGGAGCTGCCTGAAGCGACCTTCCCTCCAGAAGGTGAGCAGGTTGATCCATCTGTTGGCGCCCGTGTGCGGGATCTCCTCAAAACTCCTCACACGGCCGCCGTTACTCGTCCCGAAGGCTTCTTTTTCTCCCACCGTCTGACCGAGCGTCCTGGATGCCGCGGGACCGCTGAGCCGAAGCGAGACGCGCGTTCTAAACGTGGTGGACATGCTCCTCAAAGGCGCCAGCAACATGTGCGGTCTGGTTTATTGCAGACTCCAAGAAGCCTTGGAAGCGCTGGTCCTGATAGCAGCCGATGATTTATGGATGCAAAGGGGGACGGTTCAAGAGAAGGACAACAAAACACGACAGCGCTGTTCGGAAAAGATCCTAGTGAGGACGTCCAGTTGGACAAATAAAGTGTCAATGAAACATTCATTTCATTTGAATTCGGTCTCTTGAAATAAAATGTTAAAAAATCCAGATTTAAACACCAAAAGGAAGAATTAAGCGTAAACCCTACCAAAAGGTTGTCATGATAATCAAACTTTTGTGATTGATTTAAGATTATGAGATCGAACTTGGGCCATGTCATACATTTGGATTCAAAAAAATCTGATCTGATCTACATGTTGAACACATGATGAAAAAACATCATCACAATAGCCGCAGCACCTTCAAGGAGACTTCAACAATGTGGTTGCCATGCCAACCAGCCTGCTGAGGCACAGGATGTCTTCAAATAGCTCAATATTTACCAGGTGGGAGGGGGGGGGAATAAAAATCAATGAAAATGCTTTGAATGGTTTCAACTTGTTCGGTGGATTTGTAGAAATATTTGGAAATAATATTTGTACATAAAAAGGGACTTTTTTTAAAATACTGAAAGGTTATTTAAGTTCAGCGTGTTTGGAAATAATGCTTGCGCTTCGAAGGCCAATCAGGCACACTGAGCATTTTTTCTTACATGACCCCGGCATTCCTCACCCATGGTAGAGTACAATTTAGAGCACCCAAAACCTGGTATAAATTGTGGCGCAGGTGGCATAAGATGATTTGGATTTTGAAAACGCAGGCAGACGGGATGGCCACACCAACTTTCCTGCAGCTACATGCAAAGACGAAGCAGCACTCTCTCTCTGGCCTTGCGTCTGTCTAGGAATAACACTGCACCCAAAGAAAACTCCACCCATGAACACCATCAGATTGCACTGCGCTAGACTTGCAATGGGATTTATCCTCAATCATTAAAAAAAAAAAAACCTGCTGAATCATGTCATTTTATTCTTGTATATTAAATACAATTGAATTGTTTACAAATTGATGACATTATTTATTCTCAAATCAGTTTAAAACCAATAACATACAAGATAGATATACATTTGTATACAAATGGGATTACCTGTTTTGACTGATTTGTCTGGGATTTCACAAAGTTCTAATGCCTTTGAGGGAGATGCGTAGCATCCATTTGACTCAAATAGCAAAAATTCCTTGCCCTATAAAGACACCACTGTATTATTGAACAATAATAGGACAGTGCTTGCGCTTGACCGTGAGAGTGCAACCGCACTAAAGAGTTTGTGCATCCATCACATGACTTGACAAGGCCTTCCCCTCTGTGGGGCGGCGGTGGTGGGTTTGCCTCCCATCAGCGGGCCCAAGCGAAGGCCTTGGAAAGCGCCGAGTAGGTTGAAGCCGTCATCCTTGGTCTTGCTGTCGGGACGCACCAGCTTGGACAGCGCGCGGGGGAGCGACACTTTGCCGCCAACACTTTTCAGGTGGCCGGCGTCCTTGGAGTCCTTATCGACACGGAACACAACAACATTGGGGTTTCGAACAAATAACATTGGATCTTTTTCTCATCTCGCTGTGGCTCATGGCTATTGTTCACAAATCAATCAAGCGCTCCATCCTTTTTAAAAGTATATTTATTACATATCCACGAGCTGCTGCTTTGAAGCTTCAAAATCGGACATCTCTATTGCCGGACGAAAAGAAAAAAAATACTGTCAATTTGATTCTCTCTTTCTGCCTACAGTTACAATAATTTGAATATTATTTCGATTTTCTCCATGCAAAAAGAATATGTTTTGAGTCGTATCCTGTTATGAAATGTCATCAGATCTTGACGCAGGTTTACGCTCCAATTTTTCCATTTTCCACTTTAAGCCTTTAGAATGATGAGAAGCGAGATGATTTCTTAATCCGTAAAATTGCATTTAAAACTCTGTCCGCCACTTTGACACTTGTGACGAGCATATATACCAAAATAAGAAATAGGCCAACACAAACAGTTGACAAGTAAAAATAAGTCCAAGATGAAGTCATGAATATGTTTGATTAAATATTCTAAATGTCAGCATGTGTGGAAATTGAAGTTACTGGGGTTTTTTTCCCCCTCTGTCTCCAGAGTGCTACAGAAACGCACCTCTGACAGTTGATATTTTCTCCGGAAGTGAGCTCTCATGGCTGCTCTCTGGGCATTCTTGTGAGCGTTTGTGGCCTCACGCAGCTTTCTGCATGTCAACAAACAAAGAAACATCAATAAACATAAAGCTCTTTGGACTGAGTATGTAATTACGTTTCAGTCGTTATAATATAAACGTCATAAAACTTCATAACTTGGTGACAAGTTTTGAGGTCCCTGTCAAGTGAAAATAAAAATGTCTTATATAGTTAATGCATTAAACAAATTTAGACCCCACCCTCAAAAAAAGGTCAGGCTCCAAAAATGTGACGGGAGTCAGTCAGTGTGCGCGGCGCGGTGCCGTGTTTAAAATTCAGCTATTGGCACAAAACTAAGTCAGATGCTGACTTATGGACAACGCCACAAGCTAGCAAGCTCCCTTGTTAGCACGCGGACCCGCGTCTGTGTTGTCCGGTAGCGTGCAGGTCCACATCCAAGAGGAGTCAAGGCCTTTCTTTTCTCTTTCCACAAAGATGTTGCAGTCAGCCAAGTTTGACTTCCATGAAGTTAACTCAATTGCTGTGTTTTCTACTTGCCTCTCTTTGTCCAAGTCAGCCTGGTAGACACGGGCCACCCACGGATATTTGGCATCAACGGCTGGCCGAGGAGGGGCCTTTCCCGACCGGCCGCAGCCTCTTCCTCCTCGATCTCTACGCTTCCTACTTTTGGCGCACAATTTCCGGCTGCTCACAGCACTCATGCAGCCGCTGAGCCTCCTGATGGGCGCCCGCAGAGATTTCCTCACTTTTGCCATAGACTCCATCATCTACAAATCCAACAAAACGCTTTGTTGGAGGGGAACCCAAGTGGAGCATTTTCTTGGCCATAACATGGACTTTGTATGATCACTAGGTGCACAGCTTACTTATTCACAAGTGCTAATAGAGGGCTGTGCTGTGGCGCTTCTCTCTTTCAGTCATGCCATGCGGACGTGATGAGTCACATTCGGGAATCAGCACATGCTCTCGGGCGGTATCATAAATCAGCTGGAGACCTGGACAAGGACAAGGACACCAGTCACAGAGGCTAATGTGCAGGTTGTGAAATATGGAGCAAATAATTATTTCTTGAACCTTTACTTATCCAGGTAAGGCAGATGAGAAATGCAATTGGGGGAGGGGTGCTTAATGCTGGGTACAAAGAGGCTAATAAAACTGCTGGATTAAAGAATGTTGACTAATGACAAACAAAGCTCGGTCTTACCCGTGGTTGAAGGTCAGCGGTCCCGCGTTGACAGAAAGGCTTGGAGCGGGATTTCTTTTCAACAACTCTCTTGCTTTCTCTCTTGCAAGAGGCAAGCCTTCCTCTTCTTTTCGTTCAGCACGCCACTCTCCTGCGAGGATTACCTCTTAATGAGGGAGATCTCGTTAGGCACGACAGGTCAAGCCGCCCCGTGACTCACGTGCCCGGTTGGAAGGCTTAAAAAAGAGACACGGAGGGATGATGTCACACCAGTCGATGCCGGCCGGCCGCTTTGTGAAGCGTCGGCTCGGCCGCGTGGACCCCACCGCTCGACCATCATGGCCACAAAGTGAGGTCATTGCTTACGATTGATGCGTGCGAGTGTAGGGTCACAGCTTTCCATCTGAGTGCACGAAAAAGAGCCACTTGAAGGATAAGCATAAAAGTCTACATATAACACATGATCTGAGGAGGCCACTGCATGAGGATTGAAGAATAAGAAGGCTAACTGATGTCAGCTCCTTAAGGTGACTTAGCTTGCCCTGACACGCCACACGACATGGCACACGTGCTGAGAGAGGATAGCATGACACAGCAAAGCGCACATTACAAACACGTGCAAAACTTGCATATTCATAGTCACACATTTTTCGCTGATTATTTTGAAGTTATAAACAACAACAAAGGGTTGATAATTGCCTATCAATGCCACAAGAGGGCAGCAAAGCTCTCTTATTCTATTAGACAGAGATACGGATTGTATAAATGAAGCTCCTCCCCCTCACAACACAGTTTCAGTTTTTGCCACCAAGATGGCATCACCTAAGCAATTCTTGACATTGGTCAATAATAGATAAATAAATAAATAATAAAATTAAAAGAAAGTGGCGTCACGAGGCACTTCGGAAAACTCAAAAACATTTGCATTCAATCCCTTCCAGGAAGTAAATTTGCAATACTTGTGTTTTGAGTCGAGTTTAACTTGTATCTCAAGGCGTCACTGTACTCACTTGAAATCCGAAAATTGCAGGGACAAGATGACAAGCAGATAAGCGTAGCAGCCTCCCACGTACGCACGCATGCACACACGCACGCAAATCGAGCGAGGTTGGAGGTAAGAACACACACTGGCAGCCTTGACAGCTCTCTCTGCACTCCATCAAAATGCTCCATTTCTACAAGCTTGCAGACGTCAATTGAAAAAAAGCAGCAGAGTTGAATCTTGAGGAAGAAAACAGGTTCAAAACAAAGTATTAATCGAGAGCCTTGCAAGCACTTGGGAGAAAATTACGCCAACTCTCACAGTGTCAAGGATGTGCGTATTCTTTTGACAAATCACTATTGCTACCAAATGTGAATGCTTTCCATTACGCTTGTTAGCATGAACCTAGCAAAGAGCTTCACTGGTTGTTAAAATAACTTCAATGAGTTTTTCTTATAGTTTGATAATCTCAAATGCTCAAGTGTGTCCTACTCACATTAGTTCTGGATTCCCGGTCTTGAGTCGTTTCACTGTCCAAGACATTTCATATTCCAAAGCTTCTCGTTCCAGCAGTTCTGGTTCTGACAGTTCTTGGGCTAGCGTGATCCAAGCGTTTGAGTGCATCCAGGCTCCAAGGTCACTATGGTCTCGGTGTCAGCGGTGGTCCAGGTTTTGGGTTCAAAGGGTCCAGCAAGTCAAGACAGACAGGGAGGATTTCTCCAACTCGAGGGAGATTCTACCTTTATTGAGAGACATTAAGTATTCTACAGTGTATTACGTAAATACACAAACAGTAGCATCTGCAAGATCTGGTGGGGCGCCGCCCCTCCAATAACCTTCACGCAGAGTTTCCGCTACAAGCGTTCAAAAGCGCTACAGTTCCTTTGTCCAAACCATGGCTCAGCTCTCATAACCCTGACCTGGCTCTTGATCCCGCCGCACGCGGGAGAGTGGAAAAGCGTCCGCTACATACATAGCGCAACATGGCGGCAGTCCTGTGCCACTTCTGCGGTTGCTTAACCAATCAACAGACTGCTCTCAAGGTGCTGTTTACGCATTCAGGTTGAAATCACGGGCCCATGCATGTTGCAGCTATTTCGAGACGTCCGAGCCCTTGCTGACTGTTGGGGTTGCAGAAAGAAAGGGTGGCTCAAAGCAGAGGAGAGAGGGATGCGTTTGGAAGGCTCGTACTCCAGCATCCTCTCCAGAAGGTCAAAAAACTGATGGTGTTCCCTGCCCTGTGAAAGCAGGTGCTTCTGTAAGGAATAAAAAACCAAGCAGGGAGTCAAGTTATGACTCGAACCTCGACTTGGGCTTGAAAGGTTGGGCGGGAAACTCACCCGCAAAGGCTTGCACCTGGCTTTGACGTAGCATCCAGACTTGGTGCACTCGTTCCAGTTGAGGCGGCCAGAGTGGAAATAGATCTGCTTCCTGGAGAGAGGAGCTTAAGTTGAATGGACAATTCAGGAGTGGCCTTGCTACGAAACCTCAAGTATGGCACAAAGAGACTCTTATGAAACAGAGGACGCCACGAGGACGCGTAGTTTGTTACCTGCTCCTTTGAACCATTCTCTGAGGAATCGGCCCATGGATATGCTCCATCATGGCAAGATGCTCCTTGTTGTCATGAGTCTGCAGAAGCAGATGTCACATCGAGTTCATCCGCGCTCTATTTGCGGCCGTGCAAAGACGCAATTGAAAGACCTGGTAAAGCGTAAATCCTTTGTAGTACTCAAATAGGATGCAGCCTATGCTCCACACGTCACAAGGGTGACTCCAACCCAGCTCTGGAACGGACAGAGGACAAAGTCAGAAGACGGCGGCCAGAACAATACGCGGCCTTACCCAGGATGACCTCGGGGGCTCGGTAGTGGCGCGTGGAAATGACGCTCGAGTGGTGCTCGAGGTCAAAAGTGGCGCTGCCAAAATCCACCAAGCGCACCGTGCTGTCGTTGACTCGCTTTTCGTTGCACTTCTGCAAGAAGAACACATGCAGCAATTACAATCATGTGACTGTAGCTCTGTGAGTATCATGATTCCGCTTCAAGAAGAAATACGAATATTTGATATATTTATGACCATTCGTGGCCACTGTATTTGCAATCAAGGATAAACTTCTTTCTATAAATACATGCAGAGTCTTGAGTTGCATTCAATCATGAAAAATGCACCCCCTTTGTTAAAAATAGGCACAACTTGCATTTCTGTGTGTGTGCGCTTTTGTGTCTAACCTTGTCAGCGTTGTATATGACAGAATAATCAGAGTTGACAAAGAGGATGTTCTCTGGCTTCAGGTCGGTGTGAGTCAGCTTGTTGTCATGGAGAACTGAAGTGGAAAGGCAGGGGGGGGGGTGTTAGGTGGTGCTTCACTAGGAGGATGCCAACGCCCTCTTCTGGCTGATACCTTTTTTGATTTAAAATACTTTTTGGAGAGAAACTCCTCTTGGTCGATTGTTTCATTATCAATCAGGTTAAAAATAGAAAAGCCTTTGATCATATGTACGCGCTGATGCTAAATTATTGACTGTCTTCAAGAGTTTTCCACAATTTCACATTTCCAGGATGTTAGCGCAACTCTATTTAACTTGAGTTCAACTCACAAACACTTATAATCTCATATCATCCTCAGAGTTTCACTTCTTTCTCTCTTTGCAGATTTGTTTTCCCCCCAGCTACATAATCCTCTTACTGACGCATTTATCTGCCAGCAAGTAAGGAATAAAAATAAAGCGGCTCCGCTGCTTGAACTCACAGCAGACGGCGCGGCAGATCTGCTGAGCCATGTGTCGGATGTGGTGGATGGGGTAAGGCAGGAAGTTGTTGCCTTTCTGGAAGTCAAAGGTACTCAGAGACAGGAGCTCAAAGGAGATGCACATGTGGCCAAAGAAGTTGAACCAATCCAGCATCTGCACGCAGTGACTGGTTGGAGGGACAGGATGTTCAAACAAAAATAAATAAATGGAGACAAAAGTTGAAAATGTGACTCACTATAGATTGTGCTGATCTTTGCGTCTAATTTTCTCCAGCACATTTATCTCCAGTTTGGCCGCTTCTCTGTACTTGTCAATGTTCTTAATAATCTTCAGAGCAATCGGACGCCCGCTTGTGCACGTGCAAGAAAAAAATTGGTGAATTCCAGCTCAACTTTCGTGATTTCCACGATGCTCCTCATACCTGCTGTGGTCCAAACATTGGACCACCTTGCCAAAGGTCCCTTCGCCCAGCGTGTCCAGGATTTCATCTGCAAGGGGACTCAAATTACAGCACGGCACGCTTGTCGGGAGGCAACGCCGGACCGTTACCTACATCGCTCATCCAGGACGTCTCCGTTTTTGTATACCAGGTGGCCGTTCTCGGCGTCTCGGTTGCTGTCGGCCGCCGCATCGCCACTTCCTCGCTGGAGGATCAGATTGAGGAGATAAGCACATGGATGCACTTTAAAGTGTGTGCAACAAACGTCAGCCAGCTTGTTTACAAAGTTTAATTAATGAGCTGTGACATCTGACCTCTTTGGGCTCTATTTCCATCTATCCACATTCTGCGACCGTTATTAATATGAACAGCCTCGGCGCTTGTGCGCGAGCCCATCATACGTCGGCGACGCCTACACTGAATCAACTCATGTGTGTGTGTGTGTGTGTGTGTGTGTGTGTGTGTGTGTGTGTGTGTGTGTGTGTGTGTGTGTGTGTGTGGAGACAGTTTGAGGTCAAGGCCACGATGAAATACTCACCGACAAGCAGAGGCACAGACAGTCCAGGAAGCTTTTGCACATGGAGCGTAGCGCCGTCTTGCCCATCGCGCAGCAGCAGAACCTCCGACAAAAGGATGGAGGAAGAAAAGCCAACCGCCGCGAGTCGAGGCCAAAACCCAAAATGACTCGCAGTGTCGTCAGAGCAAATCTGAAGTGAAAGGTTGGGGGCAAGAACGTGGAAAAAAAAAGAGAAACACCAGAAAGCAAAAACGGCAAGGCCGAGGGCGAAAAGTGAGAGAGCCGCAGACAGGACGGAGCTGAGACTAAGAATAAACTTGAGCCCCCTCGCACTGGCCGAAGAATCAAGACGTGGTCAGAGGGGGCAGAGCTCCGGTTTCACTTGACTCGCGCGAGTGTCCTCCTCGCACCTCCTTAACCTCTCTGTGTTTTGCAACAGCTGTCTTACCAGGCATAGCGCACATGTCTTACAATATACAGCGCACACTCACTCAACATTCCATTGGACTTTTATTGCGCAACCACAAAATACAACATTATCACTTATCAAAAACTATTGGGCCTCTAAAACAACTGACAATTTTCTGGGGGGGTGGCCGGCCTCTGCTCATATCTAAAAACAGTACAACAGTTACATTTTGTAAAAATAGCAAACTTTCTTTGAATAGGTAAAAGTGTTTCATTTCCAAAATGTTAGGAAACTGGAAAAATTGTACAAAAAAACAGTACAGCTGTTACATTTTGTAAAAATAGTAAACTTCATTTGAATAGGTCAAAGTATGTCATTTCCAAAATGTTAGGAAACTGGAAAATTTGTACAAAAAAACAGTACAACAGTTACATTTTGTAAAAATAGCAAACTTTGTTTGGATAGGTAAAAGTGTTTCATTTCCTAAATGTTAGGAAACTGGAAATTTTTCCAAATTTGTCAAATCAACATCACAAACATTTGTAAAAACAGCTTAACAGACAGAACAAGGGATACTCGACTAAAAAGGCAGGTCAGCGTCGTAGTTGGGACCGGGGCGGATGACGATGTCCCCGCACGGCTCGGCTTGCTCGGCGATTAACCTGCCGGTGGCCAACGTCACTACAACACAACAGCACAACTTGACCCTTCCATCGAAAGATCCAGCCAGAACCATTCCAGTCAAAAAGGCTGTTTGAAAATAATTGCAAATGAGCCAGCCCGAGTGAATAGGCGTGAGATCGTCAAGTCGTCTTACATGAATTCCATTGGCTCAATTAAAGGCTGAGAACTGCCTCACTGTCTTACCTATGAACTTCTGGAACACTATGCTGATAGTTCTGCGGTCGGGTTCCGGTGGTAAAAGAGAGGTGAAAAGCAAAGTTTTCTCCTGCTGCTCCTCCAGCAACGGCCTGGAGAGACACACACACGCACACATGGACATTTATACGCTCCCTTGGGAACTCATTTGTCAGGAACGCGGCTGAAAAGCAGGTGACGATGCTTACCAAAGAGATATGTCTTCGGGCATTTCGGTGATCGCCCCCAGTGAGGCGCTAGATCTGGTCCTGCTCATGCTTGGAAACAGGGAGTTGACTTTAGCTAGCATCCCTGCAGGCAGGGAAGTTTACGAACATTACCTTTCTTGCTCCAGTGGGTACATGGGCGAGACAATCTGGGAGGACTCTTGTTGGTCCGCCGCCTCCAAAGGAAATGAACCAGGAACTGACACGCACAACACAGGGACAATATGTCCATATTGGGATTGGTCCATGACGAGCGTCAAGTACAGCTAGCTGCAGACGTTCACAGGATGATTTACATTCACGTGAATGGATGATTGTTTTCATGTCACTTGGAACAACAGGTTATGTATATCGTATTCTTGGGAGACCATTTTGTTCAATGTGCTTTTCACAGCCAGTCCTCCGGGAGAAAAGACCTGTGCGGTGTACCTGAACCCTCGTGCGCCTCCTCCTGTGCTGCTCCGTCTTTCTGCACCTGCCGTCACACACGAGACGCGACGGTCATTCGACTCATCCTACTGGCTGTCTTTGGAATGATAAAGCGGGCGGCCCTCCCTCCCCTTGCCAACCTCACGAGCGCTGCTGTCAGAGCCGATCCCACGGTCTTTCTCGAACCCGCTGGACTCCGTGCCTCTGTCTTGGGGCCAAGCCTCAGTTTCCACCATGGGCGTGATGGTGCTTGCCTGTCTCCATAGCAACATCAGCTCTTCAGGCAAGACTGTAGGAAGGAAAGATTAGGTGGTTCCTTTTTGTAAAGGAATGTCAAGTCAAACATTCTGATTAGCATTGTGCTTCCATTTATGGCACTGACCGCCGCAGGGCTCGCTGAGCAGCTCCTCGGCACTTTTCAGCCTCCACGACTCTGGCGGCAGAAACGGTCGCACCCTGGTCTCCGCGAGGTGGTTCTGGATCTGCGACTCCATTTCATCTCTGGAGAGCTGCGTGTGTGGGTCCAAGAAGATCAGCTGCCTCCCCTTCTTCCTCTTCGGCACCGTCTCCTCTGGGGGGGGCACATCCTAGGAGGCCACAACATGAGAGAGAACATTGGCGACACTCCAACAGATCATTTGAACCCACGCCCGTCACTCGACATATGTGAATGGAATTCCGTGGTAAAGACATCAAGCCATCAATTAGGATGCCAGGGATGCGCTTTGAGCGATGTCATGATGGCATTGCTTTCGTTCTATCACCTCTCACCTCTGATCTGTGTTGGTGTGTTTTTATGACGGCGCTAGTCTGGAATGCCGTCTGCTTTCATTTGAATGCCACGCAACAGAAATCGCTCCAAAAATACTGACTGAGCTTGAAATATTTACAGCAAGTCCTTTAAAAGCTACTGTAACACACAGATTTTCTTTTCATACACTACTGCTTCTACTTTGAGAATGAGTTCTTGAAGGAAGGAAATGTGTCTAGCTACTTGTGAGTGTCAGGTGCCTAAGTCCAATGTGTGTCCAGCATGCCATGAACAAAAGTGATATTCAGCTATGGCCCTTGCATTCAGAGCAGTGAGCCTCCTCCAGTTTGTACCTCTGACTCCGGGATCTGCGCCATAGCTTTCGGAAGCGACAAGGATGGCGGTGAGACACCGACGGGGGTCTGTTGATCAGCAAGGGGGCGAGGCTCATCCTGGGTAGGCAAGGTGCGGTCCCGACTGGACACACTCGCGGGATCCACGCTAAATAAGGACGGTCACAGTGAGGGCTCCATTTTTTATAGCGCCGGCCGTAAATGTGGCGCGCTCGTGGTGCATCTCTGTGCCGGCGGATCTGCGAGAGGGAGTGCTGCGCAGCTGTGGGAGTGGTCACAGCGTACTGACTCCCGGCTAATCAAAGTGGCTCCAGTCATTCGGCGACGGCACAAAGTGGGCCTTCATCACCGCATATGCCACTCCCTCGTAGTTGTATGATTTTAAAATGCAGAAAAGAGGGTGCGTCAAAATGTAAAATGTGTGTGTGGTTTGGGTTTACTTGAGAGTGCTGGCTGTGGCCTCGCTCTCGAGCTCCGGCTCCCTCTCTCGCATAACCTCCACTTCTTTGGCTGGCGACACCTTTGCTTCCTTCTCCGGCGCCCTCAACAAATCTGAATGAAGACGTGAAGTGAATGGGTTTGTTTGTTTGTTTTATTTTCAGCAAGTTCCGATTGGGTGGTGCGGCGAGCAGCTCACCGTCGAGGAAGTTGTCATTCTGGCCCATCAGAAAGTCAAGTGTATCCGTAGTAGCGGGTTCCAGCTCTTCGCCAAAGAACTGCCGATTGACAGCAAGCACACAAATAAAAACGATCACACAACAAGTGCTTGGATTCGGTGATTCAGTCATTCTGCTGCACAGAAACATTGCTGGAGCATCTGTAAATGCGTCCATTCTGCAGGACGGTTGAAAAAATCACGTTAAAAAAAGAGAACAAACATGCTGCTTCCTTGACTTAACTTGGAAGCTTTTTTTGCGTGTTCTTTTTTCTGCTTTGTACTGCCAGCAAAAAATTGACTCACAAGTCAGCTTCAATCAATCCACCACTAGGGGGCAGCAGCAAACTTCAACATCCGCCCAGCATTACACAAGTCGTGTACAGCTTATTCACTTTTGCACTTTGTGTACCTCTGGCAAAGGGGCGTCGGCGGGTCGCGGCTCTGCGATCGTGATGTCTTGTGGGGATGCGGTGTGTCCTGGAAGGGGGTCAAAGCAAAGAAGGCTTTTGTCCGTTTTTGAAAGGCTCCAGCTTCCTTTGCACGCTAAGCGCTCGAGAAAATGAAGGCCAAATTGCGCTTACTGCGCTCAGATGAAGCGGAGCTGGCCGGGGACTCTTCATGCTCTGTGGAGGAGGCTCGTCGCTCAGGAGATGGCTCGTCCTGACACGCAAACACAACATGCTTGCAACAACTGTGTACACAAGATGAGGTTTGTGTTCTTGGACTTGAAACCTCCCCCATATCTTTGTAGTAGCAGACGTGAAGTTTACGACTTGATTTGTCTTTGTTGTCAGTACCTGCATCAGAGCGCTGGCACTCGGGAGGAACTCGGCCATCTCTCCAAAGAAAGGGTCCAAAGGCCCGTCAATCTCGTTCAGGTGAGACAGCGCATCCGCGGAGAGCATCATTTGTCTGAGAGCAAAGGGGAAGCAGTGCTCGCATGTGCAATGTGGCGTGAGAACGAGAAGTGCGACATTAGGCCTCACCTCCCCGGTTCCCCCAGGTCCAGCGTCTTGGACCTGCTATGCTTCAACAGCTGGTCGACAATGGACTGGAGGTCCTCTGAGGAGGACAGCATGTTCACGTACTTACTGCTTTATATGTTTCATTTCACAAAACCACCAATGACTCCAGTTTCTGATTACTATAAAACTTGCTTTTCTTGGTGAAAAAAGCAGTATGTCTGTTTTGGATACAATTATCGAAAACAATATTCTGTGAGACAAAATGCCGGCCAGGCTTTTCTCCAAACGGCTGCCGCCGAAGGAGTTAACAGCAGCGTGGTGTGCGTGTGATGTGAGCGGGCGCTCCTCACTCAGCAAGATGGCACACTGGTGGTGGTAGACCACCACGACACCATATTTCAGCTGGGCGGACAAGTAGAGGGAAAACCGAGGCCGCGGCAGGTCGGGCTGAGGAGGCAGGACTTGCGCCAGGATGTAGCTCATGATGTCGTTGCTACCAAGTCATCAAGTGTATATTAGTGGGAAGAAACAATCAGGATGATAAGTATTGAATATGACAGGCAGGTTCAAGTAAGATGGGAACAAAGAGAAGAAAATGACACTACCAGGTGCTAGCAACGTTGACTTTCAGGAACTCTCTGCGAGAAATGACAGTGCCCCTCGTCGCAGCGAGCCTATATCCAGAAAATAAATGAATAAATAAATTCACTAAGTCCATAAGGTAGGGTGACCAGACGTTTGAGCCCTAAAAAACGTCCGAGGGGTATTTCAAAAATTGTCCGGGATTTTGTTGGACTGCTTCAAACATAATACATGTACAGTACATTGTCAATAGAACTGCCAGTCCGTTCCATTTCACTCAATTCCAGGTTTTTCTGTATCGTTTGCAAATAAGTCACGGCCCTTCTCCTCAAATCTAGTCACTTTGCTACGAAGTAGGGTGGGCTGGCCAGTCTACACCGAGAGTTTACAAGCAATGCCGAAACGAAAATGCACGTTCACGGAGGAGTTGACCAAAAAAATTCCCGTGCTTTCGCCAGGGTCGTGATCCTTGTGAAGCTGAGTGCTTGATATGCAAGGCAGGCACAGTCTGTGGCAAATAAAGGTGCCAACGCACCACCGCAAGAGGAGGACTGAAGAGGAGCCCTTTTTTTTTTTTTTTCTTCAAATGCACCGATAGGCGTATTTCTTATGTCTTTTTTTACTTAGCATACCACTATAAAACTTACAAGTGTCAGTGTTGGACACTTTGTTTTGTTAGTGTAAATATGTTTTTGTTATTGCATGTTGTTTTGTGTTATTCGGGCCAATAAATACAATTATGACCCCAAACTCCCCCAAAAAATTGGCCACGCCCCCTCCCCAAAAAATGACCACGCCCCCAAAAATGTGTCCTTTTTTATTATTTATTTTTAGAAACCCAAATCTGGTCATCCTACATCGGGTGCGCCTATACCATCTGAATCCAATACAAGAGGAGTGCTTGGGGTCACAAGACTTAACCTTAACCTCAGCACACCAAGTGAGCCCAGAAAACAGGTTTTAAAAACTAAACCACCGAAAAAAATCTTTCACATTTTTTGGGGAAGAAAGGCAAACATATACGCGCTATTTGAAAAAAATAGCCACGTACGCTACATACGGGATCAACAATTTTGTTATTACACATATATAACCGTATTTTAATCGTTCCATCGTGCCACATAGATTAGCATGCGTATTAAAGGAAATCTATGTAATGCCCTCAAAATACTTTAAGTTGCATTTTAAAATTGAATTTCCATCATACGCGCTTTAACTAAACTAGACACGAGCGCTGGATATTAATTTCGAATTGCACGTATAGTGCCATGTTTTAATCTTTCCATTGTGCTTCCTATTGCATCCACGATTGGAAAAAAAAAAGATTAATTGGCATATTAAAAATCAATTTCCATTCAAAAGTAGCATTACTTGAATAGACACGTGAGCGCAACACGCAAATCACTGTACCTTCTAACTACAGGTATATAACTATATTTAAATCTTATGCCAGGTGAAATACATGCCTGAAAAATTGTTTTCCCGACGAATACACGTGTAATCGTAGTTTTAAAAAACAGCAATTACCGTGGTTTGGTTAGTAAGCTAGTAGATCACATATATATATATTACAGGACGGAAATTGCATGTTTTACTCACCAAATCGTCGCGAAACTTCCAGTTCCTCGTCTTAAAATTACATGGTCGTAAAACATCTCGGCCAATTAACTGGATCAGAGTGAGGAATAAGTAGATGGTCGTAGATAGTGCTCCAAAGTTTATTAAGTGGAAAAAAACACAGTCGAATGTTTCTGTATGGGACGCACTGATTGGTCCATCCTACCTGTTGTCAAGGGAGGAAGAGTTGCTTATAGATGGGGAGGGGGGGTGGACTAGCTCCCAGTTTCGCACATTACACGGAAAATTCGAGATTAAAACAGATACAGATGCATACACGCCCCTAATACGGGTGGATGAAATATTCCTTCGAATAAAATGTGAAGCTGTGGTTCCTTAAAAAACAACAACTTTTTATTCAGATACAAATCAACCTTTGGGTGAAATGAAATGAATGCATATATAAAAGGGAATTGACAAAATTGCAACACATTGCAGCTTTTTTTTTTTTGTTGGAAAGGGGCGAGTGAGGCGGTCACAAGAGTCTTCCTCGACACTCGGTGGAGCCACAGCAGCACAGCAGCACTTTGCCCTCCACGCTGCCCACCTCGTAGTTGTAATCCCACGTCAGTTCCGTGCCTGCCCGGATACGCCTGCGCCAGGACACGAGGGGCGTGATTGAAAACCAAAACCCAAACCATAGACCACCTCCGAACATATACTAGACGTATGCCGTATTGTTTGCGGGCCTTGAAACTCACTTGCTGGCAAAAAAAGCCACCCAGGGGAACCTCAAGTCGTGCGTGTCCACAAAGACGTTCTGGACGAACAGGTTGGGACTGCAGCTGTGCTGTGGTGCAAAGAGAGGACAGAGATGTGACAGCGATCGCGACGGGGAAAAACAATTTGCCCAGCTCACTCACGTTGAGATAGCGGCCGAGGTTTCCCTCCAGCTTGGCGTCAATGATGTAACACGACTCTTCGCCGTCGAAGAACAGTCGCGTGTTTCTGGGGCCGCTCTCGCCGCCGCCGCCAGTCAGGCCCTGCTGGCCCGATTTGGCTCCCGGCCCGCCCTGAGAGGCTCCGCCTCCGGGCGCGCCCGTCTTCACCATCATGCCGTGTCGGGTCTTGAGCGCAATGCCACGAGTGGATTTCACAGCCACCTGCTTCTTGACCACACCTGAGCCAAGGCAGAGAGAAGCTCGAGTTAGGAGCACGTCTGGATGGATAAGCCTCCTTTCTCCCTACTCACCCGGGGTTACTTTGTCTTTATCCTTGTTGTCGTCGGATCCTGAGCTGATGGTCTGGACGTCGTCGCTGTCTGAGAGCGTGGTCACGTCCTGCTTTTTGGCCGCGTCGGCCTTCACTTGACTGTGAGTGGGAAAAAAAAAAAAGCAAGCAGGTGAGGATGGCGTATTGTTGTTTAATTCCAGGTGGTGAGAGGATGACCCACCTCTTGATGTCAACGGGCTCCTGTCAAGGAAAGAAAAAAAGATTAAGATTCCAAAGGGCAAGATGAAGAACATTTAATTCAAGAAAAACAACCACAGGACACCATGGCCGCTTCTTCCTGTCTCCCAATTTCATGAAGAAGGTATCCAAACCATCATCACCATTGTCGTCGTCATTCGAATGATTTGATTTTGCGTTGACTCACCTTTTTCAGTCCCTGACTAGTGAGCCAGGAAGCCACTTTGCTTTTTCCTGTCTCCTCGGGTACAGGCAGCGACTTGTCGTCACCTGTGGCCGTCGCCGCGTTTCCATCTTTGCCGTCTTGACTCCCTGAGGTGGGAGGGAACCGTTCGCCCAACGAATGAGCGATCAGTGAGCGATAGCCGGCTAGTTAGGCTGAATGAGCTCCGAATCGGCAAGCTCACCTTCCTTGTGGCCTTTGGCTTGTCCGCGGGTGGTATAGCTCCTCCACACAGAACTGCTGCTGAAGTACGTGTCCTTGACAAACGTGTCGTCTGAACTGTCGCTTTCGTCACTCTTGGATTCTTTATCTTCCTCCTCGTTGCTTTCTTCGGACGACCCGGAGCTGTCCACAGCTGGGGGGGTGACAAAGAACGAACGGGTGGGCGGAAGAAGGAAGGTGCGTCGAGAGTTGGCGACGCGTCCCAGCCGCCAACGCACCCTTCTTGGCCTGCCGTCCGAAGGCGTTGGCGGACACCAAGGCAGACGGTTGGATTTTCAACCTGGACACATCCACCCCACTGCCCTCGCTGTCGGAGCAGTGGGCCTCGCTTTCGTAGCCCTCTTTGAAGTTCTCCACGCTCTCTATGTGGTCCAGGTTGGCAAAATACTCATCGCCCATCTCCAAGCCTTCTTTGTCGGCAAAGTCGTCCGTCAGGATTTTACCTGAAGAAGGCGAGCAGCGGCATTGGCACGGAGGCATACATTTTGGCAGTTCGGAAGTGCGACGTACCGGCGTAGATGCAGACGAAGGAGCCCTTGGCCACGTCGTCCAAGCAGCGGATGCCCCAGCCTTTGTTTTGGGTCTTGAAAAGCTGAAGGCGCACCTGCAGGCCGTGCTGCACCAGCCGGTTGGTGCACATTTGAGAGCAGCACTTGCAGCGCTTGTTGCACTCGTAGATACTGAGCAGCGACGGGAAAACGACAGCCGGTAAGAAATGGGGCCAGCCGCGACCTCTGTGCCCGCTCAAGTGCCCGTTTCTGACCCTGTGGGGAGGCATTCCTCCAGACGCTTGTACAGAAATCCAGCATTTGGGTTGATCTGTCCGCCCGGCGTGCAACCGGTCGCCTGCAGTGTCAGCTGGTGGCAGGAACATTTGGACCTGGAAACAAACAAAACTCAATGGTTGAATGGACAGTTTGTTTTTGTTTTTTTTTCCAATGGAGGGATGGCAAGCACAAGTTGACTCACTTGTCCTGACAGCCATCGGTGCAGTCGCAGCCAACCAGGAAGTCCAGACTCGTGTTGATAAACACACCGTCTTCAGGAATGCGCTCTTTGCCTCGAAAAGAGGGAGAACATCATCTCTCCGTTTTCATGACAGAATCAACGGGCTGTTGAGCACATCCACTGCGTCCTTACTGTAGGCAACTTTCGGGGGCGGCGTGGAATCGATCTCGTTGACGCAGGAGAGCGGGATGTCCTCGTTTCCGCTGGTGATGTCCGGGATGTAATAGAAGGGCCTGAGCGGCTGGAAGTTGCGGTCCACCAGCACGTAGGGGTCCAGACAGAACATCTCCAAGAAGATGAAGTTACAGGTGGTCTGGAAGAGGTAGCGCTGGATCTCGGCCATGTTGCGGAGACAGAGGCCGCACGGGGCCTTGTAGATCACATGGAAGGTCATCTGCGGCAGGGAGAGGCCCGACATGTTTGGTACCAGTTTGAGCAAGGCGGCTTTGCTCGACACGTCCACTCCCGCTCACCTTGCGATTGACTTTGCGCCGGCCCGTCATCCGCCTGAAGTCGTACAGCAGCGGTATGAGGAGAGGGTTCTTGCCTCGGTGCATGTCCTGCCTGGCCGGCCGCACGCGGTTCAAGCAGGCCGGCTGACATATGTGCTCCATGTAGAAGATGCGCTCGGCAGGGGCCCGGTAGGACGGCTGGTGCGGGATAGTGGCCGCCGGGTGGGCCGTTACCGGCGGAGTGGCGGGGGCGCTCACCGGCTTGGGGAACAACTGAACCTGGGTGGCGCTGGCCGTGGGACTGATGATTCTGTCGGCCAGAAAAAAAAAGAAGCCTCTTTCTCAGCTAACTACTCCAAAGCTGCTGGGGGGCAGGGCTACTCACTTTGGCGCGTTGCCAGGGCTGCTGGCGAGCGACTGCATGACTTTAGAGGCATGAGTGCCGCCTACGCCTGGAACAAACGGAGATGTGCTCTTCTTGGCCATCTGATATTTGCTACCACTGCGGAGCACAGAGAGGAAACGAAAACATTGTTACAATGACTCCAGAATAAAGTGTCAGTGGGACGGCTTGGCTTCTTCTCCTGTGCAGCTTCATTCCTAATGGACATCAACGTACTCGATGCGTGGCGACTGGGTGAGGTGGCCGCCGGATGGAGTGGCCGACGACTGTTGGATCGGAGTTGGCGGTGTGCTTTGGGGCGGGGCCGGCGCTGGCTTGATGGGCGTGGCTCCAACGTGACCATCGCTGGTGTACTGAACAACGGGGCCTTTACTTCGCAATGCACCTTGGAATCAACACAAACCGTTCATTTTGCCAATAACCTTAGGGTTTGACTTTTTGGGTCCCAATAACACAATTGCAGTATACACACAAAACCCGATGCGGTGTAAGGAGCGGGCGGGTCTTACCCATATTGGGTCGTGTCCTCAGCTGGCCGGCCAGCTTTTTCTCCTGCGTGTTGGCGGTGGTCATCTTCAAATTGAACATGGGCTCCAACCTGGTGGAGCCTCGGTAGATCCACTCACTTCTCTTATCATCCTGACGCACAGGAAATGGCACTTTGAACGGTGGCAACCGACTATCGCTAACCCCGGTGTTTTTCCACAGAGTGACTCGATTCGAGCAAGGTTTCTTTGTACCAGAAAAAGGATCTTGACCAAGCTGCCGTCCACTTCCTCGACTTTACTCTTCCACCAGGTTCCCTCCCATTCGGTTTTGATGATCTGGCCGACTTTGAGCAGCACCATGGGCCTGCTGGGATACGCCGTGATGTACTCCTCAATGAAGTCTCGGCACGATGCGTCCTCAATGTCCTCCCATGTGCGCTTCACTGTCAAATAAATCAAACTCGATTGGCTATCGGAGCAGACAGTTGATGATGACGAAGGACACGAAACGATACGACCACAGCAAGTCCGCGAGAGCTTGTGGGAAGGAACCCTAACCCCGTACGTGACCAACCAGAGGCCTTCTTAAGAGCACCTTTGGCAACCTGGACCCGAGTCAAGAGCGAACCATCGTCAAGTTGTGGAGCCAACTACGAGCGTATCAAGAGAAAAGAGGATCCTTACATGGTCTGCAGACAGGGAAGAGGTCCGGCAGGTTAACATAGGAAGCGTAGCCATCGTCGAAGAAGATCAAGAACCTGCCAGAAAATGTGACGGGACGTCAGCCGAGTGCTTCCCTTCCCCCTTGGTTTGAGGCAGTCCGGCACGCACCTCATCTGGTTCTTGGTGGTGGGCATCTCCGCCACGATGCCGGCGTACAGCCACATTTGGTGGCTGTCCTTGTACTTGGCCACCACACGGGCGCCCACGAACAAACTCTCCAAGGTGGGATTGTAGTCGAAGGCCACGTGGTTTCCAGAGAGCAGACTCTTGCCTTTATCAAACTTCACTTTGTATTTGAACGTATGGGTGCCTGGACATACGCACAGCAAGGCAAGGTGAGCAATGTGCGCACTCGAAACCTCGTCAGCAGAAACTGTCACGCACGCACGCTAAGTGACTGACCAATGGGGTTGATGGCAACCAGGGTGCCCCTGTGCCAGGTCTTCATGCGTTTCTTGCCCAGAATGTTCATGCCCACTTGCAGCTCATCTTCTCTCTTCTTGGGGCTGGGGCTGACGTGGCCCACCGGCTGAGCCATTATCTGAGACACAATCACGGCTGGCGGATTGGAGTTAGTCCCTGCGAGAGGTCCAGACGGGGCTTAGTGGTGGAAAACCTGCTCAATTAATTAAAAGAGCGAGCGAGCGAGAGCGGGCACCTGGCAGTGCTGTCGATCTTTGCGAAGGCCTGGTGACAATTTGCACCAACTTGTTGACCTGTTCGGCAGTTTTCCTGAATGTGCTGGAGGTATCCTGAATCCAACATCAACATTGTTATGCCACATTGAGCCCATGAGCATCTCGCGCACACACATTTCGGGAGCCTGTCCCTGCCGACTTTGCATCGTCAACCGGTTGCCGGCCCAGCCCAAGTTAAACAACATTCTGGCTCACAACTCTGTCCAAAATTGTCATGGTTTCCAAAGCGCTCACCATTGGCTCTTGGACAGTGATGACAGGATTCTGTGGTGGGACCACTGGTGTGCAAAGAAGAGAAACAATGCATAATTGAAACCGGTCCGAGATGAAGGCTGATGAGGACAATCAATGTGAGGCGCGATACTGGGTAAAACAAAATTTGACACTCACAGCAGCCGACGGCAATGACATCGTCGTCGTCATCATCGTCGTCTATCTCAATGACCTCACCGCTGGGCAGGCCGCCGCCACCGTCTTCGTCTTCCGAGCTGCTCTTATACACTAGGCCGTTCTTCTGGTACGTTTCCCTCACCAGCTTCTCACATTCCACCAGCGACCTGAGGACAGAGAAGATTCATCATCATTCAACACGCACGCCTCAAGCACGCGCAATGAGCCGCCGTCGCGCGGGGTCACTTCTTGGCCTCGTTGATGAGCTTCTCCGTGGCTGCCTCTTCTTGCTCCTTTTGCTCCACCCACTGCGTCAGTTCGCTGAGCTGAGCCCGTTTCTTCTGCACCAGCTCGCTCTTCTCCACCATGTCGTCAATCCACTTCTTCAGCTCATCCAGAGAGACGCCTAGCTCTTCCTCCACACTCTGGTCCCAGCCATCCACCTGCATTCTGAAAGAGGACATATGGACCATTAGAAAGGATTTTTTTCAAATAGTGATGCTATACTATTCATCACCAATTACATTAAACAAGAGCTAATAATTAAAAAAAAAGGCTTATTATTTGATTGTAGTAACGACATACAATTTTGATCCAAGTCGAACATCCTTGCAAAATAGACAATTTACCTTTCCCGTATACTCTGTAGATTTTTTTTTGTAACTATGGATTTCAACTGTGACAAAAAAAAAACATTTTGAGAAAATCTAATTGCGATAATGTCAGAAGTTTCCGGTACTTGAAGATATTCTTTATTCACTTCCATAGTTTGAACGTTGATAAATAACGTGATGCTGGTTGCTTTTTGTTTTAATATCTAGGAAACAAGCATTTTTTTTTTTGGCAGTTTTTTAACATCTATGCAATCATTTATGTACGGGAGCGTAGTGCTGCCATACTTGCATTTGGAGAAATATGATCACATGAAATATGATGAAGCGTTTAATTTCTCTACACAGTAAACAAGGTCGCTGTGGTGCACAACATGCTCAGACTCCTTGAACGTCGACGGACGCTCATTACGAGGCGAACAAATTTGGGGAACATCAGGAGCCCGGTGTTTCCATTCAAAATCCAAGGGGCTAGCATGTTAGCCTAGCCTTAGCGCAAAGAATGCCTGCCGTGTTGAGCGCACCGCGACAAATGCGACAAAAGCGTCAGAAGTAGCCTAGTTGTTCTAAAGGAGGATTGGAAGGCAACACTTACCCGTCTCCGGAGTCCATCGTTGCCTACCCGCACGTCAACACAAACAGCTAACTGGCTAAAGCTAGCACCCAAATAGAATAGCGCACGTTTTGTCTCCAGCATCATCCGAATGGGCGGTGTTGCCTGCGCCGCCCCTCAGACTCTCCAGCAACACACAAACGTCCACCGTATTAAACTTTAGAACATGAGTGTCGAACTTATTTTTGTCGCCGGCCGCATTATAGACAAGTTTGCTTCAAAGGGCCATTAAAATTGTCAACTATTGTGTATATATAGTATAGGCTACACAACAAACTGATGAATAACTAGTTTTCAAGACAGAGACTAATAAAACTGTTCAAATATTTAAAAATGAATTATTGAAGTCAAATCAAACGTTTCAAAATAAAAAATATTAAAAAAATTAATGGTATTAAAAATATCTAACAATATCTTTATTTTTTTGTAAGTGAAAAAAAATTGAAATTTTGGAATTGATATATGAATTTGATGCACAATTTGTCTTTGAGGGCCACCTAAAATGATGTGGCGGGCCGTATCTGGGCTTTAGGATGTCCAACCACAGAGTCAGTGGTCAGTGGCAAAAAAGACATTGCTTTTTTTCCCACTTTTGGAGGAAAAAATATTCACAAATCTTTCATCAATATATCAATTTAATACAAAAACAAACATTTTGTTCATGTGTTGAACATTTCTTAGACATTTACAGTATATTTATATATTTGTGTCTCGATGAGTGATAAAAGTTCACATCATTGGAAAACCTCTGCACAGAGAGCAACCGAAAAGACTAAACAAAAAGAACCTTAAGAAAGGCTTTACACACAGCGAGTCGTACGGGGTTTACACACAAACGATGGAGGGTTGTCTTCTTTGAAAAAATGGCCAAATTTCAACACTTAAAATGACCTTTAAATATTTATCACCTTACAACATTGTGATCAAACAACAAAACGATTGTGGTGGCAAACCCTTCAGTCCCATTTCAATTATTTGTCGCAAACACAAAAACAATCAGATTTTTTTTACCTCTGTATTTTCCTCATTTGTATCCTCAGTACCCCGATTAAACCATAACAGAAAATACCATTAAGACCAATCAAGCAACCTCCGGCAAGTCAGCCAAATCACAAATGACTCAATGATTCCACATCTCCATTCCAGTCAGGACACAAAGAATGGCTTTAAAAACACAAAATTCATGTTTTTTTTTTTTTTTTTACTTATTGCTATGTGATGTCTTCTTCAACTTTTCTTTCTTTTTTTTTTTTTTTTTTTTTTTACAAAAGGATTACAAAGTGCCCATACGTAGTACAGAGTATTGCAGGGCGATGGAAGAGATTAACGAGCACGTTTGAATCAGACTCTTCAAACCGATTATGAAACTCACTCACTCACTCACTCACTCACTCACTCACTCACTCACTCACTCACTCACTCACTCACTCACTCACTCACTCACTCACTCACTCACTCACTCACTCACTCACTCACTCATTCGCGCATTTGATATATAGAGTATGCACGAGTTGTCAGACTCAAAACTACCAGACTCAGGGAAAAAAAAATCCAAACACTTTGGCGTGTACAGTGGAAGCTCAAATTTACGAGCGCAAACATTTGGTCACAATATGGCTCACATCCCATCCCGATGCTGCGTGACCTCATTTCAGCCAATGTTATGGGCTTCCGTCGAAATACAACAAAACGTTAAAGCGAGAAACTCGAGTTGTTACTCCAAATGGCGCTCTTACGCTATCACAATTTTATCTCGCATGAACAAGCCAGCCAAAAGTGTTTGGGTTATTTGGATATAAGTTGTTTGCTATTTCATGGAACAAAGTTTTGTTTACGCTTTGAAGAGTTTTTGGGGGCAGAAACTCAAGTAGTGTCGAGTTGGCAAAGCCAAGTTCACTGACATTGCGGACTTATTTGCTGTCTTTCCCTTTTGTGTTACTCTTTCCACAAAATTGTTGTTTTCTCTCTCGATTTTGTGAAGTATGTGCGGGTTTTCACTTACTATTTTTGAACAGATGGCGGGTGACTTTAGAAGTTCCACTGTAGAATATATTAAAAGCAATAATAATAATAATAAAAAAAGAATCCTATTCTGCCCAGAGAAAGAATGTGTAGGTGAAGCCATGTGGAAAACAGTTCAGAGTATGAATCAAAGTGATGTAGAAGCAGCGCCATTTAAAATCGCAGACATGCACTTGTGTGTGCACTGGCAATCATAATAGTTAAAAAAGCAAAACATGACTGCCATTTCCTGAGAGTTATTAAAAAAAAAAAAAAAAAAGACTAGCTCCATGAAGCCTATATGTCCAAAGTTAAAATTCCTGAGAAGAATCAGGACTGTAAAAGAGCGAAAGGCCATTGTGTGTGAGCGCGGATGAGTTGATTCACTTTGTATCTTTGTTGACTAAGACGTGTTCTGCGGAGAAAAAGGCTGCCATCCCTTGATTCAACTTCCTACCTGCAGCCTATGTTTAACTAAAGAAGTGTTCTGCGGATCAAAAGGCTGCCATCCCTTAATTCAACCTCCTACCTCCAGCCGGGACTGTTCCACGGGTCCTTGTTGAGCACTGCGATGGAAGCTGAGCCAAAAGCAAAGAGGGCCGTTCTCGAGAGCGTGAAAAGTAACAAAGAGGGGAAAGTCGTGTGTGTGTGGGCTTTGGACCAAAAAAAAAGGGGGGTTGGGGGCTGTACGTCTCCCACCTGCAGTCACTCGTGAAATGTGGGGTACATGGGAATATCAAAGTCATCGCTATTGAAGTTGCTGGGCTGGTCCAGCATGGAGAACACGTCCTAAAAAGAAAAGAAAGAATGAACGAAAAAGACATTTTTCTTTCGGCCGAGTGGCACACGTGTGCGTGCTTGGGTGACTCACAGTAAACATGTCTTGCTGGTTGGCTTGCGCATGAGGCTGCTGCTCGGCGTTGCTCTGTGAGTGTTGCTGCTGGCCCTGCCACTGGGGCCACACCGCCTCCGCTGCCCGAGAGGGGAACTGCGACTGAGAAGCATCTGGACAGCACAACCGGCTACGCGTCAACTTTTCCACTACGTCAAAGTCGAAGAGAGACATGTATGAAGAGGTTGCCTACCATAACCGTTTGTGTTGACGTTGGCACGTGCGTTGATTTGTGGGTAGTTTGGGCCGCTGGTTTGACTGGGAGCTGTACCAGTGGGCATCTGGCCAAAAGAAGTAGAAGAGCCGCCTCCAAACCCACCCATGGACGAATACGGCGGAGACATGGTCTTTGCTGCTTGGGGAGCCACCTGCTACAAAGGAGGAGGGAGCAAGTAACCGGTCATTAGCAAGCAATTGGGTTGGGTGAGAAATTGCTATTCAAGACTACATCAGGTGAGAAGCGACAAGGAGGTGTGTTCAAAGACCGCCAACCCAACAGGATATCTCAAACGGACATGGAACGCCGGCACGAACATTTCAGCAGATGGCGGCCAAATACGCAAATATGGGGAGGTGTTTTACTGTACCTGATTCGTGAATTGGGTTCCGGCGCCTGCTCCGGGCCAGCCTCCTGCCGGTCCTCTGTGGAGGGGGCTGGCGATGTTGGAGGGGGTGACGGGCTGCGGGGCTCCATTCTGTCGGGACAGCTGGGCCAGCATCTGCCCCGCCGAGTGGGCCGGTTGCGCCATCTGCGGCGCCATGCTGACTGGCCTGCACGGTGTGTGAGCGGGGTTAGGGAAAGATGAATGTACCTCCAATCCAAGCGCGAGACGGCGCGGCAACATTTACAGCGGGCCAGAGGGCACGAGCAACAATTGAGAGAGGAGCCCACGACTTTTGGTCAGGCCGCTTCTGCAACCACTTGAAAGGCAATGTGGTCAAACCTCTCAAGCTTCCTTGAGGGTTATGTCTTGCCAATGACACACTGGCATTTCCCACTATTGCTGGCTTTGATCAGCTCCGTCACAAATAAATGCTTGAGCAAGAGTAACTAGAGTCGAGCAATTTATACTTCAATATATTTTGTTTGCTTTAAAAAACAAACAAAAAAAGGCTATGCTATTTTATGTGTTATACGGCGACCTTGAGTGCCTTGAAAGGTTCCGTATAAATAAAATGTATTATTATTATTACTTTGTGATGGACAAATGGCTCCAATTGCTTCAATTTAAAACTACCATGTCAAAAATTGTGTCTAGGCTACTTATTCACTCAACTGCAGGTTGTTGGAAATGTGTTTTTTTTTATCACAAGTCATCGACATCCAACCTGTATGCATCGCTGGCGTTGTGACCGGCGTTGAAGTTGTTGACAGGGGGGTAGATTTGGGCTGAGGGCGTTGGAGGGGCAGCCATGCCCTTGCTTTGACCGGGGCCTTGGAAAAGGGACGACGGGTACAGGTCGGGCTTCTCCAGGCTCTTGCCGTGGTCCGCCCCAGCCGAAGTCACTGGCTGCACTGGTACCTGAGGAGGAACAGAGCAGAGATGAGCTTCAAAAGCACGACTGTTTTGCATCGAACGGGTGCACATTCATGAGAGCGTCCTTCGCCATACCTGCGAGAGCGTTATCGGTCCCCCCTCATACAGGCCATCACTGGCCCCGCCCCCTTCCAGCTCGGCCTGCTGCTGCTGCAATTGCCTGCAAAAGCACGATGAGTGATGTCAAAGCTGGCTTGTTAAAAAGCTACCACACCTGCACCTAGTGAGTGACGAATACACGCACGCACGCACGCGCGCACACGCACACACGCACGCACGCGCGCGCGCACACACGCACGCACGCACGCGCGCGCGCACACACGCACGCGCACACACACACACAAAAAAGAACCACCACCGGTCACCATGGCAACACCAAAAAGAGGGAAGGCAGAGTATTAACTACGTTCTAGTGTAGCGTACGCTGCTCCCATGCATGACACCTGGAAAAACTTGGTTAGAAGTAGGGCTGGGCAATTTCCATTTTGGCTTTTTTGCGATCATGAAGACATTACAATCAAAGAAAACTGCTTGATGTGGTGGAAGTGTGTAGGAAGACATAGAGACAGATAAAATATGAACACGCATATTTGTCCTAATTTGTGACAAAGTAGTTATAATAATAATAATAATAATATAATAATAATAATAACTTTTTGTACAATGGCCCAGCCCTAGTTTGAAGTAGACTACAATGCATCCATCGGGAACATATTGCCATGCATTATCGCTAACACCAGGAATGCTGTCAAGAAGAAGGAGAAGGAGGAGCCCGTCATCCAGCGTGAAGAAGGTCTGGCCTGCTCTCACCTGGTAGCTACCTGCCCGGGGCTAACAACCACAGGGGGGCTGTTTGAGCCACTCTGACACAGGGAGGGGGGCAGCAAACCCCCTGGGGAGCGGGCGGGTGTGTGAGGGTCCTTAGTCGCATTTCTATTGCTCCCCCCCAGAGGTGGGATACAGGGAGACAGCGATGAGTGGACAAGAAAGTGCTCGACCGGGGGCTCGGATAAGCATCGACCTTACAAGGGCGATGTGAGTTTCATAGTGTTCATATCGCCGGCGAGAAAGAAGAAACTTGAAAAAGGCAACTCACTTGACGTTGACATTTGTGCAGATGATGTATTCAATCTCTTCGGAAAACGGGTTCTGGAAGGTGAAGGAGCTGGTTCTCATCCAAATCCATTCTCTGGATTTGGAGCGGAAGCGGAACATCACTGAAAGGACTTGGCCCTTCAGCTTCATTACCTGCGAACACACAGTAGCAGCTCAGGGAATTTGCAACCATTCAAGTGAATTCTTAAACCGGCTCCTGTGAATTTAGGGGAGCTTGCGATTTCTTTATGTTCCAACAAGAAGCAATCGTTTTCAGAAATCTGCCATTTTGGACTCAAGCAGCCATTGCGAGTCATCTCACAAGCTGGTGTCCTTCAAAAAAAATGTTTTCTCAGATTAGAAGAACATTTCCAAGATCAATGAGCACACCCAAATTGTAAAAGATTTACTTTTTTTTTTATTGTGTGAGGGTGCCAGCAAGGTTTGATGACTTGGCTAATCAGGTAGAACTATCCATCCATCCATTTTCTGAACCGCTTAGTCCCCACCGGGGTCACGGGCGTGCTGGAGCCTATCCCAGCCGTCATCGGGCAGTACGCAGGGGACAATGGTTGCCAACCAATCGCAGGGCACACAGAGATGAACAACCATTTGCACTCACACCTAGGGACAATTTGGAGTGCTCTATCGGCCTACCAAGCATGTTTTGGGGAGGTGGGAGGAAACCGGAGTGCCCGGAGAAAACCCACGCAGACACGGGGAGAACATGCAAACTCCACACAGGGAGGGTCAGAGGTAGAATCGAACCTGCACCCTTCTAACTGTGAGGCGGACGTGGTACCCAGCGCGCCACCGAGCCGCCCTCAAGTGGAACTAAATCCACGTTAAAATTAGAATGATTCAGAGATGCCACAGTTGTCTTTTCATTCCTTACAGTGTAAGCAAAGGCGCACATGCAACACAACACGTGTCACTGAGACAAAGTGTGTCTGCACGTCGCCTGCTGCAAACATTCATGCACGCTCCACTACATCGCTGGGTCCAGTTTCACACACGTGACCTTTAACAAATCATGGTGAAGGGCAGAAGCCAGTTACTCATGCGCATTAGGGAAACTCAAGCTCGGCAGTCATGCCACAACTAGACAAGAACAAGAAAAAGGTCAAATATTGTGCTTGGGCCTTCCTGCGTAGAGTTTACACAATCTCGCCCATGCCAGAAACAAGTTAGTTTTTAGGTGGCCGAGGACCGGCGCCACTCGAACTGCACGACTGTTTCAATGTTTATTCTATACCTGTTGAAAGCTGTCCCGGAGCAAGCCCTGGTCCTCGGGATGGGCAAGTTCAAGAATATTCTTTCCCAACAGCTCCTAAAACACACGACCGCTATTAAATTAACATTAACTGTATTAAAAAAACTAACCAAAAAGGAACACAACATATGAGCTCACGCTGGCTGCTCATTAAAAAAAAAAAAAGTGTTCGGCACCTGTGGCTGGTAGCTGACGGCCGCCACGCATCGGTGGTCGACAAAGGTGAAAATGCCCTGGCAGTTATGGCGCGAGATGAACTCCACCGGAACGCTGATGCTGTTGACGTCCGTGTCACCTGGACAGCAAGTCACCTGGTGCAGGCGTCATATTGCAAAAACAAATACAAAAAGTTAGTCAAAGTGCACAAATGTCAGCAAGTCTGGAGTGTGGCCATCGGGTCATATCTTGCGCTGTCTACACGTGTCCATCGCCATCATACTCAGGAGAGCAGAGTAGATTATGAATTGAATCCACAGCGGCGATTCCAACCTGCAGTCTGCCGATGGCAACGAGACAGTAGCGACTCCCCTGAGCGTTGTCCGCTTGGTTGTCTGATAAGGAGACACCTACAAGCAAAACAAAAAGTGTGTCAACGGCGTCGAATGTACAAAGCATCAAGGAAGCATTGAGAGATTCAAATAGATCCGCAGCCCACACGTAAGGTCAGCGGCCGCAACGTTTTACCTGCGGGCGGCCAGGATTTGATGTATCCTGTACAGTGGACCACCACATGCTGCGGCTCTCCCTCCTTTGCAACACCCAAACCGTTCCTAATTTGAAGCAGCGGGAAAAGGATGAAATGCGCCGCACACATACGGGATGGCTTCAAGTTGGCACGGTGCCACAGTGGCGCTTAGGATCACCTGTTTCTATTCCTAAGGAAGTTGAGTCTGTTCATGGACACGGGTTCCACCGGACATGAGCCACACCTGCAATGAGAAGCAAAGTGAAGAGATGCCGGCCGCATTCGGGGATAGCAAAGTGAAGAGATGCCGGCCGCATTCGGGGGCAGCTCCCGCTCGCACCTCATTCGGCATATGAACGAGCGACGGGCTCCCATCGTCATCCTGGCCGAGGACTGCTGGCTCTCCTTCTTCACCGTTCCCGTTTTCAAGTCCAACATCCTCCCTTTTAAGGAGCGAAACGCAAGGGGGTGAGCGCCGTCGACTGCTTCAAGGAGAAAATCGCTTTCCCGCTCGGGCTACCTGTGTTGTTGTTCTCCACCGTGGACAGCTGCTCCCTTAGCTTCTCCGTGTCATCGGGATGCAGCTGGTCATAGAGCGACGAACCCAGCCAGTCGGATTGTGACTGGTTGAGGACGGGCGTCAACGAGTCCGACACGTAAACGATGCGACCGCTCTCGCACGACACCACAAACAGAAAGCCGTCAGCCGCCTCCAAGATGAGGTGCTTCAACTCCTGCGCTCAAAGGTCATTGAGGTACACGTTAGAAGACAAGTCAAGCATTGCTGGTCCGAAACTTAAATAAACCCCTGAAAGGTCTCCGGCGGGTTATCGGTTCAAAGCAACCTTTCCAATTTGTAGGCATTAAAAGCTAGCGTGACGCACGATCCGTTGCACGCTTCAAGCTAACGCCTTGCCAAAGGAGTCCTCTCCTCACCTGGTCGGTTAGAAAGGAGGGCTTGTAGGAGCCGTCCGGATTGGTGTTGCCACTGCCTCTCAGCGACTTCATGTGCGACACGGCCATGCGCAGGATGGTGAGCTTGTCAGGTTTGCGCGCCAGCGCGCTGCAGGTGGGCACCATGTCCGACAGCTCCGTGATGTAGGCCGTCATCTTATTCCGCCGCCGCCGCTCGATCTCGCTGTGGTTCTCCCTGGAGCGGACGGGAGGCGGAGCCGGACGGGCAACGAGGGGAAGAGTTTAGCGTTAATGTCGCAATGTGGCGGCGGCGCAGCTGTGAGGAAGAGGTGGCAATGGGATGAAGAAATGAACTGTGATTTGTCCAAAAAGAAAGAAAAGAAAAAGGATGGTGAGAAAGCGGGAGAGTGCTCTTTCAAGGCCATATGTATATGTGACAACAGAGAGCACGTGTGGGCAAAGACAGAGAGAAAGAGCCTGAGGAGGGAAAGAAAGACAAAAGGGAGGGGATTAGCAGGGTGAAAGCAAGTGTGCTTGTTAGTGAGCACTAACAAAGAGAGGCAGCCAGCTCTTGGTGAAGATGTGCAACGTTGACAGGTGTCAGTCCCGCCAAGATGGCTGACGAGGATGCGACTTAAGTCATCTGCACATTGAAGAGGGACAAGTTGGTGAGCGGCAGGAGTGGCCTGCCTTCAAACCTACCAACCCCCCCCAAAAAAAAACAACCCACACATTCCAGAAGAACCTCCAACGTGGGGTCAACGACAGATGTGGGACTAACATCATCAATCAAAAGGGGAAAGACAAAAGGAAGAGAACGAAAAGCGAGGACGGCTCGTGCTGACAACAAGAACAAAACAAGTGCCCATTGCCCATCGGGCCTACCTAGCGAAGCGCTCTTTGTCGTTGGAGCCACCCGTGTCATCGTCGCACCTGATAACACAGAGATGGCGCAGACAGCCGTCAGCTGTCGCTATGGTGACGCAATGCAGGAAACAATAAGACTGCAATACCTGAACAACTTGTTTCCTTCGTCGTCGTCGTCGTCAAAATCGGGCCTGCAATCCAAGCGGGAGACACAAATTGCAAATATCAAAACAAAATGCACAGGGTAATGCTGATGCAGTCTTACGCTGCTCGCCTCTTGCTGCTTTTTGGTATGACGGCCCCACCGCTTGCTTGGGCCCCGCTGGCCCCCATGCCCAGATCTGCCTCAGCTAAATCTAGAAATAGACAATGACAGGTCAATCCCTACTGGGCCTTGCTCCTGCTTAACCAGACAAGGAGAAAAACTGTCTCCTTTCTATAATTTGATCAATTGCAAAGACAGTTTATGGGCACACTGTAATTTATTGCAAAAAAATGAATGAGAACAGTTTCGCATTATTCACACATAAGTACACACAGAGATACAGTGTACAGTGACATACAGACGACTTGATAAATATCAGGACACAATTCTCATCTTTTGTGCTCTGCTCAAATGAGCAGCCAACTGGGCTCATTTCAGAATTAAGGGTCACATGAACAAACTGCTGCCGTTACTCAAAATGACATCATTGTATGGTCTTCATCTAAATAAAATTTAGATAATCAAGAACACACTATGAACACTGCATCATAGTGCATTAACATTTGTGGTAAGTACTAATTAAAAATGTTTGTTAATGTACACTGTCCGCTATTGAGAGACAAATCAGACATAAGCTTCACTCGACAAGCTATTAACGGCAGTCGATAGGCACAACTTATTTTTGAGCAATTCTGGGGAGGAAAACCCCGGTTGCCTCGATTAAACCTGTGTAGATTTCTATGATGAGAATATACAAGGACAGACATCAAAAGAATACTTTTGGCAAGCACATCTGCATTTGTTATTGTGAGGGTATGATAAAAATGAATAGGGAAATTGTGCAAGTAGGCTCTCTGACTTGTGCAACTCCCCTTCTGATATCAGCACTTAGCTTAGCTACGAGGCTAGCTTAGGCGCCGCTGTCACGCTATCTTCTGCAAAGTGTCCCACTTGACTATTGGGTACAAAACGCGTAGTAAACAGCAAACAGCTATGCGCGTCCGTGTCACTAGAATATCTAGGTGACTTTTTGTGGCACTTTACCTTGGTTTGAAGATGACATGTCCGTGTGGAATAACATAAACAAACTACTTCGGGGGGAAAAAATGGACCCAAATCCCCCGTTCCTCCCTCCCACCCAAAAGCGAGAAGCTAACTCGCACTGCGGCCAAGTCGTCACTGGCGCGTCACTAATGTGCGCTGTAACAAGTCCGAGCCATGCCGAACGCGGTTCCAGATAGCCCTCGAAGGTAAGAAAAAGCAAACGCCCGCACTCGTATTGAGGCGTTTGGCCGTTTTGTGTCGGCTTCCAACAGCATTCAGGCTTCAAGATGGCGCACCTAGCTTAGCCAGCGACAGCGACAAGCAGTGTTTTGTTTTCCGCTCCTCCCATTGGACGCCAGGCCAGCGGATATATACGACGTCACAAGTTGGGGAATCCACGCTAAGATCCACCCCTGGAATTTATTAACTCACATTTCCAACAGCAAAAAAAAAAAAAAAAAAAAGGTTTAGCATTATCTTAAGGTGTGATTTGCTTCAATACAAAAGACTACAAGACGTACAAGATTCATGATCTGTGATTAATGATCTTTTGCTTTTATTGTTAATAACAATACTTGGGCATCATTTAACAAAAAATAAGAACACTCTAACCCGGAGCCAGCTGCTGCTTCTGCGTCACTGGGCAAGAAGAAAGCTTGCTGGTTGGTCGGTCGTGGTTAGTTGGAAAGAAGAAGAAATGGTAGGTGGCGGTGGAATGAGGGATTTGCGGAGGAGGAAAGTGAGTAATGAGGGAAGACATGCTCCTTGTGATGTGTGTGTGTGTGTGTGAGAGAGGGAGGTGGAGACAGAGGAAGGCGAGAGGAAAGGGAATGTCCCAGAAACGACAAATAAGGCACTTGACATATGAGAGAGAGAGACAGAGGGGGTTGAGAGAAAAAGAGAGAGAGAGAGAGAGAGAAAACATTAAAAGCATAACAAAACATGGCTTTGCGATAATGACCTCCTGGCACCGTCAAATAGAGAGAGAGAGAGAGAGAGAGAGAGAGAGAGAGAGAGAGAGAGAGAGAGAGAGAGAGAGAGAGAAACATTAAAAGCATAACAAAACATGGCTTTGCGATAATGACCTCCTGGCTCCGTCAAATATCACACTTGAACACTCTTTCCATATACCAAATTTTGGCCTGGGTTCTTCAACATTACCCAAGCACCTTGGCAGTTACCTCTGCCATGAGGAAGGATCCATTCATTCCAGTCAACGAGGGACAAAAAAAATTAAAAACAGAAACACATTCAAAGCTGCAGTTGGGCTAATGAGATAGATTTCAAACAGCACTTGCTTGACATACAGTCTCTCCACAAATAGTAGCCACTACTCAACTACAGATGGGTAGAGGCAGAGCTATGAACGTGGGTAGTAGACACGACACTGCCCTTCTCTGCAGATCAAGATGTACGTGGAAATATTGAAAAATGTACTTCAAAGATTAACTCGAGGGAGGCATTGCTTTGGCATAAGTGGATGAAGGAGCCACTAGCCGGGCCTAACAGAGGGCTAGCTACCATTTGAGGAAATATGCTATGATTGAGAAATCATTTCCCGCCTGGTGTTTCGTGAGATTGGAAGTGAAGGAAAGTCCCCAATGCTCGTCAGAAAGTGTGAGGCACACGGTTGAAGAATACAACCAAACCCAAAGAAGAGGAAGCGCCGGCTTGTGCAAAGGCATCGCAATTGCTAATTGCATAGACACAATTGAGGAAGATAAATGCCCCGTCTTGCCCTTTCATGAAAGGGATCCTCCGTTTGTTCACTTGTCATCCAAGCACAAAGCCAAAACAATTAAAGCGTCGAGGTTTACAATGGCATTTGTTTTTTCTTTTCTTTTGAAATGAGCCGTTATCGGGCTGTAAGGCACACGCAGTAAGGGGCGAGGAAAGCTACGCGGGACGTGGCGTGCTCACTCCCCCCCTCTTCTCCAGTCTCCAGTTTCGCCGGCGAGAACATGTGCGTCCACGAGCAAGCACGAGTGAGCGAGCCATGCCGCTTCCCGCCGTCTTCGTTTGGCTTTGTACAAATGAAGGTGTGAGTGTTGTCGTGCTGTGCAAAAGTGTCAAATTTGCATCTCCCTCTTTGTCACTGTATGCCTTCGACTCCTGCCGCCACCGCCAAACGAGTCCTTGCAGTGCCGCGCACGTCCTTGCCGTCATTCCACCTTGCTGTGGTTGTTGTTGTGCACTGCGTAGCCATTCTGCAGCGGACCGTTTGCCTTTGGGACCTTTTTAGCGTCCTCGTCTTCCTCCCCGGACTCGTCCGTCTCATCCTTGTCGCTCCGCTCGTCGTCTACTTTTTCCTGCAAGACGAGAAGAAAGCAATTGTGTGCATGCGTGCGAACCTTCTGTGCTAAACGCTACTTTACGCACGACGACAAGTCCACTTTACTGCCATTGTAAAAAAAAATTTAAAAACAGTAGCCGAAAAGGGAAAACAAATGGCTTCTAAATTTGACACACCGCAGAGAAAAGTGCATTAAGAACGTTTTGATTCAAATTCGGTTCTTGCGGTCGCAATTCAATTCCATATTGATTTGAATGCTTTGCTGTTGATTCCATAAAAAGTACATATACATAAAAATATTGATGACAATGTGTAGATAGTAGGGATGGGAATCTTCACCATCAAAGCGATACGATACACGTCTCGATACACTGCTAACGATTCGATGCATTCACGATTCATGGAATTGCCAATGATAAGATGCGATACGATTCTCCCATCTCCTACGATACAGTACGATTTAATTTTAAAACAATGCGATCCAGTGCGATACGATACAACTGCATCTTACACATCGTATCGATTTTCCGATGCATATCGATGAATCTTCCCAACCCTAGTCGATAGTAAAGCTGTCTAAACACTGACAAAGTAAAGCCCCCCAAAAAGATGTAAAGCCTACACCGCCCCCCAGTGGCCAGGAGCTGATTCACTGAGAAATACGGGAGGGGAATATTGCGATTCATCAATTAGTCTGCAACAACAAACAACCCTGCGCAATTTGGATAAAAAATAATAGTCTTCAAATCCGAGCAAAGTCAATCCGCTTTCACTCAGCTTCCAACATGAACCCGCACATCTGTACACTGTGACAATCAGGCGCTCTAAATTGGCTATTTTGGGACGTAGGTCTTCTTACGTTGTTGGTGAGGAAGCGGACAGCAATCCGTATGATGAGAATGGCCCAGAAGATGTGAAGACACTGCAGCACCATGAGAAGTCCATTGAAGAAGTAGTAGCCAAAGAAGGGCTGGTAGACTGTCACTGGATACACCCAAGTGCAGTAGATGATCCTGCACAGGATGAAAACATTTGGAGAAGACTTCCCATGCCCCCGGGGGGGGTCCAACGTTCACAGTAACTTCTTGGCGCGTAGCTCGCCACCGCGGGCTCCAGTATCTCTCACTTAGAGGGTCCTAATCGCAATGCTAACCGTTAGCGTGTTAGCATTAAGTAGGCCATTCTTAGGCCATTCTTGTTTGGGTGTTTTAAAGAAGCAAGGTGTCCATGGAAAAATCCTGGAGCCGGGTCGCTCACGATGAGGCATGGACAGGTGCCACTGTTTTTCATTTCAGGATGGATTGTTTTTTGCAAGTTGAAAAATGTCAAGTTTGGCGTGCAATTACAAACAGTACCGGAAGGGGAAGATGATGAGGCGAGTGACGATGAAGACTGCAGCGAAAACAATGAAGATGTAGTTGCAAGCATTTCGCCAGCCAGCATAGTTGAACATCTTGGCAGACTGTAAAGAGAGAGAATGGAAAACAGTGAAGCTTTTCTCCACTAGGGGACAGTATGGCATTCGTGTTTCTGTCAGTTTGCAGTCTCGCTGCTGAACTTCACCTTACCGACATGGCAAGTGTTGGATTGCAAAACAGTAAATTGTGTGTTTACCTCGAGAAGGTAATCAGAGGAGTCGTGCACCAGCATGATGAGCGTTCCAGCGCGGATGTAGTTGACGCACCACGAGAAGCTGATGAGGAGGATGGTGGCCACATGGTGGACAATCTGCTCCTTAAAGTCCTAAAAGAGAACAGCAGCACAGAAGAGAAACGATTGACGTCTCTGCTGGCTTCAAACTTCTTTTGTGCCTCTTTGGCAAGATTTGTACGCACGTTGAGCAAAGTTCAAACAAGCGCACGCAGACGTTTTCAGTCTCATACACACGTGGGAGAGCAGTCCAATGTCCACCCGCACATGCCAGATTCCAAAAGCGATCACACGGGGAGAAGGCAGAATGATTTTGCCAGTTTTGTCCCCCGGCCCCATAAGATTGTGTGTTGATTTTGATTCCATTTTTCATCGGCTTACTTTGCGTTTGACATCGGAGGCCACGCTGAAGAGCAGCGAGGCGTAGAAGCCCAGTTCGATCATGTAGTACCAGTACTGAGACGGCAGCAGAGTCTGCGGAAGGCAAACAAAACAACATCATTTTCTTTATCGACGAGTCCTTGACAAACTCATATGGAATGCTTCATCATTCAAATGCGCTTTCAGGAAACGTACCAGCACAGGAAAGCCTTGCCACATCTCCTGCACATCATACAGCCAGGGTTTCTGCAAGAAGAACGGGACATGTCAATGACGAATACATCGACTGTCGCAGCACAGGGACGAGTCCAAACCAGCAGTCAAACTTGGATGTGAGAAATGGGGGGGGCAAATGCGGGTCATACTCACGTCGATGAGGGCGGCCAGGCCAGCGATGAAAGCAAGGAGGTAAAAGGTAAATCTCCAACTACAAGAGAAGACACACACACACACAAAGTTTTGGCTCAGTCAATGGGGAGAGGGAGAAGATGCACTTCCTCAAGCGTACCATTTTTTAAGCAATCAAAATGGCAAAGATGGCAGTCAACGGTCAAGTCTGCAACCACAACATAGTTAGCAGATCAGTTACTCTTGCTCCGTGTATTTGGAGTCGGCGCCAAAGTTGTCGATCTTTGCACCTTTAAAATATCTATCATGTCTTACAAAACAAATCCCCAAATTCACTTTACAACATGGGAATGACTGGAAAAATGTTCCACTGTGTCTTTTGGTGTGACAGGTGGCCCGAAACGGATGAAAAGACGCCATGGGTCCGACAACACCCAGCCACGCACGAGAAGGGCGAGTTGGGCTCAATGGACAGAAAAAATGTGGACAAAAACCACACACAATGCTGCTTGCTGTGAGTGTGCGTCGCACAATGGTTGGATTGACACGAGTTCCAACTCACGAAGCTAAAGACACGAGTGCGGCTGATCGACACGCGGTCACATGGATCATCATGGATCAGCGTCACAGCTTCCAATATAATGTCAGGAAGACTCCTAGAATAATCTGATGAAAGATGATCTGATCTTATTCGTGATGTGTAGCGATTGCGAGGTAAAGTGGCTCTCCAAACTTAGCGAAGAAGGACCAAGGCCGACCCCCCCAAAAAAAACTATTTTCTTAATGGGAAGTTTTCAGTCATGCTCACACACCAACATGTGCAGCAGTGGCGATTGAGTTACTGCGGCGGGTCATGTGCTAATGATTGTGTGCGACGGGGCAAAAGGTCCACGGAGGCTTTGTAGCATGTGCAGGCTAAAAAAAGAGCGCTACTTTTGCCCACAGAAATGTACTCATCGAGTCAGGAGTGACACATGAATGGCAGCTGTTTGGAGCGCCGCTCTGGGCAACGTGACGGCGTGTCACACGCTACGCATTCGTTGCTTACCTGGCCTCTCTGAACTTTTTCAGCAAACTGGGCCTGTCCTTATTCCTCCGTCTCCGAAACCATCGTTGCACTTGCCTTTCCGAGAAGCCCGTCTGCTTGCAAAGACTCGCCACGGAAAGCTGCAATTGCGCAAAGTGGCACGTCATTCACCCGGGGGAGGCCGACCTCGCTCGACGGCTTTTTAGATATTTACCTGTGAGGGGTTTTTGCTAACTTTGCAGTAGTAGGACTCCAGTGCAGGGTTGGGGGGTACCCTGAGCCGTACCGTCTCTTTTACCCCCAGCAGAGAGGCTAGGGGCGTTGCCACTGTTCTGCAAAACAAATACAAAAAAATAAAACAAACAGATAATTACAAAAACTAAATAAAATAAACAAACAAATAAATAAATAACTCCTTTTTAATTAAGCAGAGCAGGGAGTGAACATTAGGAGCATGTTTTGGAGTCAAGGGCTAAAGAATTGCCAAACCAGACACAAATGTTGAGAATCACATGATTTGATGATGATGATGACAAAGACACGGACAAGCAGGCACGGGCACACAAACGGACCTTTCAAAGACCTGACGGACGATTAGGAATAAGAGGGCGACGGGCAGGGCCACCCACAAATCGGTGGCTTTGGCGTACACTCGTCCGTCCCGGTCCTCCAGGTCGGCCCAGCCCAACCCTTCTGGAAACCACAGCCGCTCCTGCCAGAACCAGGCGCTGAGCTCGGACAGCATCCTAAAACACAAGAAGCATCAAAGTGAAGAAAGACGGGACAGGCACGCACGTTGCGCACCCAGGCCCAAAGAGTCACAGCGCTCCACCCTAAATGTGAATGCAGCGGGGGGTTAACGACCACACGTGCATTCCACGGGCCGGGCCAGGCCGGACATGAGGCACAGCTGGTACCGTGTCGTTTCGAGGATTGTGAATGTGGGCGGCTGCATTTGGCTGATGCATAAAGCAGAGGCCGAGCCTGCGGAGGGAGGCCCACGAGAGGGAACGTGACTCAGAGCCACTGCGAGTTTACATTCATACTTTCCTACAGCACCCAAGGCGGACATGTTTGAGGGAGTGGCGGCCAGCGTGAAAGGGGAAGCGGCGTGCGAGCCATTACTCATCATGCGCGGACGGCGGCGGCGGGGGCCCTCCGTACTCGGGAGTGCAACGCTCGAGCTGTTCCCAGCCACCGCATCTGTAAATACTGAAGAGCTTTAAGCATTTCCATTTCCATCTCCACCAGAAATCAGATCAGTGGCATGTGTGACTCTCCACTCCCTCGACAACCTTGGAAGCATGCAGCTTTGATTCTTTTTCGGATTACAGAGGGGCTAACTTAAACACTTAGTATTAGTGTTATATGTGAATCATATTTTGTGATGTTGCTCACTTGATGGGTTTAAAACTATCCAATAGCTCCTGTTAGGCCTCAGAGCCTTTAATTATGGTGTCCCTCAAGCTGCGGTACTGGGACCACTACTATTCTCTCGATGCTCATCGCGTGTAACCTCAGACTGTTAGTTTTGTCGACATTTTCTCATGTCATCATGTAGACATTATCCAACAAGTACGATCCCACCAGACGCAGTGTGCACTGGGGTTGGGTGGAGCAAAATATGCTCAAGTGAAATTTATTGTCAAGCAAGATTTAACGCTTTCGCGTGAGAATCTATAGAGGAATTTTTGTTTCAAAAAACAGCTGAGGACAAATGCCAAAATTCGTTGTGTTTCTACAAACTGGTTTTAATTATGGAAGACTTTTAATTATTGAGAGCGTTTGAGAGCTCTCAAAAATTGACATGATTTAAAGATGAAACGGAGGAACAAGCTTCTTTGACAGCGATGTATTGTAACACTGTGCTTTTTTTTTCTATTATATCAATTTTCTAAAGCCTTTGTTCTCGTTCCTGTCCTGCATTCTCTCCTTTTATTTATCAATTATTGAATTCAATTCAATGGGAAAATGGTTAGCATAAGTATTTCATTTTATTCTGCATCTCTTTTCTATCTTTTCTAATCTTCAGTTTTGTCCGCTACCCTCCTCTAACCGTCTCCCCTCGTCAATCTTATTGAAGGGATGACAACATGAAGATTCTTTGCCAGCGTCATGTGACACCGTCGCGTATGCTGCCGTCTATTTTTCCACTTTGAGACTCGTGCGGCAGACGAGGTGATGGTGCAATGTCCCGTAGCACTCAAGCAGAAATCTAAGCCAGAGCAGATAAGAAAATGACTTTCTGCGCACAAATCAGGTAAAAAAAAGTCCAAAGGGTAAGAACAGGCACGTTTACAAACACACATAATAGGTGGAGCTGCAATGTTGGAGGGAATTTCCGAATCAAGGCGATATATTATGGTTTATGTGCTGAGATCATCTGTTGATTTCAGCATATTCACCCCCCCAACATTCCATTGGTGTAGCGGATCATATGAGCAGGCTCTGACCATTTTAAAGGCCCAATGACAGAAGGGGATGCCTCTGGCAAGGGAGGGAAACAGGAAGTTGTGTCTCTTCTCTCTTCCTCACCACAATGCAGCCTTCTAAAGACGTGGTTGATTCAAAAGAAGGACTCACAACTGGCCTAAGTTCTTCTCAAATCAACAAACCTAAAACAAAAGTCTCCAATGGTAAAATCTCTCAGTTTTGGGTAATCAGACCGGACCGGGCAAATTGTTTTCCCGAATTGGTGGCGGCATCGCTGCAGTTTTCACAGCGACACCGCCCAAGCCTGAATGCGCTCATTGTGGGCCGAAGTGGCCGTCGGGGAGGCTGGCACGCTTCTCGCTCACAATTCATTGGCTAGTGCTAACTCGGATCAGGCCTTCGAGTGGCGAACCCATTGTGGGAATTTTCGACATTCCGACTAGGCTGACGGCCGTCGGGCAAAGACGGTAAAAGACTGTATTTGATGAGCTGTTACGCAAATGTTGTCCATAGAGTAACTAGCGATCACAACAAAGTCAACTTGAGTAGCTTTCACACTGATTTGTGACTTGATGGGTTATAAATGAGGAGATTAAATCAGATACTAGCAGACAGAGGAGAAACACCCCGTTCAGATGACACGGGGTCACACTTTACTTTGACCCTACATTGCTAACAATTCAATCGTTGTTGGAAATAACAGAAAAGTATTTCACTTATCTGTGTGAAAAGTGGTGACAACGTGTGAAAAGCAGTTTGTGCGTTTATAGTAGTCCTCGAGGACCATTTGCCCAAGACACTGTATGCAATTTTAAGGACCAGATGTCCTTCAATGGTAGCATAAATTTAATCCCAGTTTTGGGGAAACGTTTTATCCTTGAATTGTCAATACTATTTCCCAATGCATTTTAACAGGCATCAACTGAACTCCAATTTGGGCGATTGGTGGGCCGAGCCAGTCCCTAACCAACAAGTTCTTCAAATAGACTGAATAGATTGGTCAATCCGATGGGTTCTATTTTAAACTCGCTGATCGGCTCCAAAGTCCTGATCGCGCCAAGTTGTTTTGACCCCCCCCCCCTCCCGCAAAATAAGGGAGAACAAGCTAACTTTGGAACTGCCGGGCAGATGCTATGCTATCAATGTCTTGATGGGTTTTGTGATCTATGTCAAGCTTTTTTTGTATTATTTAGATGTTTCATTTGTTTATCTCTAACTGCAGGGCCACGCAGTGAGCTGCCAATAAAGCTATATTTATTTTTCATGAGTACGAGGTGAGTGCTCCAGTTTCTGCCGATGTATACATACAGTACACTTCAATAAAGATACTGGGGCAGATAATGGCACAAATCACGAGCCTTAAGTAAGTCATGCTTGATTAGTAAATCAAACGCTATCACTTATTCATGTGTGTACTTAAGAACAATGCAGATAAACAAAGCACAAAACGTACATGGCAGCCGTGACTTGAGCTGGAGCCCTGCCCAGGCTGACCAGCTTGGGAGCTGCAGTGTCACCACGGACAGGTCGCCTGTCAATCGCATACCGCAGGACAAACGAGCAGTCGTGTCTATGAACACCAGGGAATATGCATTTTTGGGTGGACATAGAAGAACATGCTAACTTCACATGAGAAGGGCTTGTAGCAAAGATGGAAACTCTGAAACCCAAAAGAGGCGGACGTGCTAACCACTTGCAAACTGTGATGGCTAAGCTTGCTCGTGTTACAGTCTTTTTCAGCTGCACTCCCAAGTTAGTGCTTCATAAAACAGTCATAAACATGATAAAGGACCGTAACAGGTCTGTCAGTATTTGATTTGGGACACACTCACTCTCCCACTTCGCAGATGCTACAGTGCTTGTCAGTCACAAGACTTATCGTCCTCCCATAAACCAACAGACGTGTGAACAACCTGTCACCCACCACCATACATTTTCCTTTGCTATTCCCGCTCACCTGAAAGTTCACACTGTGCAATATGCAACCTGCATGCCGGCATCTGCACAATATAGCCACATTACTTTTGTACCTACATGACAATTACTGCAGCTGAACCCGAATAAACAGTCTTTTTGGATTTATTTTTTTAAAACCGTACTTCTATACATCAGCTAAACCCCGCTATGCAATTTTTCATTTACTAAAATTGCTTTTTTATTATCTTGTTATATTTGCATCAGTGTTGGGCGACCAACCAAATTAAAAATGTCCTTGCTCATGGTGTTTTGTACTTTTTGTATATTGAGTGTGTGTGTATGTGTGTGGCAAATATTTGAATCTTAAACAGCACTCAAGCAGGGCAATTCAAACGCAGCGAGGAGTCTCCGTCTGAGAACACATTATGGACGAAGGATTCCTGAACGTGATTAATTTAGATAAATGTGGAGGACCTTTCGTCCCTACGCGTCCAGCTGTGTTGGCCTACAAAGCTATTAAATGCTAACAGCGACGCCGAGTAGCCCGATGCCGGCAAAAGCTGACCACGACATGTTTTAAATAAAATGTATAGAGGTTTTGTTTTGCATTTAAGAGATGTTTGGCAGCGTTTCATGACCCGAGGCCCGTTATTTTGAGCTAATTAAATGACTGTCGTGACTGCGTGATGACGTCGTCGCTATTCGCCTGCCAAGCCGTCGCAAAACGCACACAACGTACATTTATTGACACGAGAAGCGAGAAAGGCGGAAAAACAACACTTACTTGTTTTTCCTTTTCTTTCTTCCTGAGGAGAAGTGTGGAATTCGGCTTGGCAAAGAAAAAAAAGTGCGGTCTCCACAGAGACGAGCGAGCTAACGGTGCAGCTGAATGAATGTGTCCAGCTTAAGCTTAGCACACGGAGGCTTTTTACATCTTTACCCACTCCCCGAAAGTCCAATATCACTTTTCTCGTCAAAAATAAAAAGAACGGGTAAGAAAAAAAGCTTTAAAATGTCCTCAGGACGCCGTTAAAACCAACCAACTGGAGATTTCCACGCGTGGCGGTAGAGCGTGATGCTGCAATGCGCCCGCTTGGTGTTCCCCTCACAGTTGTCCACTTATTTTTTCTTTTTCTTGTTGTTTTTGTTCGCACGCATTGTCCAGACTGCCCTATTGTCCTTCAGCAGGGTCCGTCAGGCGTCTGGGTGCATGTGGCCGGCCAGAGGCGAAAATTGGCCTGGGGGGGAAGCCAGAGAAAAGAGTGCGGGGCGCCGGCGGTCGCTTGGAAGGGAAAGCGTTCAGCAAAAGCAGGCCGGGGGGAGGAGTGAGGGAATAACGGAGAGGGAGGGACGATGGCTGCCTGGCTGGCTGGCTGACGTCCAAGCGTCCGACATTGACACACATCCGCGTTTTGTCTTGCTTGGAGGACGCAGGCAAGCAGGCGACACAGCGTCCCTCCATCCATTTGTCCCCACAGATGTGCGCAGCTGTGCCCACGCATCGCTGGAGATGTAGCCGCTTCACAACCTCGATATTGCTCTGCTGTTCTTCGGTTTATCTTCCCATTGACAATAGCGTCCTTAAACACATGGATTTCTTCTGTTTGTTTATCAAAATAGTTGTCAATTGTTTTGATAACCGATTGGTTATCGATTAATCGTTGCACAGCATATAGTTGTGATACATATCTGTAACACTACATTGTTATTACTATACAGGTGCTAGTATCCGTTTGGCTGCATATCGTACATTTCAATCATATTTAAACAACAGCACCGTTCTTGTGAACATTTGGTTCAATTTAGACCATTTTATTATTTCGGGGAAACAATGGCGAGCAGTTTCTTTTTGTTATCAGATTGCCGTCGCAAACATTTTACTTTTGTTCGGACCTGCTGCGTCGGCTTCATCTTGTTTGGTTTAACCTTTGGCCGATATTAATAGAAAAAAGGCAGGAGGGTAACGTGTACATGTTGCAGTTAATCAATTGTGACATGTACCGAAGGCTTGCTAACTGCTTGTTATTTGTACCGGGAGGGGAATCCGAAACTTCAGCTCAGTGAGCGCCTAAAGCGTGGACGGATCGATAGACCTACCTCACATGTCACCTGTGCAGTTAAGAAGTGTTTCATGAACACGAGACATGATGTCCTGCGTGGGAAACAGGTTTGAAATGAGAACAGTAAACAAAAAAAAATGTATTATAAAAATAAATACTGTCACTGTCAATGATAGGCTTATTAGCACGCAGCTCCCACAGAGAAATCTATGAGATAACGCACACACTTGGCTCAAACACTGCTATCTCTCTCGCTCTTTTTTTTTTTATCCTGACGCTAACGCCCCTCTCTGGTCACAAGTGGAATCACGTTTAGAAATTTTCAGTTCAATTTTTCCTTTACAAATAGGATTAAGATAATAAATGATAATGTTGCTACAATCAACAGTAAAAATTATGAAAAACATTCACTCATACAAAAACACATTTTCAGGGAGAAATAATGAATATGTTAGACAATTCCGCCATTCCTAGCTTTGCACAACAACAAGACACGCCTCAAGTATGATACTTTTTATTTTAACTTAAAAAGAGAGCGGATCAAAAACAGGGTTCAATAAATTAGAAATAAATATAATTGTTGTCGTCATTGATAATACATACATTATAATTACGCCATTGCGAGAGTCTGACACAAAACGGGCCCTCGGAACGTCTTGTTTTTTTCTTTTGTTTTCTCTAGAAAAATTCTAAAATGAAAATATTGCAACCCACTCAAATCCCCTTTCTCCCCTCGATAAACAAAATAATTAGATAAATAAATAAAAAATAGCTCAAATATTAAAACCTCCCGAGTAAAAGTGCAACCCCCCCCTTCCCAGTGTTTTTCACCTAAAATCTACGTAGAAATTTAAAATAGGTTAGTGATCTCCCATTGTACAATTTGGAATGTAATAATCAATTTTTATGAAGATGATAATGTTACTAGTGGTAGTAGTAGTAGTAATAATAACAATAATAATAATGACAATAATAATAATGTTTTGTCCCTTTTCAGAGTTGCTAAAGATCTTTTTGCAAGTCTTTTAAATGCTGTTTGTCCACTGTTATATACATGATGTCCTTTTTTTCTGTATTTTCCTTCTGTGATTCTGACTTTTTTTTTTGTCCTCATACTGAAATGAACCCACCGCCAGCCAGTGGATCCTTCTATATTTTTCAGGTAATAGAGATGTATATGGAAGTGATATATCAGCACTTTTTTTTTTTCAGAGGGGGGGTGGAGGGAGTAAACCGTTCACATACGGCACGCTCGCATTGGAATTAAACACCCCGTCAGTTACTAGGTGGCGCTCTCACCGAGTGTGGTATGTACACTTGTGTGCATATGTGTGTGTGTGTGTGTGTGTGTGTGTGTGTGTGTGTGTGTGTGTGTGTGTGTGTGTGTGTGTGTGTCAATGCAAGTATGTGAATGCACTTCGCCGATGAACAGATGCGACAGGAAAGCGCTCTGGAATTTCCACCTCTGCTTGGAAAGGTCACCTATGGACGGACAGAGGGAGGGAGGGGCGGATGGATGGATGGATGGATGGATGGATGGATGGATGGATGGATGGATGGATGGATGGATGGATGGGTGGATTGATGGATGGATGGATGGATGGATGGATGGATGGATGGATGGATGGATGGATGGATGGATGGATGGATGGATGATAATGGCGGTGGTTGAACAGGGGGAAGAGAGAAGGACAGAAGCCTTGTTAGACATGTTTGGGGAGTTTTCTTTTTTAGCAAGCTCATTGTCACGTGGGCCTGTTGTTGAGTTCTCTCGTGTTGCAGTCCGTGGTGAGCTCGCCCAAACGGAATGATCAAATGCTGACAATTTGCTTTAACGTTATTATATGCTTTTTTGAGAGGGTTTTGGAGGCAAATGGAGGCTGTGTGTGTTATGCAGAAGCATTTCTAAAATAGCATGACACTCCTTTATTTATAATACGGGCTGCTGTGCGAAAGCACCTGCTCACACTTGCCTGACAGCTGCCACACATTTTTTGCATGTGTCACATTTGGATTGCAGTCACAAGATTCTCTGCGGGTTCAGTGACGTGCGGTGAGGTTCATGACTGGGGAGGCACTGACATCATCCCTCCCCCGGTAAAATTTGTCTGACACCTAACCGTGTCACAAAAAAGGTTGGGGAACGCTGATCTCGAGTAGTTTTTTCATTATTTAATTTGAACTATTATAACTGAAATCCCATATCATTAGTCTTTACAGATAAAAACACTAAATAATGCACATGAAATCAAGCACTTTTGGTTCAAAATGATACAAAACTACTGAAATTAAAAGGAAAATGACTTTAAAATAAAAACATTGAATTTGTTTTTCCCCTCTTCAGGATGGCAGGGGAGGCACTAACCCTTGCCTCCTCTGACCGCACGTCACTGGGGTGTTTTTTTCACCAAATTGCAATACAATACTATGGAACCATCAAACTTGTCTAATTGGCGTTTTTAATTTACTTGCACATAAAAGTTCAACAGAAATTGTATCTAAATCAGTGTTTGAAAACAAACTGCTGTAAAACGACTGAAAACGTTATGTATTGTACTTCAATCAAAGGTTTGTTTTTGTAGCTTTGATGCGATTCAGTGATTTTTCCACCACCACTAGAGGGAGCCTACTACACTCTGAGACTCACTGCCTAAGGTTCTATTTGATGATTGTGTTCCCCTTGAGGCTCCGTGGCAGTCTTTACCTCTAAACAGCAATATTACAATTATAAAATAATAACTCATCTTTTTAGATATCAAATCACGATACTACTTGTCTACATGTGTTCAGTGACGCCCACCCGCCTCGACGGTACTGTCTTGACATGAAAACATGCCAACCATCTGTTCAGAAAAATAACCTGCAGGAACCGATCAAAAACCAAGCCACTAAAGAAACAAACTACACAATGGCTCAAACTACTGCAACAAATTTTCATCACGTAGTGACCCTTGACCATTATTGATCAATGAGCCCAGGTCAATAGAAAATCAGCATACAATGCACAGTCTGCGGTCACCATGGCAACAGGACACGCAGGTCAGCGCACGGCCGCGCGCTCGAGCTGACGACACACAAACCGCCGACCAACCCAGGCAATCAATTGCCGTGGCAACACAAAAACAGACTGGCCAATCAGCGTACTATATTGTTAGGGGAAGGGAAGAGGGGGCTTTATCGCTCGCTAGGCGACCATTGCCAAGGCAATGGGGGTCCTGCTGAATAACAATTGGATGGAAAAATCTGGGTTGAGTTGCCATGATAGCAACAGAACAAAAGATTAAATCCGCGCATAGCGTACTTCTGCTAATAGCAGTTGGGAGAATTTCATATTTACATACAGAAAATTAAAGTGAATGGATTAATAATCTATAGCTGTGGCCAAAAAAGCAAAGTGTGGATAGGCTCTGACACCAAAATGAATGGAATGTTTCTGGCAACAGACTGTCAGATCTCTCACTTTATTGTTCACTTGTTTCCTCTTTGTGCTACTGTAACACACAAGCTTAGCCACCACAATTCCTCCTGTTATTTGAGGAAACACGGTAACCCGCGCTTTTCTGTTTCCGCTTCATTCACGTTTTTCCATCTTTGTTTTCCCGTGTTTGCCTCAAGCGGTACGAGACTTTGAGTGGCATGTCGTTGCCACGCTCACCTTAATTTGTGTGTTCCTCTTCCCGTTGTTACTCAGTAGGGGCGGTTGGCATCCTTGGGCCTCTTGAGTTGCACTTTCAGTCTCTTCATGCCGATCTGGAAGCCGTTCATCGCCTGGATAGCGGCCTGAGCGCTGGCCGGATTGTCGAAACTCACAAAGCCTGGAAGGGGAGGAAAAAAAAAAAAGAGGACAGGTTGTTTTGATAAATTCACTTCGTCCTGCCTCAACTTGGAGACACAGCAAGGCGTTGTAGATCAAAATAATTCATGGGTGGGTGGCTTAATTGATTCTGTGTAAGAGCCCCCCTTGTTTTGTCTTTGTTTTTGAATCACTTGTCCTTTCCTGTGTCCGATACAGCTGCTATCTGCCCTCCCGCCCCTCCCCTTGTCTGCTCCATGTGTGTATGGGATGTCTCACCAAAACATTTGCTCTGGTTGGTGGCCCGGTCGACAAACACCTTCGCCGAGATGACATTGCCAAAGGGCAAAAACATCTGCAGCATTTCGGAATCGCTAAACTCCTGAGGCAGGTGGTAGATGAAGATGTTGCATCCCTCGGGACCTGCCGCACACACACACAAGACAAGTTTCGAGGAAAGGGGTGTGGTTCTAAACACAGACGAAAAAAAAAAAAGTGCCCTCACCTTCTCTTTGCTGCTGTTGCTGGGGCTGCTGGTGTTGCTGGGCAACCAGCGTGGGCTGCTGGGGGAAGGGCTGGCCCACCAATCCGTAGGCGGCGGGGTACGCCGCTATCGGGGGAGATAAACGGCCATGTTATCCGATTGGCCGGCGCCAACAGGTGGCAACACGGCAACGTCCAATGGGGCGCATTTATTTGGAGCCAAAATGCGTGCGGCTGAAGGTGAAAACTATAAAACGTCTGTAAAAACAATGAGCGAAACCACCGCTGTCCCCCACCTCCCTTTCCACTCTCCGGCTGTAAATCCTCCACGCTGCACATTTCCAATTCTGATGCGTGAGCGGACAACAATATTTCACAGGTTTGCCTTCCTGTTTACAAATTGCAGTACTCGGGCCAAACTGGTGTCAGGGAATACGCTAAATATTAAAGAAACAAAGACAAAGAGTGGCATGAGCATCTTGGGTAGCAAACATAAAAACCAAACATCCCTGACACATTTCTTGTTTAATATTCACAAATTCAACTGTTTTTAGTGCCCAACTCTTTGCTAAAAGAAATCACTCCAAGACACCACCAGATTGCTGACTACAAAGGAATTGGTGTTAAGGAAGTAAGACTCACGGCAAGACAGAGACAAGAAACATGTCAAGCTTAGCCCAGCACGTTAGTGGAAATGACCAAAAAAACTTTGCCGGATGCACTTGAGCAATTCCGGGTTTTTTTTTTCCCCCAGAATCAAAAGATATGATTTTTAAGGGTAATGCAATCCGATGGGTTTGAAATGCTCTAATACTATTACATCACCCTTAGCTTAAGGGGAAACTTTTTATGTAAAGCATCTTTTCAAACAAAATTACAAGGCGCTTCGTAATAACACAGAATGAACAACGAAGAAAGTATCGAGCAATTGATAGAAAAGGGAATAAGTCCGTGGAATTATAGATGATAGAGGAGGAAATACCATCAAAGGCAAGCGAGCACCCACCCGTGTAGTGCTGCATGCCGGCGTAGGCCTGCTGTAGCGGGTCCAAGGCTGCCGGAGTCTGAGCTGCAACAAAAAAAAAAAAATCGAATTGAGGTTGAAAAACTCCCCGTGGTCCTTCTACTCGTGTGAAAAAAGGCAACGATGCTCATTTGTGCATGTGCAGTGAGCGCCATACCTTGATATGTGTGAACGCCATTGGTGTATAAAGTCTCGGTTCCTTGCTGCCCGTTGGTCGGCGCGGGCACGGTGCCGTAGCCGTTGACGCCGATCGGCGGAGGGAGAGCTGGCACGGGCGTAGCCGTGATAGTCGGCGGAGTGTTCGTCCCTGCGGGCACGAGTCGCACGAACGGAATCTCAGACATGGTAGATGTACGTCAATGTTGCGTTTGGAGCTTATTTCATCGGGTACTTGCGAAGGATGCCGATACCATCACCGATACCAGGCTGTGGTAAATTGAGGGTAAAATGCCCCCCGACTGCGGCGAGACCGAGCGCCTACCCGAAGATGGAGTGATGGGCGTGATGGGCGTGGCGATGATTCCGTTGGCATTGAGCGCCGCCATCTGCTGCATCTGCACAGCAGCGACTGTGGCCACGGGGGACAAGTACGCCGACTGGGCGACCAGAGCCTGCTGTTGGACTAGCTGCAGCGGAAACAAAGATACAGTCGACCGCTTACGGCGATGAAGGAGCAAATGACGAGAGATGTGATTACGACCCCAGTTGGCGGGTTACTGGCTGTTATGCGGCGAACGGGGTTAGCTCCACTTTGCCTCTTGGAAACGAGGAGCTCCTTTGAAGAGCGCACCACTTGCCTGAGCGTTGACCGCCTGCGTGTAGGCGTTGTAGGCGGGGAAGCTGATGCTGACGGGGCTGAAGATGCCCAGCTGCGAGGCCACTTGCTGCATCCGCCTCAGACCTCGCTCCTTCTCCGTGTCGGCAAACTTCACCACCAGGCTGGACGACGCCCCCTGCCGCCAAAGCGCCTCAGCATCAATGCGGGGCTTGTCGCCATTACGGGCCACCGTCGCGTGTTTAGGAGACAATTAAGCGTGCAAGATGCTGGCAGCCAAACATTTGAAAGCACCTTCAACTCACAGGCATTGTGCGACTCCCGTGCAGGCTACCAATTGCAGCCTGGGCTTCGGCGTGTCCCTGGAATTTGACAAAAGCGCACCCTAGAGGAGGAAGAACGACAAACCAAGATCTGAAACGTCGCGTCCTGGCAGAAGGCTCGCTCGCTCGTCTACCTTTGCTGGTACCGTCGGGTCCTCGCAAGACGGTGCACTCGTCGATGCTGCCGAAGGGCTCAAACAGCCTTCGGACGTCTTCGTCGCTCTGTTGCTTTCCCAGCATCCCCACAAACAACTTCCTGTCCTCTGAGCAAGAAAACCAACAAGAAGGAAATCATCAGGAGCGCCTCGGCCAAAGAGACTCAACAATTTTTTTTTAAAAAAGACACGTGTTCTTCTATTATTTTTGGAACAATAGAGCAACTATTGATGCTAACCGTTAGCATGTCATTCCGAGTCCACCTTTCTGTTTACGCTGATCTTTCTTCCTTGAACGTCCCTACTTTCCCACCACACTTGCACCCACTTGCTCCACTCACAAAGCTGACTCCATGACAGTGATATTCTAGAACAAATTTGGACTTAATTGTACACTACAATACACTACCATACCACTCACTACTCAGGGGCATTTTTGTTGTTTTGGTAGAACGCTTCCTCTATTGTCCACCAGGGCGCAGCAGTCACTGCAGTGGAACGAGGAGACTGCAAGCGTGGAGGCTGCCAAAATCCCCTGATGACTACTCTCCAACTCTGTCTGATTCATTTGGAGTCTTAGCCTTCTCTCTGTCACTCAGTGTGTGTGTGCGTGCATACTTGCGTGCGTATCTCACCTCCTCTGCCCTCACTGTCTGCCGGTTTCACCTGGATGGGCCGATTCATCTGCAGAAGAAAAAGAAGAATGAGTACAGGTGGTCTTTGTAAACTGGACATTACAATGAGTGGCATTTGTTTGCTTTCTAATTCATTAGTGACGATAATCCAGCAAAAAATGTCAACACAATTTCACCTTTATGTCTGCTTATTGTTGCTATTTTTGATCAGAAAATGTAGAAAAAAGGCAAAAGAAATATTTCTGTGTACGTTTTTGTACTTGGCAAATCACATTTGGCATTTATCATTCATGAAGTTTGACGCAGAATGTTTGTCACACAACCTTTCCTTCTTTCCCTCTGTCAAACACACACATACATACACACACACACACACACACACACGCACACAAAATCGGAGTGGAATACCACGGGGGATAGACAAGTGACGAGATTAAGAGTGAAGGCCATCTGATCTGGATTACAGTGCGACTACGGATTAGATGAGGGACACGAGTGGGTTGAGAGAGAGAGAGGGGAGAAGACAAGAAAGGGAGAGAGAGGAAGGGAGGAGAAGGGGTGGTGGCTGAAGTGACAAAATGTGGGAAGCTAACGGCCACAGTCTATCCAAATAAAAAAATAAATAAAGAGAGAAAAACATATTTGAGAAGGGAGAGGCCTGCGGGACCCCGGCTGACTTTGGAGCGACATAAAGGGCAGATGGAAGGCCAAGAGGAACACAGGCAGTGAATGGGACCGCTGGAGAGGAGAGCGGAGTGTGTGTGTGTGTGTGTGGGGGGGGGGAGTACAGCAGGCATCGCATCGACGGAGGGATGGAGTGTGGGAGGATGAAAGCAAAGCTGGCGCTGGAGAGGATGATTCAAAAAGAGCCAGTGAGCAAGCAAGCGAGAGAGCGACAGAGAGAGAGAGAGAGGGAGAGAGAGAGAGAGAACGGGAGAGGCAAGTGTGATTCAGTCGTGACTTGCTCTGTCTAAAAAATGTCACGACAACTAAGATCCATCGCCCGGGATTTATTATGCATGCATGCGCACACATGTTCTGCATAGCCCTTCAGCGCACACACGCACGCGCGCACGCACGCACACACAGACACGCGCACATATTGCTTAGTCATAGCACTGAGGAAATGAGACGGAGTGGTAATGCCAGCGGGGAAAGAGTAGGGCTGCATGCGGGAACGATAGCAATGAAAGAAAAGTCAAGAAATGCGAGCAAAATTCCCCTGATAAAGGGAGAGAACTCCACAAAGAGAAGAAGCTCAAAATTATTTGGAGGAAAAAGGACAATATTGATTCCAAGACAAGTGAAATGAAGGACGCATCCCTTTCCTAACTGAAGCTGTATGGTGATGAGTGACAGCAAAGTAAAGACGGGAAAGCGTCCTTGGGGCTTCCTCCGAGAATTCACATGGAGCAGCGTTACGTGTGGACGCAGTAGAACGTAGAAAGCTCCCCGTGGGGTGTTAAGGCCGTTCATGTAGTGAAGCTACTAATTGAGGAGGGCGCAGCGCCGGGAGTGGCGGATCCATACGTTTGATTGATTCATCAGCTCTGAGCTGTCAACACAAGCGCTTGATCGATGACGCCGTTGTCGTCGACGGGGGCACCGTGACATATTTTTAACCTCACACCTTTCTTGAAACTTGCACACACACACCAGCGCCAGTGTTCCCAGTGACCTTGGATTCACACCACCCGTCCGTCCGTCCATCATCCGCTGCCCATTCGGGCGGCAATTTGTCTCGCGCTACCGAGTCATCGATCAGCCACGTCTTGTTCATTGATTTGAGGCCGCGCGCGTTGTAGTGAGGGCGGCTGATTGTTGCCAGATCTGTGCCACCAACTTTCAGCACGTCCATCTCTGCCTTCATCGGGCCTTTATTGCGGCGTGACCTGAGTGGGCGGCTCCTCTTACAAAGCATTTCTGCTCAAATGGCAAAGAACGCACGCACACACGCAAGACGGCGGGCGCTTCTGCATGCGAAGACAAAACAACGGCATAGGAAATCAGCCGGTTGCCGTGGCGACTGCACGACGGCACGCGCGGGCTAGGTAAACAAGGATTCCAGTTGCCAAGGGCGACCGCTGCGATCTTGTGCTAAACAAAGAATCGCTAAGTGCTTTGCCGCACACTGTACGTAAGAGCAGATTTCAGCCGCTTTGGAAGAATGAACTGTGATTTTTTTTCTTTTCTGAAAGTGCATTTATGCTCAAATTGGGGCCGTTTTTCTAGTATTAGTGAGTGCTTCAATGTCACAATACAACTTTGTTCAGGCTGTCAATTAAGTATAGCGGCCGCATGTCAGACACGCTGCGTCCTTGCGTTTTCTTTCCGTGACAGTGCACACGCGTGGAGAGCATCGCGCGCCTTTCCAGTCAGATTAGCCTCTCATTACTCACGTTCCAATTAAGACGTCATTAAGAAGAACCATCTGCATACGAGCGGGCGTTCACTCGTGTGGTTTTTCTGTTTGTTGTTTTGGGCGGCATCCGCGAGGGATGAGGAGCATGCTTCGTGAGCATGCGATGTGACGTATATATGACATATCGTAAAATGGCCGCTCGAAAGCACAACCTCGCACATGCACGCGTGAGCCCGCATGCAAACGCGCTCAAATTTGCATGCCGTGCCTCTAGTTGACAAAAATGGAGAAGCGCTCGTGTCTCCACATGCACGGCTCGCACTTTTCTCTGCGCGCCCACAAACACGTCCTCTACACACAAGAGTTAATCTTCCTCCCTTCAGTGATGCAGGGAGGATTAGGGGATATTAAATCCTCGGATTATCCAATCAAATCGTATTCTACTCGCTCCCTCCCCCACCTTGGCAAAATCAGTGGAACAAACCATTGCCCCACATCCAGCGGGAGGGGGGCGGGGGCTATTTGGAACAAGGATTAAAGGACAGTGTTAATTCATTTCCATATTTGTATTGGTTGTGTTTTGCTGCAAAACGCTGGAGGCCAATCACCTCCTGCAAAAATCAACGATGGGAGAGATTAGAGTGCACAGCATGAGAAGAGACAATTATTTTGGGTGCATATGTTAAGCGCACACACCCCTCCTCCTCTCAGCGAGCACACACTTTCACATTTCGTTTTATTTTTATCCAGCATGATTTTATTTTGCGTGATGCCCGCGTTTCCCCGCAGCCATTCTACTCCCTCTTAGCTGGTTGTTTCTTTCTTTCACAACCGTGTCACGTTCGATCTTGTTTTATAAATATGTGTTAAGCGCTGTATACACGGCGGGAGAAGAAGCGCGGATCGGGAAAGTGGAGCGCGCAACACAGCACCGCCCCCGCAAAGTAGTTGCGCGTGCACACGACCCTGCTGTTTACACTCTTTTGCAGCTGGATGAAAACGGCGGCGGAGCGGACGAGCCCCTCCTCTTCCCCATCGTGTTGGTCTTTGCATCCGCCGGGTTGCTTAGCAACCTGGCATCTCGCTCAGCCTCGTCGCCTGGTAACCGGGGTCCGCTAGCATCATAGAAGCCCCCCCCCCTGAGCCTTCCACTTTTCACACCTGAAGAGTACGTGACAACCATGCCTTCTTGATCTGCCATTTTTATTTCAAGCCCCTCCCCTCCAGAAAAATATGGCGTGAAAGTGCGCATAGAGCAGAACTAACCACCTTGTTGATTTGTCTAACATGAGTGTGTTTTTTGTCGGAGCATTCTGCACGAGGGAGGCGAGAACAGCGCTCAGTGAAATTTGATCCTTTGGATTTAGCGTCGCATAATCCAACAGGACTACGGCGGATAAATGCTCGACCTATGTGCTCGGAGCTTCTTTCTATTTTCGGTGGGGGAGTCTAAGTCCTCTGGGAAATGAGCCGAAGAATTAAAAAGGCAGCTCAAATCCATACAAATTCATGATTGCAAAAAAAAAAAAAAAAAAAAAAGAATGATGAGATTACTTTGCAGGCAGAGCACACTTGGCGAGTTGAAAAAGAGGAAACGGAAAAGTACAGAATCATGTCACATGTCTATTTTTTTTGTCCTGTCATGTTGGATTCAAAGCATTTGGGAGACTGGAAGGCATTTTTTCCCTTTTGGATCCACACTTTTGGATTTTGACATGAATGACCCCATGAGTGGGTTTCGTATAGCAAAACGCTAAGAATGCAATAAAAAATTTACAGATCAACTTTAAGCTTATTCAAGAAATGTTTCAAAAACTCGGATTAATCTTAAGCATCGACTTACAGCCAACAAATCATTGACATGACCGTGTGCCGGAACAGAGATTGCAGTCAAAAGGTCGTAGGCCAAGCGCCACCAGAGTCCTGTCACGGCCCGAATTGTCCGACCACGCACACACCAGTGGCCGACGTCTTTGTCCCAAAGTGACAGAAGTGCTGCCAGACGTCACCCCGCCGGCGGAGCCGCCTCCCGCAGACGCCATTCTTCCCCACAGCAGCCACCCGGCCCTTCTTCCACGCAAACTTTTGTCTGTCTTCCTCCTTCTCGCTAAGCCCCGCCCCCCTGCACCTCCCAGTCTCGCCCGACAGCATTCATGGCAAACCTCTTCATGAGCTCGAACGCTCCTAAGAGGCCCAGACTCCTTTTTCATCCTGACACGTTCCATTCACTCATCATATGGCTCCCTCCATACGTCTACCCACGTGCTAATGTTAGCATATACTACACATTCAGTCTCCTTAATAGCTAACTCTAACCTTGAACGTAATGCCCTACGTCAAACGTCGTTCGTCGCGCCTCATAAAAGAAAAAGTGTCATCGACGTCAAGCGAACGGAGGACAAGATGCTGGCATGCGACGAGAAAAAAAAGTCAGAATACTCAGGGAGTAAAAAAAGAAGATGAAGAAGGTGATATTGGAAAGTTGCCATTTTATAATTCAAGAGTGGGCGAGCAGGTCCACACGAGTGAATGTCGACGTACAAGAAGCTGAGCTACAAATGTTCTTGGTTGAGTGTGTGTGGTGAGTGTGTGAGTGTGTGTGTGTGTGTGTGTGTGTGTGTGTGTGTGTGTGTGTGTGTGTGTGTACGTGTGTTTGTGTGTGTGTGAGAAAGACAACGCATGGATCTGCGTGTGTGTGTTCCAAAGAGGCAGGTTCTCTCTAGGGTCAGACATTTATGAGAGGATGATTAGATTCCGCTTCATTTTTGTGGTGAAATATGAGGCAGGCTTTCTTTCTCTCGCTCTCTCTGTCTCCATGTTGCCAAATGCGCTCACACATGGCAAAGACTTTTGTATGAAACAAACAGGCTAAATCCCTATCGGTCTTCGCGATACACCAACCCCCTCCCCAAACTCAGGCTCCGCCTCTTTCGCTCCACTCACAAAACACACACACACACTTGATTCTACATTTGTCGCCCTACTCCCATCCCACACACAGCGAAGATAAAAATAGGGAATCAGAATGAGGGAAGGGGTGGGGTGGGGGGAGTGGGTGATACACATCACAAACCCCATCAGGCGGGGCGAGATAGAGGTGGAGGAGGAGAAAGGAGAGAGAAAGAGAGAAGAGAGAGAGAGAGAGAGAGAGAGAGAGAGAGAGAGAGAGAGAGAGAGAGAGAGAGAGAGAGAGAAAGAAAGAGGGAGGCAAGAGGAAGCACGCTTGCTTTCTAAATTGAAAGTGCAGCAGTAAGCAGTGAAGGGGAATAGTAAACAGTGCTGCTGACCACATAAATATGCTAAATTAGCCCACAAAGTCGCCCTAGTGGATAATTGCTCATCATGGCTTTGCCCCGTCGGGAGGCCTCCTGCCGGGCATCTTCCATTCCAAGTGGAAAAACACGCGCCAACTTACACGCTTTGCACGGCCTGTACGTCATATTAGTCGTTCTTTGCAGAGGATGAAGAATACATGCATGTGAGTATTGCTACATGTGCTGCAGCACCATTTGTGCTCAGATCTCCATGACTTAATGGTCAAAAAGGGAACAACACTGCCGCATAGATACTAATTGTTGGCCCATGCGCCGATCAATGGACAATATCAGTAAAATTGGTCAAAGTCAGTCAGATTGATTTATATGAAGGTCCCAATTGCTTTTTCAGCTGCAGTAATAGTCGTCGTTTTTCCAAGAGGCGAAACGAAAATGGGCCCACGAGCAGTCTGAAATTGTCAACCTACATATGTTGCTGCACCGTTTATTTTTAAATACACACTTCTTCAATGTTTGTAACCAACTAGGGATGATTAATACCACCTTTTTTTCAATTAATACAATGATGAATATAATGACAATTTTTTTGTTGCCATTTGCGCCACTTGTGTCATTGTTTATAATTTTCTTGATGACACAAAATCATCGGTGATGATACGACTGCCGCACAATGGCTAACCGGGATCCGCCTCAAACCCCTTTCGCGGTTGCCGCTAGAGTATTGAGTCAGTCCGCGCACCTTTAAATCAATAGCGCGACTACAAAGTGCATATTTTCACAAGCAAGTGCATTGATACATTGCTGCTGGAACAATGATGCGGATTAATAATTTAGCAGGCATCCAATGTGTCATGGGAAGTGAAGCACACGTGTGTGTGTGTATATGCGTGTGTGTGTGTGTGTGTGTGCGTGTGTGCGTGTGTGCGTGCGTGCGTGTGTGTGTATAGGCTAGGCTCTAATTAAAGAAGAGCGTTCCCAGGACAGCAGTGAAGCATGACAGCACATACCTGCTAAGCTGCTTATCACACTTTAATTTCACCTACACGAAGATTTGGGGAAGTCAGCGTGACTGAGCCAAAACGCGTGTTTGTATGTGGCGATTGTGGAGCGACTCTCAAGTGGAACAAAGATGAGGGGAGCGATAACAGGCCAGGGAGGAGAGAGCGGATTTGAGAGAGTGAGATCAACAGCGGAGAACAAAAGGAGGAGATAAGGAAAAGATTACAGAGCAGCTGCAGGCCGCCAAAGATCGTGATGGGGGAGAGCGAGTGAGCGAGTGGCCGGCCGAGAGTCGAGTTGATGACGACGTGCGGATCACGTCCGCTTTTGCCTTCTTTTGCGTGGGCCTTCATTTGCATGGCTTTCACGCGGCATGTACGCAAAGTGGACGCAGAAGCACTGGCACTGGAGGGGGGGGGGTAGGGGCACTGTCCTGAAATTTGTCCTCTCCATTTAACCCATGCCCGTGTGATTTTGATCCATCCCCTGGGGGAGCAGTGAGCAGTAGCGGTGCTGCGCTCGGGAATCATTTTGGTGATCTAACCCCCCCCAATTTCAACCCTTACCGCTGAGTGCCAAGCAGGGAGGGAATGGGTCCCATTTTTATAGTCATTGATTTGACGTGGCCGGTGTTTGAACCCACAACCTTCCAGTCTCAGTCCCACTCTACCACTAGGCCACTGAGGTGGCATATGTGTATCTTGTTCGTAAAGCAATATGGTGGCAGGAGGTTGGCGGTCTGTTTCCAAGGTCAGAGGTCAGAGTTAAGCCATGAGGTTGAAGGGGCTTTTTGAGTCTTTGAGACTGACGGCAAAGTCAAAGCTTGCTTTTTAGATGGAGTTTGGATTTTGACGCCAGTCAAAGTGAAAGCAGAAGTTTATACTCATGCCCGATGATTTGAAAAGGCTCAGCGCCATCTCAAGGCACCACTCAATGGAAGTTTGGGGACCGATATGAGGCCGAGATCTAGATCATTGACTTCATATCCCAGAGGGAATATTGCCGCCACATCAAATATGGCAAAACATGTCCCAGTATTGCTTTTCAGCCACTGAGCCTGATCAAATCTCTGCACGTGCGATTTTATTTCCTTAGAAGTAAACAGAAGGTGCAGAATGGAGGCCATCTGCCCATCTGCCTCTTTCTCGTTTGCTCTTCTCCCAGCCGGGTTCGGACCGACTCATCGTTGAATGGCACGTATACACACACACACACACACGCACACACACGGACACACACACACACACTTCAGGTCCTCTCGTCCCATGATGAGCACAGCCGGCACCGGACTATGAAAATGAGTTTGTGAGAAACTAATCATGCAGCTTAACAAGTGGAGCTGTGGAGGAGGCTGCGAGTGTGAGCGTGGCTGTGTGTGTGGGGGGGGGGTATTGTGAAACGGTCAAAAGGGTCAACTAATCAAGAGGAGGGGAAATTAAATGAAGGGTGAGGGGGGACGGAAGCGTAGAGTGGCGGGGGTGGGAGGGGCGTCGATGTAGAGAGGAAGATTTAGGAGAAGGGTCGCCATAAGTGACTGTGAAATGAGAATCAGAGGAAAACGAGAGGCCGGGGCGGGGAAGAGGACATTAGGGAAAAAAGGCACATGAAGGCATAGCGGGGAGACATTGCGGGAGAAAGGAGCCAGGGGTGGCCAGATTATGCCGGCAAATTGCGCCGGCGCTCGGGAGAGAGAGTGCTGGACATAAAGATGAGCAGAGGACAGATCGCGGATCATGTGAATGCAAAAGGAGATAATGAAAGGGACGAAGTAAAGGTGAAATTCGCTCAATCCCGGCACAAAATGCAGGTAGACACGAGCGATGGCAGATGTTGGAACATTTGTTGCGTCACCAACCACGGAGCCAAGAAAACCATTCCTTATTTGCCAACAACTGAGTAGAAAGCCGAGAAAATTGTAACAGGGCAAGGGCACAGTGGTAAGTTGATCACGTCTTTTTAAATTACGTTTAAATTAAATTTACGTCTTCCAAAGCATAAAACTGACAGCATTTGTTGTACTAACATGCCATTCTAAAAACTCATGCTAACAATGTAGCATTCGTGGCTAACTTTGGCCCATTCATTCCGCTTAAGATAGCTTAGCATTGCTAACACTGCTATTTTGGTAAAGGTTTTTGTCTGTAAATGCGCCAGGCAGAAGGAAGAATAATAAAAAAAATCATCAATTCAACGTATCAGGAGGGGGAAAGGTCAGCGGATGAGTCGAAGGCCGCAGTTGGGAAATGAATTTGACAGAAAGGTCAGCCCCCTCGGAGGGGCCCTAATTGGATGAACTCCGCATGTCGCCTGCCGCCTTTGTATGTCTGACATCATGCCGTGATTCCGACCGGGGGCCGGGCTCGCCCGTGTGTTTGTTGCATGTCAAGTTGCATGAAGGGTTCGGACGGCGTGCGCGATTCGCAAGTGACTTACCCCCGGTAGCGTTTTCTGCTCGTGCAGGGCGCTCTGGGCTTTCAGCGCCGACTCCCTCGCGCAGTACGTCAGGAAGGCGCATCCTGTCACAAAGACAACAGTGAGGAGCCAGGAGGGAGGAGGAGGCCGCTTCAGGCTCAAATATTCTATCGGATTCCCCCCTACATACGACCCCACTACAGTGTGACTGAAGGACTCCTGCAGGATTCCCACCCCTCCCACCCCAGATGACTTGTCAGCTGCCACAAGGGACTTACAGATATGAATATTCACATTCATGCACTGCAAGGATGGCTAAGAGCAGCATGATGATGCACTTTAGAGCAGAGGACACCGCACGGCACGCACGTCACGGCACGCACGTCACGGCACCACATACGTGTGCGCGGGGTCGAGCGGGCCGAGCCGCCGCACAATCACTCACTGATGTCTACGCTGGCTTTATATACCAACCACGAGGCATGCCTCACGATCACTCCAAATACCCCTTCCCCCCAACCGCTGCTTGCCTACGGGCTGTACCTGCGTCTGCATGTGTGAGGGAGGCTGGCCGGAGCCGTTTACTACACCTGTCACCAGCACTAAGACAACAAGATTGGCAGCAGGTTAGCATCCCGGTAACAGCCTGATGAAGAAGGTACGTAGGGCAAAGAGGAAGACGAAACGCCGTGATCGGGATGGAGGGATGGGGGTGAGGGAGGGAGGAGAGGACGGAGGTTCGGACGACAGCAGAAGCCACAAAGTGGATGGAACTTGCCAGAAGCAGCTGTCGAGATGACTCCCGCAAAATGTCCTGGGCCTCATTTCAGACTGCGACAGAGCACCGCGGTGACTTCAAGTTTATATTTTCTTGGCAAACACGTTTTTTCATACGAAAAGATGCCCTTTGCGTCAAACAGAACTTTTTGTTCTAGTACTAAAGGGAGCCGCGCGACTCTTTGGCTCATCGATTCACGGTTAACTTGATTGTCCAGCAGTCGTCAGTTTGTGAGAGCAAAGCGATTGAGTTTTTTTCCAAAGATGACATTTGCAGCATGCATGTTTACAAGGGACGGACAAGAGACACACGTGCATGCACGCATGCACGCACACGCATGCATCTTGTGGTCCATCTCGTTGCTTTAAGAGGAGCTTACTGTGACTGAGCGGATTCTCAAAGCAGCAGATTCTTTTGCTTGTATCACACGGGCTTACAGGCCCATTACCCTGATTGGCGCGTACAGCCTAATCTGCCTCATAACACACGCGCGCGCACACACATGAGCACGCACACACCCCTCTGACATCTCGAGTTTGCCTGGCCTTCTCTTTACGGATTCGAGTTGCAAGAGTTTGCAGAGCGTTGCGTGTTTTTCCCATGTCATGCCGCAGGAGACGGAAGGGGGCGTGACCGTTTCCATGGCGACATCTATCCGCCAATGCGATCCGTGTGCTCACCTTTGTGCATCCCCGTGTATTTGTCCTTGATGACGGTGAGCTCGTAGATTTTTCCAAACTGCTCAAAGATGGGCTTGAGGTCCTTCTCCTCCAGATTCCGAGGAATCTGCCCCACAAATAGTTTGATGGCGTCGGCCTCCTTCATCGGGACGGAGCGGGGCGGGGAGGGGAAGGGGGGTTCGGGAAGGGGGCTTGTTCAAGGACCAAGGACCAGGAGTGGCCGGTGTATGCTGAATCAAAAAAATGGAAAATACAAAACATTAGGAGGCTGGTGGGGCCCAAAGGCCAGCTCGGGAGCCATTTGCAGCCCCCACTGTTTTAACTTTTTGCTGACATTTATACTGGGGGGCGTGGGGGAGATGCTACGTTTTGGTTTGGTCAGGATGAGCCAAGAATTCCTTGAGGTGCTACTCGCATGGTGTCAAAGGTTGGAGAACTGTGTTAATAAGAGAAGCTTTTCACAAGCTTCTTCAAGTGACTCAATTTAGGTACACTTGGGAAAGCCAGTGATGAAGTGACCTTCTCAAAGCACGAGCAATTTAGTGGAGACTTTTGAATAGAACAAGCTCGGAGGATTAGCGGCTTGCACATCTGCCTTCAAACTTTTGGCCCTTCCTTTGTGGCGCTTGGGCAACCGACGGCACTTGAACAACGGAGGCCCCCAAGGCTTTATGCCGAGCCTCTTGCCGTATCCCCTCAACAATCATGACAGCGTGAGGCTGTCCTCCATGACAAAGACACATAGCCACGAGCGTGTTAAAGAAGCATAAGGGGCTTTTTTGTTTTTTAATTAAAGTTTGGACACAAGGGTTCGTAAAGGATAGACATATCCCCCAAAATGTCATCATTTGTCCATTTGATTTGTCACCGCTCTAAATGATTTGAAAATAGTCATGAAAAATCCCGCTTGAGCATGAAAATGCACACGACTGAGTCGCGTTTGTGTGCGTGCACGCGCCTGATGACAAAGAGCTGCTTCTCTTCAAACAATTATGCAAATTTTAATGAGCCAATCAAAAAACAATAATGGCACCGTTTCCCTTCGATCAAAAGAACATGAATGGGGGGGTGGGGAGAGGTGAGGATAGGTGGGAGGCGTGTGTGCGCGTGTTACCTTTTCGGTGGAGAAAGCAGCCGCGGGGATGCCTACAAGTGCAGAAAGGGAGAACATGATTGCATTGGACGGGCTTCTTTGTTTAGGGAGTTGGAGGTTACAACACGGATGTCAGGGGGGGGGGGCTCCCTTTGCTCTTTGTCCGACACCCCCACCCCCTTCCCTCCCTTCCTAAATGTACACACACAGAGTGGTGGAGGGGAATGACATGTTTCAAAGTCTTACCTCTTGCAGGTGAAGCTTGTGATAAAAGGGAGGGAAAAGATGCTCGTGGGGTCGCCTTCCTCTTGTGCGGCGGCTCTTCTTTGTGCCTCCTCCTCCTCCGTCTCGGATATTACAAGTTATGTCTTTGGAAAAAAGAAGCCCAGAAGAAGACTATTCTCAGCAACTAAGTGAGTGTCAAACACTTGTCAAGAAGAAAAGGAGGTCAAGAGAAAAACAACAACGGCGACTTGTTCGAGATAGCTTCTTTTCACTTTCACGACGTGATGACAAACTAAATGGCGGGCGAAAAGAGCTTAATTGCTGCTAGTGAAAAAAAAGGAAAAAAAACGTGCTTTTCTCGTCTTCCTCCTCCAAGCTCGTCGTGACTGTTCCCAGCTGCTGTTTTTGTTGTTGCTGTTTTGTTGAGAGTGAAATGTGTGGTTTGTGCGCCCGCTTGCGTCTCGCCCGTCCGACGGTTGCCTTCGCTTTCCTTCCTTTCACATCTTCTGCCGGTATCCTCGCTCCCCCTTTCCCTCCCCTCCCCCCGCCTGTGACGTACTTTGGGAACCGTCTCCAAATAGCATACACGTTTACACAAAATACACGCAGCCCGGCTCTTTGACGCCAATATTGCTGCCGACAAAAAAGATAGAGAAATGCAGTTTTGTACTTCCAGCTATATAATGACAAATAGATGTTTGTCCAACAGTTTTGACGGCTATTTGCGGCTGCCTATTTGTAGACGTTGCCTTAGCGTCGACGCCTATTGTTCTTGCCTGGAGCCCTGGCCTTGGTGCTGAAACTAAACGCCCCCTTTTATTCGACTCTTACGGTGAGAAACAAAGTACGATCGCACGAACGACAAGAATTATGGCCCTGATGAGAATGCTTTAGCTTATAAGAGCGCTTCACAACTGCCGCTACCCTGGGTGGGACCTCCTATCGTGTTGCAACCCACTTTTGCCTAGGTTGAAATCATAAACGACCTGTGTCAGATGCGCGCCCCAGACGTCACGCGTGCACGCGCTCACGACCGACTACAGCTGCCGCTCACGCCGGAGAACGGAATCACGCTCACGCCCACTCCGCGTAATGACGGAAAGGGAGGAGGTGGAAGGATTTGGCCTACTTTCCGCTCAACTCATTGGCAACGCGGAGACCTAACCTGACGTATGCGCGTGTCTTGGTGTGAAGGGGGGCGGTTAAAGGTAATTTACAACCGAAAGGTCACCATCTGCCTCCTTGCCTCGTCCCGTCCATGTTCAAGCAACCCTGCCACAGCTACATCCACTCACTCGCATGTATAGCCCCACACCTTCTCACGGCAGAGGCAGCAAAGCTACGGACGCAGGGCCCCGAGGAGGTGCAAGCACCAAGCCCGCACGCCACCGGAGTTGATTGAGAATCTCCCCGCGCGGCCAAGAGTCAACATTCAGTTCTAACGCACGCACGCACGCACGCACGCACGCACGCACGCACGCACGCACGCACGCACGCAGGACTACAAGGAAAGTGTGTGTGTTATGGTTAGTTAACTGAATACAATCTCAAGATAGAAAATACAAGCATGGATCGTCATACAAAATGTAATGTTATCGTTAGTTTCAACTACTTTCCAAATGTGTTAGATGTTTAAAAAAAAAACTTAAAATATGTAAGCAATTTTTTGCAAGCTATGTTTTAAAGTTAAGCAAAGTCTTTTGAAATCATGCTGTTCTTCGCATTTGAACCACTTAACAGAGTGAATAAGTGGAAGACATTTTGGCGCACTTGGTTCTGGAGTTTGTTTTCAGTGCCAAATTGGCCAGACGGTGCTCAGATTAGAAAGAGTCAAACGGTTAGTCCAGGCCAGGTAGCGGATTGACAAGAAAAAAAAATCTACCAGTGCTTCCCAAGGTTCGGGAACAATTTAACCATCATCTTTAAATAGAAGACGACATTTTATGAGCAGCACAGTGACTGCGTGTCTCGCCACTGAGAGGTTTGGCGCTCGCACTTTCCGGTGTGACGTTTGCACGTTTCCTCTAATCCACGTTCCAAAAAAAACACACGTTTGCTTAATCGAGGAGTCCAAACTGTCCATAATTGTGAAAGGGCGCATCTCGTTTGGTAACTCTACTCTTATTGTCCTAAATAATCTTGAGAAACACTAATGACTCATAACACGACTCAACGGCGTCACCCATTGACGGACCGCGTAACGGCGCCTTTTCCCCATCTGACAATGAACGGAAGCCTTCATTTATCTGCTTTTTTTAGTTTTATTCAGTTGACCTAAGCATTGAGATCGTAAGTGTGTCACACTGTTTTGTGTACTATGAGATGTGCGCGCGCGCGTGTGCACGCGGAAACAAAAGGTGCCTTTGTAATAAAATCTGGTGGTTGCTAGGGGGAGAAATAGCACAAAAAATAAATTACATGTTCTTTGATACAGATAAATTACTGTCCTTTCTTTCTTTATCATATACTTCAAAAGTGGCTACAAGGAAGAGACAGAAAAACAGACTGAGAGATTATTTTCAAGTCAGCAATATGCTAGTTAGCTATGGATAAAATCCTTCTATGTCAACTATACAGTACTGAGTTAAAAAATAGAAGCGCTTACTATGTTCAAAACGTCTTATACACAAGATAAACATACATCATATACACATGGCTCACCTTACAAGTGGGAGCGTGGCTACTGATTTTGTGCTGTGTGGGAGGTACAAAAAAAAAAAATTGGAACCGATGAAGGTCCTCACACATACAATATGTACAGTTGATCGATCAGCACATTGTGCTCAATATTTACGAGGTGGGTTTTTCTTTTTAACGGCAGACCACCCGTAGACTGCTGGGATAGGCTTCAGAGGATGAGAAGATGAATGGATGGATGAATAACAAGACTTTTGTGAATTGTTGGACTTGGAAACAGTGAATACGATCTTGGTCAGTTTATATGATTTCATGATAATTGTCTCGATTTAAATTCATCTTAATTTAACCTTTGCTGTGCAACCACGTTGACTTTTTGGGCATTATTCTGCAACACATTTGGTCATTCACTGCCTCCTTTGGTTTATCTTTCAAAAAAGAAGAATGCTAGAAGGGCACTTGAAGGGAATATTTTTGGCAAAGATGGTGGAAATCCTCGGTCGGTTGACCATCGAGAGGCTGCGGTGTGCAAAGACAAAAAAATCAAAACAGTTCGCTTTCCCCCGCATGATGCGCTTATTGTAGTTTTCCTTCCAGGGCTCTAATTTTGGAAATCTGGCACGGCGCCTGACAAATTTCTGCGAAAAATCGGTTTCGACCCATGCAATGTTGGTCACTTGGCAGACAATCTCCGAGAGGGAGGTCTGCGCCGCCGTGGGAATGATCACGGCCAACCTTGATCAGTGGCACATCGGTGTTGTGCGCTGGGTACTTCCCATGCCTACCACTATATTTCAAAAATATAAGTTGAGCCCTTCGAGTTGGAGGAGTGCATAACTTGCTGTCTGTTTAAGATAGATGGGGGGGGGGTGCAACTGGGACCCGATCTGGAAGCTGCGAGTTTCCCGTCAATGTCTCTTGGCGCGCTGCGCGGCGCTGTGCGTGCAGGAGGCGCAGCAGGCTGTCTTGTAGTAGGAGTAGACGCAGAGGCGGGCCTGCACCACCATCATGCAGTTGTGGCGTCGGTCCCTGCAGTTCTCGTCTGTGGTCCGAAAACAAAGAGAGGGGGCAGGTTGGTATACGGGCAAACATAGATTGATGAATGTGCCTGTGTGACGTAACCTGTGACTTGCGGGCCACAGGGGATACTGTTGCAGCTTTGCTCCTGGTGGGGCTTGGTGCTGGCGTCACAACTTGGGCTGTGCCTCCTGTCCGAAATCAGACACCGCACCTCCCGCATCTGGAGGCCTTTCCCACAAGAGCGAGAGCACTGACGGCAAAGACGGACAAACAAAAGGTGGTTGTGGCTTCCATTACACACGACGCTGGCTGGGTAGGCGTCTCACCGCGCTCCACTCAGTCGTGAACCACTGCGGCTGGCAATCGGCCATCTCGCACTCCTGCACGGCGGCCGGTTTGTCCTCGTGGGCGCATTGGGCTGAGGGCAGCGTGGTGAATTCGTCGCCCGACTTCTGGACGCAGATGACGTCCCGACGTTGGGTTCCGTTCCCGCATCGAACGTTGCACTGGAAAATGAAAGCCATCAACGAGAACAGGTCAAGCCAATCGGATGGGCGGGATTGAAAATGTCGGTTTGGGAACATTCTCACCTGCGTCCACGGGCCGCTGTACCAACTGGCGACGGGAACGCAAGGACCACCGTTGCAAGCTCTCAGCTCGGCCGGTTTTTCGGCGACGCAGTCCGCCGCTCCTTGGCCCTCTCGGACGCCTCCGCGCGTCAGGCACACCACCTCCCTCTTCTGGACGCCGGGGCCGCAGCGCGCCGAGCACTTGGGATGAGCGAGCGGTGAGTTATGAACGGGCGATGCAAACAAGTGTTTGTCTGCGTGGCTGGGCGGGGCACTCACGGCGGCGGACCAAGCGGACGAGTACCAGTTGGTGACGCAGGGGCCCATGTTGCACTCCTCGCTGCCCAACGGCCGAACCCTGGAGCTGCACTCCATGTCGTTGACCACACTGCCCTCGTCGCTCACGCAGCGCACGCTCCTCGTCCTCTTGCCCACGCCGCAGTCCACCGAGCACTGGGCGCACAAACCATGAATGAATGCTAGTCAATGCTTTTAAAGTGCCGTCTTGAAATAGGAGCAACCCATCAATTCATATGGTGGATTGCTTTCTTTTTTACCGTGCTCCAGTCGGAGCCCACCTCCCAGTGCGAGCAGAGCTGCAGCTGGCAGGCCTGGGTGGACTCGGGTGGAACCTGTCCGGCGCAGCGCTGTGGGTGGACCATGGTGGAGCGGTTGCCAAAAGTCTGCCTGCACTGCAGCTGCCGTTGCTGCGCGCCAGGCCCGCACGACACGCTGCACTCGGACCAAGTGCTCGCCTCCCAGCTGATCACAGAGACAAGCTGTCAATGCGGCACTAATACGCAACTCAAAAATATCTTGAGGTGGAAATCAATGCAGCAGTTTTGCACAACGCTGATCTCAGAAGTCAAAGGAATTAGTAATGGACTTTGCTGCCTCGGTGGAGGTCACGTGTGTGTGTGTGCATCTTTGCTCACAATGGTGGGCAGCCGTGCGTATTACAAGGCTCCTCTTCTGGTGCCGGTTTAGCGGCGGAGTCACATTTCCTCTCATGCACTTGCTCCTCTGTATGGCGATCAATGCAGATGATTTCTCGAGACTGATGACCTGGGAGGGCAAAGCAAGCCAACCTGTGAGAGTGGCTGCATGTACTTGAGGAATCCCGCCACAAGATGGCGACGCAGCACATCATTTTAAATCAGTCACATGCAAGCTTGACACGGTTGTACATGGATGTCTAAATATGTATGTACGTTTCCTATTATGTGTTAGCATTAGCATTAAGCTAGCAGAAGCAAGGTTGCATGTTTGTCTTAAATCCAGTCCAGCGGAGTGCAAGGTTCTTTGGTGATTCATTGCTCAACTACCTTTTTCATCTTGTGTATGTTTGCATATCTGTGTTTGCACGTTGCATTCTTGTGCTCTATAAATAAAGTTTGATTGATTGGTGAATACACAACGTGTACTTCTTTTTGTGTTTGTGTGCCCTTAGAATTAACTTCAGCTTTTTTTTTTCAGCAGTCGTTCAATGCCAAAATACAGCGTTGTATCAAGTCTGCATTTGCAAGGGAGGAAAAGAAAATATCAGGCCTCCATCCGGTGTGGACCGACTCGAGTGTCTAACCTTTGCCACAGGAAGCAGAACACGGCGTCAGTGAGCCCCTCCTCCACACAAAGGGCAACTGCGTGTCCAGCGGCAGGTCGGTGCGAGGTGGGATGCGAGCGTTGCGATTGGGCGCTGAGGCCCGAGGTGGCGACCTCCCTGCGGCCCAGTGCTGTGATGACGGGGGAACGAATAGGGAAGAGGAGGGGGAGGGAAAAGAAGGGACGGAAAGAGGAGGAGAAATGGCGGCAGGTGCAGATTCATCGATGGTCACGCCAAGGGTGGCTGCGCATGAGGATCACAAACAGGAAGGACGTTAATAAAAAAAAAAAAACTGCAATGCTCAAGAAGTTGCCGTCTCATGATCCCTCCCTCCCATCAAGGTCACGCCCGCACGCGACAATCAATCAAAGCAGCAGCATCAATTTGGGGTAGTGTGCGGGTACTCACCACGAAGGGGTGCCCTCCCCTGGGGTTGCCTCTCGCTGGGTGTCTCGCTTTCCGTTTTCTCCACGGGGATGTAGAACTCATAGTCAATTCCCGGGTTCTGCTGGTGGTAAATAATCTGCGCAAACATCAGGCAAAGCAATGACAAAAAAAAAAAAAAAATGTCAACAGATAATACAACAATCCTCACAGGCATAGATTCTTTATCCTCTGCAAAAAAACTATGACAGCATCATACTTAGTGAGCCATGGAAAACACAACAGTCCATCTTGTGTAGGTGAAAGCTTGCCGCTAATCTCATGTGCAAGTATGCCAGCACGTGGCACATCATGGCCAAGGTCATCTATACACGACTCAGCGGGGCTCCCGTTTTAACCGGCTATTTTTCATCTATAAAAAGAGTTGTTGCCGTGAAGGGACAATGCGTACAAGAAGTTTTGCTCGCCTTCACCACCAATGATTTCCATTTGGATTGTGGAACAGTTTGTGTGTTTTCCAACAGAGATCATATTTAGAATTCAGCGTGAATTCAAGCGAAGCGAGCCAAAATCAAATCATTTAAGCGGATGTATGTGAGCGTTTGTTTGCTATTTTTACCGCCTCCTGCGGGCAAATCTGCTGACGAGGCCCCTTTCTTTCATTAAATCTTAGCCCGGGGTGAATGTTGTTAGTCGCCTACTTTCTAGATGTCTGCTTTAATCCCGTTCTCTCACAATGTTGTCTCACAAAAAGATCTCGACACACACAAAGGGAAGCTCAGCCTGTGGCCACGCACGTTGCATAGTTTGCACGGGTCGGTCGCATACTCACATAAAGCTGCAGCTGTGCGCTGGTGGGCCCGAGGGCCCTGAGGGACTCCCCTGGCTCATCTTCCCCCTCCGCCTGCACTCGAGGTCGAGCGTAGGTGAAGGTAGTCCCACCCGCCCGGTATTCCCCCGGGGGGTCCACGGCCCAGCGGCCGTTTACCACCGAAGCCCCTGTTGCGCTCCTCATGGCTGCGAGGTGAAGAAGAAGGTGTGCGAGTGAGCGCCTTGGTCAAAACGCAGCGGAGCGCGCTCATTAGCGAGCGCCGGCTGTCAAGACAAATCCACACGCCGGCTCAGCTCGGCGTGAGCTTCATCGGATCCGACTCGACCCGGCCACAACATTGACGATCTCCCGCCATAGGTAGCAAACACCCCCTGAGGGGCCAAACTTTCAACAGATACAAAGCCGTGCCTCGACAAATGAGTTTCCCGCGAGCATATCCGCGACTCAAAACAAAAAATATTATAAAACAGGAAGTTGCAGTTTTCTAAAATATAATCAAACTGCGTGAGCGTCTCACCCAGGTAGTTGGGACTGGCCCGTCTCTCTGTAATATTAATGAAGGTGGCCCCCGCCGGGATGTCCAAAATCTTGTGGTAGCCGAGGGGTACACTGACATTCTGGAAGCTGCCTGTCACCTTCTGACAGGCCGAGTCCCGCCCCCCGCAGACGCCGCACTTGTCCAGCGCCAGGCTGGAGCCTAGGACACCGTCGCAGCCCTCCGTCTGACGGACACAAGAGGGGATGGGTTGGAGGGGCCAAAAACACAACAAGGAGGAGCTAGGGATGAAGACAAACAGACATTCCCGTCTTATAAACATTTGCATTGTCGATGTCGCCGTTTACGAGCACGATCGCTGCCAACTGGGGCGAGGGAGGCTGAGCAAACTCTTTTACTTTGGTGCCTCCGTTTTAGTGAGGCTTGCCTTTCGGCTCGCCATGGAGCTCAGTCCAATTGGAATGAAACCCAAGAGCCAAAAGCCATGAAAATCCACTTGGACAAGGAAAGAAAGGCTAAATGGGAATAGAATTCCATTTTGATTTGCAGGGGTGCTGCATTCCTTTGGCCAACGTCATGTCAACGGTTCAAGGAGACGAGCCGGACTGTGTCAATCCAACCGAGCGATGGTGCTCCTTTTCCTCTCCTAAAAGTGTTGATTCATTTTGTGAATTTTCCCACCACTCACCAGGCACTGCCCTTGGACGCACACGTCGTTGGAGGTAACGTTGAAGCAAGGGGTCCCGTCTCGCACCCGCTCGGCCTGCCGCACATAGAAGCGGTAGCCCGCCGGGCGGCACGTCAGCTCGCATTGCTTCTCGGGACCGACTGGAACACACGGCACAGAAAAAGTCAGGAGTGAGATTTACGAGCAGGCTCGTGGGCTTCGTAGCGCAATTTATGATATGTGGAGGAACCCGAGAGGTTTTGGGGAGGGGGGGGGGGGGGGCGCTTCAAAGGAAAACACACAAAAGTGCATCGCGTCTTTCATCGCTCAAATAGACGAGACAACTGTGGTATCTCACGGGGGGGGGGGTTTCGCAGCAGCCCACAAGTGCATTTTGAAGATGGATTAATGGCTAACATGATACTGGAAACTGTTGACAAAAACTGTCCAGCTTTTAATGGATGAGCCCATTCTGAACATTCCCTTGCTACCTCTGAAAGAATGAGATTATCTTATTCCAAATAAAGACAAACTATTCTTTGAAAAGTAACAAAGCAGTTGTCTCGGGGGTCACCGAGCAGAGGTGTTGCGGGGTTGGAGCCCTACGGCAAAGTGGAGTGATAGCGCCACAGACGTGAGCTCATTGTGGCAAAAAAGGCTCACACAGTGACTTGCACATTGGAGCAGGGGGAGGGCCACGGGTGAAAAGGACAAACTTTTTTTTTGCTCCTGAAATTGAAATTTTTAACGCTGTATCATATGTCTCAAAATAACTCCAACTCCAACCGCAGTTCCACGCATTTGCAAAGTATATTTCGACTCGCTTTCATGTAATAAGGCATGAAGAAGTGGTTTCTTCTGCCATTATTTGGACTTTTGACATTTTGAGTACGCTGCGTGTGTAGTGTCAGGCGTCAACACCGAATGGCGCTTTTGGAAAGCAAACATCTCAAACAGACACTGAATACTTTTCTACAAGCAATGTGACTGCAGACAAATGGTGCGAGACTAGCCAGGAGAAAAGAATGCCTAAAAGTTCATCACTAGTCGAGTCAACGTGTGTGGAGAGCCGTCGGAAGAGGCAGAGATCTCGGCCTGGCTCTTTCCACCCGCTCTCATCGCTATCTTTGACAGATTAGACTTCAGACAAGGGCAAAGAAGAGGCTGCTGCCTTCGAAAGTGCTCGCCAGGCGTGTGGATGAGTGCCCGCACGCCGTCTGTCCTCCTTGCTGCCAACTCCAGCTTAGGCCGGATCCAGCAAATGTCCGCTTGGCCTTTTTCTCTCCTCCACTCGCGAAGCTCAGTGTTCAGAGTGTGGAATATGTCTCGTCTAAATATACTTCCTCCCTCTATCGCTCCATCTAAACACACGCCAGCAGAGAAAGCTAATGCCAGAGGACAGGAAGTGTTGGGGGCTGGATGGGGATGGGGGGGGGGTCTCTGGATGGGGGATGAGGCCCAAGAACAGCAAACCAAAAGATGACACCTGCACATGCAGAATCAACCGATCCCACTCAAACAAAAGATTTGCCAAAACCTGGCATTTCGGCAAGATCTCCACTGGAAGTTTTCTAATTGTGTTCCTGGCATTTGCATAAGACAGTAAAAGTGGGTCGGGCCACGTCGCCGCCATGTGACACATGCATCCCATGGCCTCCATTTCGCTCTACTCTTTATCTCATTCGGCAGGAATCTACTGAGAGCTGAGTCCAAAGCAGGGAGGAAAAACTTGGCAGCGTTGGAGGCAGCCAGAAAGGGCGAGGTTCTACAAATGAGGGAGCCACAGAAAAGAAGGGGAGCATTTTGGTGAGGGGGGGGGGGCAAAAGTGGAAAAGAGTTTGAGCCTCAATGGCTCGATTGTCATTCCACCTCACCCATACCCACAGGTGGGAAAATAATTCACACTCCCTGGTTAAGAAAAAGAAGAAAAACAAGCACATTTCATTCGTGCTTAATCTAAAGTAGAAAACAAACACTCAATGAATGTCAATTGGAAAAGTAAAAGCACATGTATGTGAGAGCGTGTGTGTGTGTGTGTATGTGTGTGTGTGTATGCACGCACACTCACCCTCAGTGAAAGGCTCCCAGTCGTAGAGACGATCCATAAACTCTTTGGCATTAAAGGCGGCGCACTGCTCAGCCCGTGAGTCCAGCGGGATGCCAGCGCACACCTAAAACACACGCAAAAAAAGAAAAAAACGTTAGCCATCTTGTGAATGGTCGGTCCCCGGAGGCAATTTTGAAAAACATAGGCGGGGGAATGCCACCACTAACAAAGGAGGGGAAAGGCCCAACGAGCCCAAACGCATGCTCGGCCATATGGAAGGAATCGCTTTTCGAAAGAGGCCAAAGAAGCGCATGAATCCATCTTGGCTTTCAGCTTGCCACCACAAACCGCGAGCCACTCTGAGAACACGTGTGTGTGTGTGTGTGTGTGTGTGTGTGTGTGTGTGTGTGTGTGTGTGTGTGTGTGTGTGTGTGTGTGTGTGTGTGTGTGTGTGTTGGGGGGGTTGAAGGTCAGAAAAGTATACAAGCACCACCTGAAAGCTCCAGCGTGTAAACTTGTGGCCGCTAATGGTTGTAAATAGTCGGCTGGACTGTAAACACACGCCGGGCTCCGATTCCAAGTGGACGCTTCCTGCACTGCGGCCCCTCAACAAGGAGGGCCGTGCGGCAGGTGCTTTCAAAACGAAACGGAGCAGACATCCATGCCTTGATTGTACTGAAGGGGGCGGGGCTAATGGGATAAACAGAGTGCGGAGTACGAAGGAAGAGTCAGAACAGACACGGGCAGACGAAGTCTTGGAGGGGGAGGATCTGGAGAGTGTTTGTGTGTTATTAGAAGGTGAATGCGGACTAGGCCGGGCGTGGGAGCGGGCAGAGCCGGGCCGGGCAATGAATGAAGTAAAAAATGTGAAAGAGTTAAAGAGCCGGTGACAGACAGAGAGACGACAAGATGAGCACGGACCTGTTGACACAAAGCTCCAGTGGAACGCGTCAGCAAGAACCGTTTTGCATTTGAGCCAAGACACCAGATGCCGACTTTACGCACCACTGTCAGGGGCCGTTAATCATCACATGCATGAAGAGCACTCAAGTTAGGCAAGGGAAACTTTGACTGCTTTATTGGATGGGATGGGCACTTAAGAGGCGAGATGCGACAGAGTCTGAAATTATCAACAGGGAAGAAGAGGGCGCAAGTGAAATGAAGCACCATCTACTCGCAGCCGACTTCACTCACACGTCTAAGTTCCGCCAAAGATGAAAACAAGCCACACACCACTGTCAATGTTTACTGTCACCATGACAACCACTTTGGAGCGTAGTCAGACACATTCACGGAGGTATGAAGGGGAATATTTTGGTGCTTTGAGGTAAGAGTTCAAGTTGTTCTGCTGTCAAACTTGCAACTCAAGAGTCGTTCTCAAATCATTGTTCTAGTCATCAATATCTCGCAGCCGGTTAGCATGCGGCGCATTTATCATTCTTGTTATGCAATCCTCGATCCTTCCAAATCAAAAACTGGCTAAGCAAAGTCGCAGCAATAAAGCGGGCCCCCTTCTCCATAGGTCAGCGGTCAAGCCTCCTCCCCTCGCCATTTCGTCCGCAGTGGCACACGCGGGCCTCGCACAATTGCTCGTTGTTGTCACCGATCAACTTTTCGTAAGTAAACGGCTTGTGTGGGATTATTTCGCCAGGCGAACTCGACCCAGTGGAACAATCAAGTCGCCAGCTGCACTCAAAGCCAAAAACTCCCTCCCTCTCTTTTGTTCACTTCTTCACATACTGTAAGCATTGTTTTCTGTTCCTTAAGAGAGCAGAAAAAAAAGGAACTAACTAAGAGCAGACATGCAAATCGTGGCTGGGGGCGTTGATTGATTTAACTGCAGATGGGAAGGCGTCTTGGGGTTAGAGGCAAACGAGAAAAATGAGGGGCGGGCATCTCTCAAGAAAAAGATGATTCGATTCGTCGCTTGACATGATTCAGGAATTGATTCATGTGGAATGAGCCGATTCATTAAAAGCACACTCTCGACTCCACATGTCAGGTTTATAATCACATTGTATTAACAAACAACAAATCAACAGTAAACTGATTTCTACCTCATGTAGACCGCCGCTGTCTTGTACAACTTAATTTTTTTCTTACAACTAGGAGAAAGCTGTGTTGCTTGTGTTGGCATTGTGCATGGTGGCGGCGAATGGCGGCGAGCCGTGGAGAAGCCTCCCCAAAGAAAACATCAGCGCCCCGAGCTGACACAATGAGTGAAGGACACACGCAAGCAAAGAGCAGCTGCAAAGTCAATGCAGCTGCTCAATATGGAAAGCTGTGCACGCGCACACGCACACACACAATCACACGCACACATTGGTCCTAATTACGCATGACACTCCTGGGTGAAAAACAAAGCCCAAGACAGACACAACTAATGAGTTTTGGACAACAGAATAGTGTGTGTGAATGGAAGGGAAGGGTCCCAGTGGTGCGTCATTGAGATTGACGCCATTCATGTGAGCGCACGCCTAAACAGATGGACATGTGAACTCGATGCATTAAGCAAAAGGAGGACCGACACGGTCATTCCTCAAGCATTACTGTCGTGTGACACACAAACGCGGCTCAGAGATGAAATTTGATCCAAAGCATACCACATTATGTCTCATCAAAACGGATCCAAGGGATGGAGCTAGGCCGCCGTCACAATTTTCCTGGCCAATCCGGCTAAGGGTGCACAAGTGCCCACATATGGAGCCTGAGGATTCCCTTCTGGGTTGCATTTTTCTGTCATACACAAAATTGTCTGGGCGTGAGTTACCAACCATCATTTTTAATCTTACATCTCAGGCAGGTTTGGCCGTGACAGGAAATGTTATTTGCTTGTCAAATTTTTCAATGAATATTTTTTTTTTATCTGGATGCGGGTGTGTGCACAAATGCATTGTTTGTGGTTAGCGATTAGCATTCTATGGCGGGAAGCGGCCGGCCCTTGGCCTTGACCCCCCCCCCACACACACACACACACACAAATCAAAAGTGGTGTCGAGAATACAAAAAGAGAGCATCCATCAATGACAAGATAAGTGAAAGAACGGTGGAGAAAGTTGGACGAAGTGGACAGAACGTCCCAGATGTTGTCTGACAACAGTTAGGTTTCCAGCGGCGACCGTGACGTCACGCTCACCATCATGGCACATAAAAAAAACTCTTTTATTTACAGTTTCTCAAACAAGCCCAGAGGGGGTTGGGGGGGAGGGGGGCGGAGCTTGCAAGTCACAAGTTGGTTGCAACCTCAAGCGTGTCCTGCTCCGCATTATTGACCAAAAGAACCTACTGTTTGGGTAAATAAGAAATTGGACTCGCGAGCGAGAGCAGAAAGGAATGAATCACACACACGCGCTGGGCAGTCTTTGGAAACAACGCGCTCACCACTCTTCGCTTCTACAGTTGGCTTATTGAGCAAAACGATTGCTAAATTGTTTCCCCATTTTTCCTCCTCTTAAATGGGCGAGCAGGCATTCGCGTTTGCCTTCACGACTTATTCTGTCAAAGGCGTTGCGCATTGTTAGCACGAAGTCGATCCCTAACTTTGTGCCGCTTAATGTTGTCTCAGGTTTGCACTCGCAAATCCAAAGCAAAACCATTTTCAGAATTTGGCTTGTGACACAGACGAAAAAACAATGCAACTAGGTCGATTAGTAAATGGCAGATAATCACTCAATTATTCCTGACATTCCGAACTTTATAAAATATCAATTAAGACACGCTTCTTCTTGTCACATTGTTTTAGCTGTGCCACTTTTCAATGAAAACACGTGTTTGCAATTCTCTTGAGGAAATAATCATAACAAGTCATCAGCCACAACTTTTGTTTGAACTCCCCCAGAGTGCTAATAAAATTGAAAAGAAAAAGGGAAGCGGGCGGGCCTCGCTCAAGCCACGCAGGAGTTCCCAGGCGCACACGCTTGTAAAGTCCACAAGTGTTCACGGGCGTTGCGCGTGTGCGAGCGAGCGCGCTGCAACCCATTTGGGGCTGTTTTGCAGCTCAATTGTGCACACAAGTTTGGCTAATCATGCCTTTCCTTACGTCATCAGGAGAGCGTGCGGTGGGAGCGTGTTCTTAGCGTTTTAAGTTGGCCGACTGCGTGCGAAAAAGGATGTCTACACCGAGATGTGTGGAATGTTGATTCTTTTTCGTCCTTCTACCAAGACCAGGAGTGCTGCTGCCACGGCTGCTTTTTCTTCTTCTGACTGCTTCTTCTCAAATTCCACCTTTCTCCCTCCCCCCAGCTTCTGACAGGTCCTCCGCACACACGCAAATGTGCAGGTCTGTCTCACACACTTTTCCATGAATTCTTCCTTTCTTCTGGCACATACTCGCATTCCGTAGCGACTGACCGGCTCTCTCCCGCTGTTTACTTCCCCACAAAGCAACACGTCCGCATGGGACTCTGGCCTACAGAAATATGCAAATAAGGCGATTCTATTTTGAACAGGTTCTTGCATTACCCAATATGGTTCTTGTGCCTGATGGAGGATTACCTTTGTCCTTTGACTCAGGGCTTGTCGAGTTGGAACTCATTCAGGCATCCCATCGACCTCCCCCAAGTTTTTTGCTCCTCTCTAAATGTCACTTTTAATTGCGGGAGCTCCCAAGCGTGGCATTCTTGCCCGGGCGAAAGCGCAGTTATGGCCGCCTTGGCTTGGCTTTCGTCACCTGCCCGTCCAGTCAACCCCCCTACCTCGCCGCACCCCCGTAAGACGGACGAGTTCTCCACAAGACATTTGGGCACGCCCACCCGTCGTCAGCAAGGCCTCTAAAGCAGATGTGTGTATTCTGGTCTTCATCCAGACACACACGCACACACATATTGTGCATGAGCACGCACGCATTTGATAGGTTCCATGTCAGTGCACAAGCACAACAGGGCAGTGTTGGCGCTAGGGAATGATCAAACCTCCCAAAAACACTCTGTTGACCTTCACATTCTCTCTTCGATGCCACCAGCCTTCAACACTGTGCCCTCATTAATGTTCATGAGGACTGTGTGGGACACACACGCACACAGAGCCCCCCCCAAACCCCCGCTGGAGGTTGAAAACACAGACTGACACCTCGAAAACAATTAGCTAGCATACCCTTCGAGTCGAACATCTAAAAAGCAGCATCAATGTGGTTGGACAGCTTACCTGCGAGAAGCACCTGCGATATTCCTTCTCGGAACCGGTGCATCTGTAGTTGGGCGCCGTTCTCCACGCTCCAAAGCCACCCTCCTCCTCGCTCACATGTGGTCCCGTGGAATGCCGAAGCGGGTAAACGTTGCCGGCTTGCGGGGCCCGGGGTCCCAATCCCGCGTGCACCGTCCTTTCCCTGTGCAAGGGCCGGTGCAGAGGGGAGGCGTAGGCCAAAGAGGCACCAGCCGGCTGCGAGTGAGGCGAGCCAGCCGGGAGCGGCGGGGGCGGGGCAGTGACGGTGCGCCAGTCAAAGCGGCGGTGACCGGACAACACTGATGATGATGAAGATGATGAAGATGGAGACCGCAGCAGATAGTCAGGGGGGGAGGGCGGAACTCGAACCCTCCTGTGCTTACTTCTGGCACGGGGTTGGGGTGTGGCACTAGTGGCGGGTGCGGCGGTGGTTGCGCTCTCTTCCACTCTCTCCTCGTTGGCCAGTTGGGGTGCCGAGGAGGCCGAGATGGTGCCGTTGGCCGTGTGGCGAGCCTGTCGACTAGGCCGGTGCAAAGGCAGGGAGAAGGGGACTTTACCGTAGCCAAACTGGCCTGGACGGACGGATGAAGACCTGCAGGACGCACACAAGAGTGTCCGCAGTCATGACGTGAAAAGGTCACAATCAGAAGTCAAAATGAAAGCTTCCTGCCTTGTGATATAAGCTGCCACTTAGCTTTTTTCTGCTAATGCTAAACATCGATGGAAATTGTAATGCTAAAAGCATCCTACGTCCCAGATTGTAAAATTGCACTCGTTGACACAGGCATATATTCTTTATCCTCAACAAGAAATTATCGTAGTGAGACTTTAAGTTTGCTTTGACTCACATCCTCTAGTAATAGTGCAGTGATAACAAAAACTCAGCGTCTTAGAAAGGCATCAGTTCAACTTGCAATGCTTTAGTGGGCTGGAACATAATAACAAACATTCACTAATGCCAAAACCAAAGTCCAAAGCATGATGAGGATACTGTGCAGCTACAAAATCATCACAGTCACATTTTTTACACGGCCAGTCTTCAGACACGTCTCCCGAATACCCAGTTGATTTTTTTTTGGAGGACCCTTATTCTTTACTGGGTCCTGACGAGAAAGATAAAAAATAAAAAAAGTCCTCGCAACCATTCCAAAGCGCTGATGCCTTATGCAAGCCTTGCAAGTTTCATTTCCTGCATGTCACTTTGCAGACAAGTTTGGGGACGCAGCACAAAGCAAATGTCACATCTCGCATTAAGTGTACTTAGTGTGTCTGGAAAAACAAAAACATAAATAAAAGAGTTTCTCCAGCTCATCGATGAAACAAACGCCAAGCCACCATGTGGATTTTAAGCACATCACTCACCTCCTGACGGGCATAGGCTCCCGTGCGGTACTGGCCGACCTCCTGCTGCTGGGCCTCCTGACGCTGCGCTGCTGTTGCTGTTCGTAGGCCGGTGAGGGCATCCGCTGAGGCGATCGGTACACGGACACTCGGTTCCGAGCGGTTGCGGGGTATTCCGTTTGATAGAAAGGCGACGGCGGATCGCTGCCCCCCGCCGGGGTATTTCGGTAGAGCGGTATCCCCCGGTTGGGATCGGGCACCTGGTGATGGGGTGGCAGTTGAGGGGAAGGGTGGAAATACCCGCCCCAGTTGGGCGACGGGTAAGAAACAGAAGGAGGGGCGGGCGGAGGCGGCAGGCACATTCTGCTTCTCTGCGACACGCCCACTCCGCATGACTGGGAGCAAGAGGACCACTCCGCCCACGTCGACCACACCCCTTCTACGGGCTCCGCCTCCAACACTTGTCTGGACCTCCGCCCGGCCGCCTAACAAACACAAACAAAAAAACATTTCCACCATCTTGGCCTTTGACTTGTCCTAGTTGAGGTTGAGTGTCAAACTCAACACCAAACAAAGAGAATGACGCTTTGTGTATTCAAAACAAGCGCATGGCTTACTTAGCCTTTCAGTTTGCTAGCTTAATGTCGACACTCGTGGTATGCATGATGCGGTGCTTTAAGCCTTTAAGTGCTGTTGCACAAACCGTGTCACTGGCAACACATGCAGACAGGACAGACAACAATATCGGCAGTCATAGATTCTTTATCCTCCACAATTGTCATTGCCATGTCATTTATTTTCCTTGACCCGTTAGATATCTTCGGCTAACTTGTCATTATGCTAACCAAGCTAGCGTTGGCCCAAGAAAAGTCTTGTCGCAACTCTGGAATTGTACTGTTGACCCTTGTTGCACAATCGAACCAACTCCTCTGACGTTAGCGCATATTTTCACACAGAAAATCTTCTTTACTGTGCCCGTGCGCAAAATACGATGACGTGATATCATCGCAGAAAAGTGATTGATACTCCAAACGTGTGGAGCAAAGACTTGATGTTCTTCTGAGCGACCTCACCCAACTTCTCACGCTAGCCCCACCCAAAATAATCTTGAGTGTACATGCAGAGGAAACATGCTTGTTTGTGTTGCCGTGGTATGAAAATATGTTTGAGCCAAAGGTCACTTGGGGGGCCTTCAAGCGGAACATCTGAACAGCACTGCTATTTTCATTGGGGACCTAATAAGCGTGTTTAGTCTGCAGCAATCACAGCTCGGTAAACGACACGCTTCGGGTCAGCCTCTTTCGGGTTCGGAGCTAAATTGCAAGTTGAAGATTTTTTTTGTTCTCTCACTGCTTCCTAAATGTCACACAATGACTAAATACCGTAAAGGAGTGAGTGGGCAGGCTCCAGCTATGCTCAAAAGAGGTCAAAGGAACGTGACAAAAATGTCATACCAGCATATTAACTCAGCTTTCAACTTTGCAGAATATTTGGGGAAAGAAAAAGAACTATCAGAGAAATTCCCACAGATAATCTTCCAAGAGGAGTGCAAGTGGTTATGAGGCAAGCTGTCCTAATACTTTTGACCACATTAAGTCAACGAGCCCATGGCTGATCCTCGAGCCTCACGAGTTTCCTTCCTTCTCAAGGCAAAAGGTAAATCCTAAAGCCGTACTCGATCGGTGCCGATTCCGGGGGATTGAGTCACATGCCAAGCGAGCAGCTCGGTCGCAGATGGGTGTAGAGCAAAGCGTATAATCTACGTGCATCTATGTGTTGTGACGTGGGCCGGGCTGGACTTTGCTCGCTTTCTTGTGCGCTGTCAAATGATAAAAGTGGCTCGCTGGCCCGCTTGGCGAACATGAGCGGGACAAAAGTTTCCATTCAGCAAAATGTGAATGGTCCACTTCCCAGCTGGCTCAAAGCCTGTCAAGTATGTCAATATGTGTGTGTGTACGCTGCACACGTGTCAATCTGAATAACGATACTGCTGGCACTTTGGATTTTTAAAATTTACAAAATATGAATAAAAAAATGACAAAAAGGAATTATTACTTTTCTTCCTGGCACCGATTATTTGCTGGTGTGTCAAACAGCTGCAGCGCCATCTACTGCTGGGGAGGACTTAGTCATTGTTAGATTTTTTATTTTTTTTTGCCTTGTTCCACTAACACAATATCATTAATTTATATGCTGCCACAAACGATGCAACCTTTTGGCTTGATTTAGTAATGTGAAGAACCACCGCTCTTTTTTTCTAAGTGTGCACTTGGTCAAATGTACCGCTCGTTTTATTTTTTTTGGTTTGTTTTTTCCAAAGTGTGCACTTGGTCAAATGTGCCTGTTCCACAGTATTAAAGTCCAGATGAGCTGGAATGCAAATGACAGGTCGGAAGTATAATGGCGGGAGAACGAGGAAAGCGAAAGGAGCGGGAGATATGGGTTGGGAGGGGCATGAAGAACAGGGGGGGGGGGGGTCAAAGCAGACAGGCCTAATGACTGTGTGTGTATGTGTGTGAATGAGTGACATCAAACACACAGCTGCCACAGAGTTGGAGCATTAATGAGGAGTGGGCGCTGACCCTGAAGGAGGCCGCCGGTGACCTCCTGCTACTTGCTACTGCTTCAACTCCTTCAACACTGTACCCACAGACCTGCCTTTTTTTTTTTTTTTGACCCAATGATCACAAAGGCGTCACTGTGGCGCCTTGACAGCTACGGGCCCCACTACAGGAAAAAACGGATTACCGACTCACAAAGTCACACACGGTTGGCTAAATGACGAGCCGGCTCGCGTCAGGACTGCGTCAGCAACGCCGTGCCCTGGACATCAAAGTGGCGCAACGGAGAGCCCTCAAAATCACACCACACGGCATCAGACAAAAACCTGGATGCTCCAGTCAGCCGAAATATGCTCCAATTAAGTGCAATTTTGACATTTTACAATGTGGGGAAAAAAACAATTAATCGTTTCCTAAGTATGCGTTCAAATGCTTGATACGGTGAAAGGTGAAGCCGTCAAAGTCGATAAACGCGGCGTGCGAGGAGCTCACCACTCACCTTCTTTTTGGCCGGCTTGCTCACCGAGGTCGCGACCTCCGCAAAGGCCCACAGTGCAAAGAGCCTACTGGGAAAGAAGAGCAGAAGCTTAAAAAATAAATACAGAAAAAATAGCAACATCTTGACGGCAACATGTCGAATCAATAGATGCGAGTTTGATTTCACGCTCGCTGCCTCAATGTGGACTATTGCTGGCTGTGGTTTTTGCTTTGAAATGGTGCTTTTAAAAGCACTTTTTTGGGGGGGGCTGTTGCTTTGGTCAGCATGTTGGCCTTTATTTACCTTGGCGGGAATCAAACTGAACTTTTTGGGCCGTAATTCCAAAAGGTATGTTGGCGCACTGCTCATCAGCAAAAGATCGGCTCAGGTTCAGTGAAGCCCGATCGTTGGCCGCAACATGAGCAAGGCAGAGGCATTTAGCAACAAAAAGAAGTCAGTCGTCACAAAACGTTAAAATGTCAGGAAATGTTGACTTGGACATTTGGGCTCAGATTTCAAGAGGGGACAAAAAGTTTGACTTTGTTTAAAAGTTACTATCAGATGTGGGTTTACGCTTTGACTCACTTTAGAAGCAGCTGACCTGCCCCGAGGAGTCAATTTGGCCTCCTCCACTTTTTTTTCATTGACTTGTGCTCTGTCTATGTATGTGTTAACGTGCGCCCTATTTTGGCTTTCCCGTCATTTCCAAAGCACGCTCAACTGCCATTTCATCTCATTGAGGCTATTTTGAAAAGTCTCGCCATCCGCTGCCGCTGAACAAGCAAGAAAACGTTTCCAACAGCTCGCTCGAGTGATGACACGCCGCAAAACGCCTCACTACGATTCAAGATGGACTTGTGGCTCCAACAACCGCAAGCATCGCCGCGGCGCGCAGCCCGCAAGCCACACTCCAGGCCGGCTAATTGCTCCCGTGGTTCGATTTCGCCAATGCGGCGCACCGCGTACTGCCTTTCCCTCGCAGCTTGCTTGTGTACAAGTGCGCAACAAGCAGCCCCCCCAAACAGACGCACGCACGCAGAGGGAGCGCCTCACAAAGGCTCCCCGGCACAAGAGAACCGCCGAGGCTGAAGTAATGACCCCCCGCGAGCTCGTCGCTTCTGTGACATATTGTTGCAATCATCTCACTGGCGTCCATTTTAAGTGCAAGCCAAGCGCAAGCCCCCCCCCCCCCAAAAAAAAGTTAGTGCGTAAAAGGAAGCCCGCAAAGCCCGTTTGCGTACCTGAAGACAGACGCGAGCCGCATACTCCCCGACCCCGCTCGCGACGATCAGTCCACTTGGAGATCGATTATTGGTGCGTGAGCGCGCGTGAGGGGCGAAGCAAACAATGAGTGAAGTGTCCAACTTGTCGCCTCTCTCCACTCTGGCTTCGTCTCTTGCGAGTGTGTCCTTGCTCCTGTCACTGCTCTCTGCCTGCTTGCTTGCTTGTCTGCCCGCCCGCCAACGTGCAAAGTGGGAAGTCTTCCGATTTTTCCCCTCTCACGCACACACTTCTACGGGTCCATTACGCCCCCCCCCCCCATCCTTACGAGAAACCTTTCTCTCCTGATTTTTCTTTTTTTTTTTTTCCCATAAACTATTTTGTCTCTTTGGGCGTTAATTATACATAAAAAGGTGGCCAGAGGTTTACATCATTATGGGTTTGCCTAAATTTAAGATTTATTTCAGATGTCCGTTTATTCCAGGGCGGAATAATTAGCTATTAAGTAAAGAGGAAAACGACAGGCATTTTTGCTATCATTATAGTTAGTTTGAATTAGTTTTGTGAACGTAAAACGTAGTTTCTGATCACTTTCGTTTTAATAAAAGCAATTTTGTTTGTTTTATTTTGTTCACGTTTTTTTTTTCAATTTTGCTTTCAGTTATTTTGTTAATTCTCACATACTAAAATAACCTTGCCTCTAATTAACACTGGGCCACTTTTTTTTGTGTTCAAATGTATCATTTTTAAGAGCTTTTAAAAAATGAAATGCCGCCCTTTAATACTTGTTAGCGAGTGCTTCGATATCGCGGATTTCATTCAGTACGGGGGCAGTTTGGATTGGAGTCTTTGCAAAGAAGGCGGGGATTACGATACATTAGTAATATCCATAACCAGTAGATGTAAACATGCAATCAGAACTGTGTGTGTGTGCGTGTGTGTGTGTGCGCGCGTGTGTGTGCGCGCGCGTGTGTGTGTGCGTGTGTGTGTATCCCCCTTACACACAATGTACACGGCAACAGAGCGGACCCTGCCTGGGCTATCATAACTCTCCCGGGAGCACAGTTCATCCCAAGAACGCTCCATTGTGATGATCGCTGCCCCGTCATCCGCTCTCGGTCGGAAGCGGCATCTGCAGACAAAAAGTATGATGGGATGCCACAGCGCCAATGCAAACATGAATGTTTTTGCAACAAACGGTGAGGGAGGGGCGGCCGGTTACTTGCACAATGCCAGAAACATGACAAGAGGAACACACAAGCCATTGCACCGAGCTGACGAGAATTTTTCAAGACACGAGCGAATGTTTGGCTTTGACTTATGAGCACAATTTCGAATGTGTGTGTGGTTGCGGCACAGAGCAGATGTGCAAAGTGGCGCCTCCCACAGTGTTGACACTATTTTTATGTGCTTGTATTTCCCCAACGTTGCCTGAGTCACAGCTGGTTTTCTTTTTTTCAATTTTGGAGAGCGCTTTCCAAAACTAAAAGTACAAAAGTGAATCGGTCAGGAAGGCAAAATGTTTTGGTTCAAGTGGTTGGACAAAGATAAACAAGGATTTTTATTCTCAGGCCAGCCGGGACTAAAATGCTAGTTGAGCAACTTCGGGGTGATAAAGCTGCCCTCCTGGGAGTTTAGGATCAGGGGATGTTTGAGAATATTTGTCATTTTTCACATGTCCTGAGTGTTGTTAGTCACCTAAATGTTGAACAGAGGCTGTGATGTACCGAAGTCAAATTCCTAGTTTGGCACACTCAAACATGGCGAAGAAAAACTCTTTAATCTTGGAACAGAGTGAAAGTTCAAAGGTGGCGGTGCCTGTCTCGATGCTATTTACAGTGCGGCCTCACAGCAACGCTGGTTGACCTTCAATTAGTTCACTTGGGAACACTCCCACAATGGCAAAGTCGATAGGCTACCGGGCTAACAATTAGCATCCGCAACACATGTTGCCATCTAAGCGGAGTCACAAACATATTTAGTCTCGTTCTAATATCACTGCCGTACCGAGAAGCTGAGCCGCCACGAGTCCAGTTAATCGCATGTCTGCCACCAGAGGGAGCAGCACAATTGAAATTGTTTGACTCGCTCCTCTATGTTTTTAGAGAGTTCCATTTTCATTCTCATGATGGGGAAAGATGACGGCCTAGAGCCACACCCAACGCTGCTAATAATGCCACCGCCACCGGGCTTTTTTTGGCCGACACGCTGGCGATGGTGCCAGAGATTAGCCCACATCAAAGCGTGTCAAGTGCGACCACATTAAAAGGGCTGAGTGGAGATTTGAAAGTGCAAAGAGAAAAAGTCAGTGAGAGGAATGAGGGTGGATTCCAGGCACATGTATAGACATAAGTTAGATTTGAGGGGCTGTAACGGATATCTTTGCACTTGGCGGCAGCGTGTCCGTCAGTAAACACAATTAGCTGGAGCTCAGTGCCACGGTTGCATAGGTGGGAGCCAGATACCAAGAAGTGGAAAACACTTCGGTAGATGAAGTGAATGACACGGTGGGTAGTGAGTAGCAGATGGATGAACGGAGTTAGGGAGGCGTGTTGTGTTTTGCACGTAGGGCCCCGCGCGTGTCGCGACAGATCTCCTCTTGGTCTCGGATGGCTGATCTGACTAATCGCACTGGGTCGGCCCCCCACCCCGCATGGGTCATAAATCACTCAAAAACCTCCAGCACCCCATAAGACACCAGCGCCAACCTCCAAAGTCTCTCTCCCTCCCTCCCCCAACTCGGCCTTTTAGCGCCAAAGTTCAACAGGCCCTCAGGCAGAGGTCACAAGCCTTGCACCATTGCCCGCCCGTCTGACGCTAACTAGATGAGGGAATGAGCTAAACCGTCACCATTGGGCAAAGGCTGCCACCAGCTGGTGCCGCTTTAAGCGTGATGGTGATAGACGTCCGAACGGAAAGGAGAGGAGCGGAGCGGAAATTTGCGGCAGGGAAAATTTACTTCTCAGGGAAGGCAGAGAGCAGACATGAAGCGGCACCTGGAGAGTCTTTACGTAAACTTATGCAACAGGCGCATTTTGCTTTTGGTCACATGGCGGGCTGACATGTAGCCAAACTCGTGTTTCTGCTAATAGGGGCCAGATGGATTTATTTAATCGAATGCTGATGGCGGGATACTTGCACTACGACTTTATACATTATAAAACGTGCCATTAACATCAGAATCAGATTTATTGGCCAAGTCTGTGCATGCGTACTAAGTTACTATCAGCAAACACCAATATAGTCACCATTTCTGAAGCAACAAAATTGAAAACAAAATAGTGGCACAATACTCAAAGGCATATATTCTTTATCTGCAACAAAAACAAATTCAACAAGGCACCACTAGAAGTCTAAACCAATGTCGAGTGAGCACAACGCACAGCAGCTCTCCCATTTCGGTTGGCTGTGCCACAGTAGCGCCAGAGACACATCAAGACCACAACTGAGTCCGCTCACAAAGATTTGAAAATTTATGACCGCAGTCTGGTTTTGCAAACATGGCAGTCAGCCGCAGCGCGTATAAATATCACATGAAAGTATGTTGGCGGCCGGCCGCACACTCGCACTGTCTGCGTGTGTGTTCACTTGGACTTTCACTAAGGCAACAATGTGCTCAAGTGGAGGAACTGTTCCAACACCTGCACACATTGTCCTTGTCAGACATCAATAACACAACATATGCATTTGTGATCCAAAATTCTGAAAATTAGATCAAATGAAGACAAAAAGATAAAACAGAAATACAATTGAAAAAATAAAAGAGGAGGAGGAGGCCATGAGGCCCGAGAGGATGACGGACGAGCGCACAAAAGGCGCCGAGGAGAAAGGCGATGAAAGGCACCGGCTAGAGAAAAAGCCACAATGGCAGATTAGCGGGCAGCTGGAAGCGGGGGAGGTGCAATTGTTTATCCCGCTCAAATGGAGTCAATATTTGCTACGTTCTGCCTGGTCACTTCCAGGCTGCGTGTTACAGTCAATACGAGAAAACGGCGTGACACTTTTGCACTGGTGTCTGCCAGTTAGCGCTTTTACAGAACTGACAGCGTGTTAGCTAAAATATTAAGTGGAAGCGTGTTCGGCGTCTTAACAAATTAACTAGCTAGCAAACTAGCTAAGTAGCTTATTAGCTAGCAAATTAGCCAACTAGCTAAGTAGCCGACTAACTAAAATAGGAAAGAACTAAAAGGCTAAACAACTAAAAACTTACTAAAAAACTACTTTTGGACATACTAATAAGCAAGCTAACCAAAAGACAAAACAAAACCACAAGCTAACTAGGTGTTTGAGAACTAAACCAAACAAGCAAGCTCACCCAAAAAAATAAGGGAGCACAATTCTTGGCAGACGCAACTTACTCGTAAAAATCGTCAAACTAAAAATGGCGACGCAATGAAGCCCTAAAAGGTCAGTGGCTCAACCCTTTGTGTAAGCGTTTATCTTTTTGCGCAAGCGTCGAGCAGATTAGCAGAGCGAGTGAGCGACGTGTAACAGGAGCCCCCTTTGACGCGAGTGAGGCTGTAGAAAACACGCCGGGAGGCTCCGATCGCTTCCATCAATACAGAGGCCGCGCTGCGCATATTCCCACACAAATTTGCATTTCATCAGAATCACTTGATATGAATGAGAAGGGCCGACTTCCAGAGAATGCGGGGCCCGCGGACGTTTGAACCCTATTGTGGCATTTGAATGGAAAGCTGAAAGAAAACTACAACTCTGTAAAAGGTTGGCTAGTATTGCAATGTAGCTTCTAGTTGGCGTTAGCATTAATTAGTGACTACCGACTTCAAGTTCGAGTGACATTAATCAGCTCAAAGCCTCCTTTTGGCAGAATCGCTCCCGAGTCACCAAGGTGCCGCTTACTGAGTTCACTGGCACCGACACGCAACGCAAAAAAAAATAAACGTCAGCTCGTATCTTGAAAATCTCGCCAATTGGATTCAATCGTATCTCAAGGCACCACTGTGTCATTTGTCAAGCTCATAAGTGTCAATTGACAAGGAAAAGCAATACACAACTTGGACAGCATAAACGGCTCTGATCCGATTAAGGGTCTCCTACGAGGTGAGCGGAACCTCTTTCACTGGCTTCAAGTTACCCTCCGAAAAGCAGGAATCCAAACAAGAGCGAGAGGTCAAAACTCCCCGAGGTGCCCCTGCACCGCTTCTAAACATGAGCGAAGGGAGGAAAGGTTTATTCAAGATGAAAGGAGGAGGGAGAAAGGACATTTTCAGCGTTCTGGAAATGTTGCAAGTTGGAGAGGTTTGTATGCGACTGCTTGACGTGCACAACATTTTGTCTTGTCCGCGGCAAGACAGACGATATTTGGTAAATTCAAAGCTGATGTCGGCCTCTTCTTCTCTGCGGGAGGCGAGAACAAATGCAAATATTTGGGAATGGCTTTTTTCGTATAAACTGGCCTGAGAGTCAACGTGACCCCTGACCTTCCTGTGAACCCACAAACCGCCACCCCCTCCCTGAGAAGGATTCAACAGGTTGGCTCTAACAATAAACTCTTTCACACAGGAAGCCCGCCCACCCGCTCTCTAATACACAAGGTGTCGCCAGAGCAAAGCGGGTCATCGTGCGGCATATCGCGCATAGTTCAGTGTCAGTGTCAAGTCTACACGGCCCTAAATGGGGAAATTGCGACAATTAGCAAAGGTGCCTGCTCATGCTTAAGGCAAGTTCAAACTTTAAAATTCAGTTTGTAATTTAATTCGAGAGCAACTTTACAAAGTTGTCAATAGGCTAAGATGTGATTGAGCGATTTTTGTCAAGAGCAAGAAGAGTCACAGATATGCAAAGGGAACAAACCCTGACCTCAACCGCTATCAATCACATGACCCACAACAAGCGAGACAAGAATTCACGACTCATGGGAGTGTTCAGTGTGCAGAGCAGAGATGATCGGAAAGTCTGGGGTGAGGCACACAAGAGTGAGCTGAAACGTGAGCCCGCCGCCTCTGATGGCAAAATTCAATTTACGCGCCATTGTGGCCATGAAAACACGTGGCATGTGTTTGGGTCACCTGGGGGTCTCTGGGGTCACTATGACTGATCACAACCTTCTGTTGTTTGCAATGGCGTTCGGTCACTTTGCTATTCATGACTCGCTCTTCTTTTTTTGCCCTCCCAAGGAGAGAGTGTGTGTGTGTGTGTGTGGGGGGGGTATTTATAGGAGGGTACCAGGGAAAGATGTCAAGCGGGCCTATTTTGGGAGGTCCGGCCTTCAATCAGTCAGTCAGGCAGGCGGCAGTGATAGCGGGAGAACAATAGCGCGCTGCCTGTTTATCTTCCTCTGGGCCAGGCCCGCGGGGTTCGGCGGCCTCCCGCTCTGGGTCGCCGTCACCCTGCCCTGCAGAAAAACACACAAGGGGACAAGAGGGAGAGTCCTCCCACAGTCTGACACTTGACAAAGCCCCCCCTAGTCTATCTAGACCACCAATTACCTTTATCTTCTCTCTCCATTACATGAAGGAATTCGGGATGTGTGTGTGTGTGTGTGGGGGGGGGGAGAGGAACTCATCTTGTTATCCATGAAGAGCAGATTTGAGGAGTGTGTAGTGGAGCTAATGGTGCGCGTCATGGAGATACTACTACTGGGCAACGTTGGAGCAGCGCATCTGGCGATTAGGGAGAGTGCACAATCCACTCAAGCAGACCTCAACCGACAGGACGGCAACGTCTGTCCATATTAATTTCTCGTCTACACGCTCATTGGCCAAAATGTTAGCGTTATTGTGGGCATTGAAATGGGAACTGGGTAAAAAATACAGAGTTGACTAATAAAAAAGATCATATGTAAATAAAGTTGCATATACAAACTGCTGTGTGCATCCTTCGAACAGACATCGAATTATCTTTAAATGATCTGAGATGCAGTGTGACTCTGATTCGCAATGTATATTTGAAAGTATTTTTGAATGATTATTTGGAAAAGTGTGCACTTTGGAAATATTTGCACATTTTCCTTTTACAGTCAACGGTGAACAATAGCCTTGTAAAAAGCTGACGTGTTGTTGGCATAGCACACACATGGGTCAAAGGGCAGTGCAATTATTTGGAAGCAGCTGAATTACAAGCATTCTCTGTGAACAAATGAAACCCTTATCTCAAGGCACCAGCAGACCGCCCAAATTTAGTCAGTCAGAGCCATGTCAAATTAAGGTCAAAGTGTTCAGGTATGTCACAGACTTTGGGATCATTTCCACTCCGGAAGAACGCCACGCACACACACTCGGATTTTTCCACAGTGGCCATTCCATTTGTCCACCCTTGTGTTGTGACTCATGTCTTTTCCATCCTGTCGCCCTCCCTCAATTAAAAAAAAAAGAAAGAAACATCCAATCATTTTGACCTGTACCTTGACTTGGCAGTTTCCACCAAAACATGCCACTGCCGGTTGCTGCTCCAACTCCTATTTTAGTCAAATCCTCCTCTCCTCACCAGCATCCTCCCTTTCTTCCACTCTTTTAAAGGCAAGCCAGCTCTTTTATTCTAACAGCATGACTAAGTGGGCTGGGGGGGCACATTAAGTAAGCACATCATAGACAGTGAGCTCCCAATAGCTTTGAGATTTAGGAGTGAGCAACATTAATGAACAGAAAAAGGGTTGATGCAGTTTTATTGGAAATTGAAGATGTCCTTTTCCCAGCTGAAGGGCAGCACACAAAATAAACATTGGTCACATGACACACTTGTAATTGTTCCACAGATGTTGACATATAAATCATTATGCTTCTTACATTTCAACAACAGTTCCCATGAGTTTGACATTTCTACGACATGATTTCCCCCGATGCAATCGGCCGATTCTGAGTCTTAAAGAGCCATCGTGTTACCATAGCGAGTTCAAGGCTGAGTTCCAAGAAAGAGCCGTCCTCAATTTTGTGAAGGCCAACGGTAGCTCGAAAAATGTGCGCGTGTAATCCGGTCGCGTTGCTTGATTGCGAATGTCGGCCTTTAAAAGTCATCCAGGTTACTCCTGGAATCTCGTAGTTGCGTGAGGATCGTCAGAACCTCCTGGACGGACCTCCTGCCCAGCTGCCGGCCGCCTCGACTGCGCACGCTGACTGTTGCGCTCTCACGCTCCTTATCGCCGACCACTGGAAGTAAAATATTTGTCATCGGAAAAACAAAATGTAAAAGTCGACGGGACCTCGCTGTTGGCGGTCCTTACCCAAGGTGTAGTTGTATTGCGCCAGCTGAGCAGAGCGAATCTTCTTACTTAAGGTGGCGCCGGCGTCTTCGTTCAAATCCGCCATGAAGCCAGCTTTGCGAAACTGCTGCACCAACTTAGTACAAGACAAACATTGTAAGCTCATTGTGCCTTTAGTCCTGTGAGTAAATTTCTTACTGACCTGCTTGGCAGCTACCTCACAGCTGCTTCCCACAGGGATGACCATGACCTGCGCCGGAGACAACCAAAGCGGCCTTTGAGGGACCAACAACAGACGGTGACACATTTGCTCAATAGGTAACACACAGACTTCATTTTGTTCTCACCATTTCCCTCCAAAGTTTTCAGCCAAGATGGCAATCATCCTTTCCAGCGAACCAAGCACCGCGCGGTGGATCATCACCGGCCGATGGGACCGGCCGTCTCGCCTGAGAAAAACACAGTTACCACCATGACTTCATGAGGAAACGGATTCATGATCCACGAAGAACAAGATCAAAAACATCTGAAATGAGCTCTCACCCGACATACTGAAGGTCAAATCTTATCGGCAGTTGAAAGTCCAACTGGATGGTGGCGCACTGGTGCTGTCGCCCAATCGCATCTCTTATCTGGATGTCAATCTGCAACGTTGTGTAGAGTTGGGAAAAAGGGGGGGGGGGCATTAGAGCTCCGACTCACAGGTGCGGGACACAAATTACATTTTTGCGGGGCGACATACTCATAAAACGAGCTACCGCGAGACAGGAGCGGATGCGGCTAATTGCTGCCAACACGCCTGAACTGGATGCGGAGGGAGGAATGTTTGTTTTGATGGAACGTGGAGGTTTTTTGCCGAAGCGCACCCTGACTTGACTTGCCTCGACTCCGGGCTCACACACCTGAGCTGGGAAATCTCTTCCTGGCTTTGTACATTTTTAACCAACCGAACCTTTCGCTACATTTCCAATAACATTTACAAGTAAGGCCGTTGCCAACATGATCGAAACTTTGATCGATGACCTCGCTCACCTTGGGCCCGTAGAAGGCTCCGTCCCCCGGGTTCAACTCCCACCGCTCGCCAAACTGCCGCAGACCCCGCTCCAATTGCTGCCCACGCAAACAAACAAACAAACAAACAAAAACAGCGGTTTGATGGTCACGTCCATCCATGAGGGTGTGTGCGCATTTAATCGCGCGCAATTGAATGCGCTTTAATTGCTGCTTTGAGATCAACATCTGCGGCGCAGCAGCTTGAAAAATCGTTTGAAGTCAAGCAAGCGTTTTGTAGCGGTTGCCGCAATTCGTGGTAAACACAATTACAGGCAATTTGCAGTGGCCGCATACCTGCTCGGCGCGATCCCACTCCTCGGACTCCCCGAGGCAGGGGGTTGGACGTGTGGAAAGGAGGCAATTGAAGGAAAACCCAAACACTTGATAAACGCCCCTCACAAAGTCCAAACAAGCCACAATCTCGTCTTCCAGCTGTAAGGGGCAAAGAAAAACAAACGCCCGAGGGCAACAGGGAGAATGTGTTAACTTGTTTACAGGCACGCCCATCAAATTGCTCTAATATAAACCCACACGAGTCCCATTTATAGGTTGTGTTGGAATAGAAGCACTTTTGAGTCAATTGTCGTTAATTGGATTTTTAAAAAAACTTTATTTCCAGCTATGTTGAGCAGGTGACTTCATTTAGTCAAGCCTTGTCTAGTTTTACCCAAAAAGTCTTTGCTGCCACCTTGTGTCCACTATGTGTAATTACCAAACCTTTGGGCTGGGCATAAATTGTTCAAGGTATTTAAACAGCTTGAAGAGCTTTTGAAAAAAATATTCACAATTTGTCAAATTGGTTCGGATTACTAAACACCAAGCACCATTGGGTTTGTCTTGACTATGCTCCTCTGAGAACCGGTGGGACAACAGCGCGGCTGGCAGCGGCCTGATCATCTCAATGTGACACTCACGCACGTTTTCATACCGACCTGCTCGGGCGTGCAGAAGATGTGAGCGTCATCTTGGCAGAACCTGCGGACCCGGGTGAGACCCCCGAGAGCGCCGGAGAGCTCGTTGCGATGTAGCGCCCCGAAGTCAGCCCAGCGCAGAGGAAGCTCTCGCCACGAGCGCACGCGTTGCTCAAACATCAGGCTGAAATGAAGACGCCGCCAGTTGGGATTCGACGCCATTGAGCTTGTGCGGTTGTACGCACGTACCAGTGGGCGGGGCAGTTCATGGGCTTGAGCGCGTAGGTTTGCGAGCCCTCTGAAGTGACGGTGAACATGTTGTCGCTGTAATGTTGCCAGTGGCCCGAGCGCTCCCACAAGGCAGTGCTGTACAGAGTCGGCGTGATGACCTCGGTGAAGCCTCGGCGCCGGTACTCGCTCTGCCAGAGGAGGGAGGGAGGAAGGATGCACGTGTTATAAAGAGTGCAAGGACACGCTTGCACTGTGCGCCGCAGACAAACAAGCGCAATATCCTGAATGACGATGAGAAACAATGTCCTCTGGGGTGTGTGTTTTTGAGCCAATGCTTGCGCCAGCGGAATGCAACAGCAGAGGGCGCTAAAGTAAATAAAGCCTCCCAACTCTCACCTTGATGAAGTCGGTGAGGGCGTTGTACACGTGCGCACCTTTTGGGAGAAAAAAGCAGCTTCCAGGACTGACATCGTTGAAAAAGAACAGCTCCTGCTCCTGGAAAAACAAAGTCGGACTTCTCACAGACGCCAACGTGTTTCAAATGTTTTCTTTTCCCTCTTCTGAGTATTTTTAAGCAGTCAAGCCTTCAGATATGATCATCTATTTTTTTTCCCATTGAAATAAATGCCATTATTCTGCAGCCAATCATATTGCCGTGCCAGAACTCAAGTAGGATTTGTTATGACACCTCAGCTCTTCAAATACAGCACTAATTCCATGCAGAGGATAAAAGAATAGAAGAATGTAAGCATTGTTAGAATGTCGCTGTGTGTGTGTTGTTTGCTTTTAATTTGTAAGCACAGGAAACAGATATGGACTGGAAGCTCAAATGATGATGTTGGCTCTCAATCATTGGCCGGTCCGGAGTGCTTTTACCGTGCCGATGCGTCTGTGGTCCCTCCTGCGGGCCTCCTCCTGTTCTCTCTCCCACTGCTCTTTATGCTTGGCTGTAGGAAAGGCCACCCCGAAGAGACGCGTCAAAGGCGGACACTCGCTCTGATCGGCCAGGGTGAGGGGTGACAGCTGGGGGGGGGGGGGCGAGAGAGCGAGAAACTGATCCTTTCACGTCGATGTAAGCGCTGAGTAAAGAGGTGGCGAAAGGGAACGGAAGGGCGAAGCCATGCCAGTCGCAGAGTTTGTGTGTTTGGAAGAGCCAAGGACAGGAAACCGGCCTCCCTCTGACAAAACAACATCCTGCCGGCGCCACGGAAAGGCAGGATGACGGGCTGGGATGGAAGAGGGCTCCCTCATGGATCAATAACCACGAGGAACATTCCGTTCACACAGCCGCATTAAGCCCTCCACATGTATGGGCCAAAATAAACACTTGTGCACGTTCGCCAGGCTGAACACGCAACTGCCTGTTTTTGTCTGAGCTTTAGTTGACGTAAAGCACTTTGTAAGTGTTTGTTTTGATTGACAGTGCAATCACAAACATCTGACTCTGCCTCTTGCCTACAGACAGTTGCCAAAGAGCTCTGCATGGCCCAAAACCCGTCAGGAGGATGAGTGGTTCCAAAAGACACAAACCTGAAGCATCTTGAACACCTCGAGGAGGCCAGTGTGAGGGAGGAGGGGCCCGTTACAGAGTGCTACAAAGTCTCCACACCTGTGGGACACAAAAGGATTGCAAGAGTTTTTTCACCGTGCTTACGGGACACTCCAAATACCTGTTTGCGTGGGTGCGCGCGCACACACGTGCCTGTATACTGTAGCAGTGAGGTCCTTTAACTGCTCCCGTGCAAACCGCAATCTGAGTAGGTCATCCTGAAACAAACACACAAAAAGAAAAGGTTCCTCATGTGTTCCAGGTTAGGAAGAGGCAAGCAATAGCAAGAAAGAAACAAAGTCTCTCGCTGCAACTGCACACGTTGACTACTTTGGGGAAGTCAACATGTGAGGGTCGGCACATCGGTCTCATAGGTTTAGGGTTCAAATTTCAGCTCTATAGAAATGTTTCCATCTCAACTTGAGACCTGTTTGGACTTGCAAGCTCACCTAGTATGCAAATGGCCTCCGGGTCTGTCTCATTCACTTGACAGATGAGTTTTGGCCACTTTGACTGCTACTTCTTCATTGTGTCTTGCTTAGAGAGGGCACTGGGTGACTAATTGGAACGCACGAGCGTTACTTACCCGGAAGAGGTCGCTCATCTCTTGTGCGTCGAGTTCCAGCCTGGTCAGAGGTAGCTTGAGGGCGGCGGCTGCCTTGCATCGCTCCTCCACGGCACTCAGAGACAGGGCAGCACTGTGGGTGAAGGAAAGATGCAGGTGGACCATCAAAAGACAAGCAGAGATTTGACAGAGGGAGGCAGGGGAGGTGTCAAAGAGGGGGCAACTAGTTCAAGATGTGAGAATAAAGTACGTCAGGGGCCCAGCATGCCCCAATGTCAGACATAGCGCTTTGGGGGTCATCTAGGCAGGGGATTTATTATGCTGCAAGAAGACACCATCTTGGGCAAACTAGACTCAGCCTGGCACTGCTGACTCCACATGAACAGCCCTACTTACTGTACTGAAGTGTAAAACTTTTTCTATTTGTAAGATTTGTATTTCCAAGCATTTTTGCTTCCCACACTGGAGGCCCGCCGTGCTGACCTGTCGTCCAACACATGATCGCAGTGAAGGCCGAGCTCCGACGCTCCTTGGCGATAGACAGTGGCGCCAAACTCCCTCTGAAGCACTCCGCCCAGCACGCATGCTCCTGTTCGCCAAGCTGCCTGGAGGTCGTAAAGGTAGAGTCTGAGTGCAACAAACTTTTTGTTTCAAAGTAGCTGTTACATTGTAAAAGGATGGAGGGCAAAGGTTTTGGTGTACAGCAGTGACATCTGTGGTCGCAAGTAGGAATAACAAGTTGCTCATTACAAAAAACAAAACAAAAAACAGCATTGCTAGGAAAAATGAATAATAAATTAAAGTTTCTGATATTTCCTGAGATGCTTGATTATATTGCCTGGTCATATTCTTGCATACTGCGTGAATTGGATGACTTTTGGTTTAAATAACAGAGAAAGCTTGTGAAAACAAAGATAAGTGCAGAATTGAAATACGCAAATGTTTTCACCTCTCTTCCTTCAAGCGAGTCAAAGCCGAGAAGCTGCAGCTGACAGTCAGCCTCGAGGGGACGCTCAAGATCCCACAGCTCCCCGTTCACCTTGCTCACCAAGGCTCCTTTCTCACTGTGAGAGAAAATGAAATCAGCAAAGTGCATACGGCAGAGGGAAAAAAAAAAAAAAAAAAAAAAAGGATTTACAGAATAGTCTGTGCGACCCAGAGCGGCGTTGTGACGCCAGCAGTTCCCTTCACAAGCTGCCCATCGCCGACCTGGACACTGATGCACTTCTCAGAGGCCTCAGCTCTCCTTTTTTTGATCTTTTGCTCCCAAAGAGACTCAAAGACTTGCACTCTCTCTGGCAATGTTGGACATGCCTGAAGACAAAAATGTTCATAGTGTGAGGAAGTGACATTAAAAAAATCCTTTGAGGAATCAAACTGAAGTTTGAGTACATGGTGCTTTATCTCCTCTACAAGAATAAACACGGGACCAAGAATACAATGCAAGAGACACATTGGGCAACAAAATCCTTGCCAATTGATACTCAATGTACCTAATAAATTGGAGCGTAAAGAGTCCCCAAAGCGTTGAGAACCAAGTGTGCCTGTTAAACTGGAGTTTAGTAATCCAAAACTCTCTTCAATGTAATGTAAATATTCCTGGCTTTGTAATGATTTCTTTGTTTGGAGTAGCCCATTTATGATAATAGCCCACTGTGGAATTATTGCATTGGACTTGAAACTGTGCACATTTATCAACTAGAGAGGAGTGACCCAGAAGAATCAATTGACGTCATTTGGGGAATTCGGTTTTGTAGCTGCTCCCAAGATAACACGAATATGTCCAAACCTCCATGTCGTGGCGTTGCAAATGTTTGCCTCACTACAAACAATACTTTTGTCCCACGTTATCTGCGTGCTGGAAAATCAAGCAAAGGCGCCATTTCATTTAATAGGGTGACTCTGACGGTCATTTTTGAAAACGAGTGTAAAAACATATGACAAGGTCAAGTTGACGGTCATTTTTGAAAACGAGTGTAAAAACATATGACAAGGTCAAGTCCTCAGTTGTAAAAGTATTTTGACTTAATGAGAAAGGGTGTCCCGCCACACTGAATGACATCACAGGCCGCCTTGCATGCTAACGTTAGCTTCTGATGCTAACAGCGGGTGACTCAATAAAACACTTGCGCACCTTGCTGTACTTCCTGTACACGCGAGCGCTCGCCTGCCGGACGAGCGGCCGGAAAAGATGAGTCACTGCCATGTCAAACACACGCGGCGGGACGAGCATTCGCCTCGCGACGTCAAACTACAAGCAACACCGACGTGCACTCAACTCGACGCGCGCAGCCATGATCCCGGAACAGCGCGCGTGTGACGTCACGACATGCGCGTTCGCAGGCGGACACGAGCGCGTATTCTGCATACTGTAGTACAGTAGCTGCACGTGAGCATGTAAACAGGCGCCGTTACGACGCCAGATTGAAAAGTGAGCTGGAAAATAATTTATTCAACTGCAACCTTTCGGTTTGTAAAATGAAGAAAAAAAAGAATGAGATACAAACAAAAGCAAAGTTATGATTCACCCATTTTGCGTTGTTCAGAGTCTACAAATTACTAATCGTCACAATATGGATTTAAAATAAATGCAGGGTAATACATTTTAGACGCACCGTTGGAGATTAAAACCGTTAATGTACTAGACAGCGTATGTGTGTGTGTGTGGGGGGGGGGGACCGATGTTAGCGAGATAATCCAGGTAGCATCTACTAAACAAATTGGGGCAAATTCTGCCACGGCCGGGGAAATGTGAAACTTTTAAATGATCAGTGGTATGTGTTGTACACGATTTCGAACACAGGGTGACGCTAAAGCCGTCTTCAGATAACCCGTTTGGAGGTAGTGACGTCATTGTGGCAGTGAATGAGTACATGCGTATGAGAAAGCACCTGTATGTGCTCAGTTCACTTTAAAACTTACACTGCTGAAAATGTGACATCAGGATTGTGTCATTACAGCGTAGGTGTAACAAAAACATATTTAAATAAGATGTTATGAATTAATTACGGATGGCAAAACAAGAGTGCCAATTTAATATTTCCTGTGGTACTGAGAGGAGTTGAAGTGATGTATAGGTGATTTAAATGTCATCTAAATTCTGAACTATTTTGAAAGGTCTTTCTAAATTCAGATTCATAGACCAGACTATGGCTGAAACAACTTGGGTTAAGAATACAACGTGGGTGGAAAAAAATACATTCTAAATGGAAAATAAAAAAATAATAAAAAGAAATTTAGACAAGCTTAGACATTGAGAGAAAAACTGAACAGTATTCCGGTTAATAGTCATCAGAGCAATCCTTAGCAATGCAAATGTGTTTGATCGGCCACAGTGAAATTTGAATTTTGTCTAGAGCGACCTCAACGGCATTTATACAAGAAAGAGAAGCGCACGGAAACTACAAAGCGCTATTTATTCAAGAGCGAATCACGTCCCTCCCGCTCCACTTTCATTCAAACTCTGGATTTTATTCAAGTCAGGACATGCAGGAGCCCCCCCCCCCCAAGTTGTGGCATAATGACTGCTTTCCCTCCAAGATGCTAACTTGTAGCGTGCTGGTGCCTTGAGATCCCAGCTGAATATCTTCCGTGAGCTCAATACTCAAAACTCTTCTGAGTAAAATGAATGGAAAAGCCATTCGTTTGTTCCGGACCCCCCCCACCCCCCACCCCCGAAAATAGTCTACGTTAGGACAATAGCATTCTTTACAGTTGTACTCTGCAAAGGCATCCCAGCACCAACAAACACAGGAAAGACTGGAACAGTTTTTCATTTCTGTAAACTACCTAATTTTCCTGCTCCTTTCAGTGTCCTCGCCTTGGCCACTGGAGGCAGTGCAGAGCAAACAAAAACTTTATCCAGTACTAACAGTGACTCGGCAAAATTGTGCAATCGTCACTTTTTGCGGAGGACAAAGAACAGGTGTCAGTGCGTAGCGTTACATGAATGGTCAAAATGTCTTACGCCACCATTTGTCTTTCAAAAAGTGCAACGAGAGATGCGAGCATGTGAATATCGTTGCTTGCAAATCGGGTCACTCATATCTCAAGGCACCAAAATAGGTTTGAAATTAAAATTAGGGATGAGCATTTGAGTACATGTACTGTGTGTACTCTGTGAAGGGAAATCTTGAACTTTAATCTTCTCGAAAAGCATCAAGGAACTCATTTTAGGTCACTGCATGGACATAACTCAATCTCCCATCACGTTATATTCTTCAGCCAGAACTACGGGTGGACTAGCATGCCCATCCCTAATTAAAATACAAAATTATTTACTCTTTTTCCATATGATGGATTAAAAAGGGGAAAAAATGAACAAATAAAACAGGCAATCGGCACTAATTGAGGGTTTCCACGGCCTGGATCACAATTAACAACAGGCTGAAACAGTGAGCATAATTTACAAGAGTTTGAAGAGGGGAGAAAAAAGGCAGGCAGTCACTCGTTCATATTTATAATCTTAAAATGACAAACGCGGGAGGGACAGGCGGGAAGAGGAAATTAGACAAGGGTTATTTACAAATTCTGGAACTGGCTTCAAACACCGTTGGAGGACAGTGCACACATTCATACCTTCAGGGAGGAAAAGCAACTTTGGAACAAATTGTGGTTCATGAGTTGACATGGTTGAACATTTTTTTGTTTTTTGGCTGTGTATCAACTGGGACCTTCCGTGAAATGTATGACCACTGTAAGGAATTCAAATAGATGTATGTAACGGACCTCTACGCTAGTTTGATCTCCTAATATGCGTTGAGGATGATGCCCACAGTGAGTCTAGAGATGCGCTTATACAACACGGTGCACTAAGCATTCTTTGAAGATTTAATAGACTATTTACACACAAGTGTTAGGATTCAAAGTAGGGAAATATACCTAGGCTCACAGCAGCGAGGCCGACACGCACACATTAGTGTTGTGGCTTGCGCTCCTTCTCGCTCTTTCAGCATGTGGCCACTTCAGTAGCGCGGTGGTTGGAAGGGTCTCTTCGGGCCATGGAAGGGGCCGCCTGTGAATGTAGGGCCAGGACGCTTGTTGCCGCGGAACCTCCCGCCGCCTTGCTCGTTAAAATGTCGCGAGTGCTGGCCCCGCTGCGGCGGCCTGTGCGGGTTGGAGAGCAGGGGAGGCCTTTGAGTGGGCAGTGCTAAGAGGGGCACGGGACTGGGAGGGTGGTTGAGGGGTTGCCCGCTAGGACTAGCTGGGGCGTTGTGCCCGGGAGGCGGGGCCGCAGGAGATCTAGCGGGCGCGCCATCCGGAGCAGGGGAAGGTGGTGTCGAAGGAGACGCGGGCTGCACATTTGGGGGCTCCTTGACTCGGCCCAGGAGAGGCGGAGGAGCGCCGGGCGCGCCCGGGCGGTGGATAGGAGGCGTATGGTGGGCGGCAAAAGGCTCTTTGACCGTCCCGGGACGAGGCGCTTTGGGAGGCTCCCCTAATAAAGACAGGAGGGGGCGAGGCGAGGGCCTGTTGCCCCTGGGGCCTCCTCGCTCCGCGCCGTCGTGCCTACCCGGGCCGGCTTGCATCCGGTCGACCGGCAAGCAAAGTCCCCCGACCATGATCCCTGGGGGTAAAGAGGGGGACAGTGTGGGCGACATGGGAGGCGGGGGAGGTTGAGGTATAGTGGGGGCGCTAAAGAAATGGGGTGAGGGAAGAGGCGGGTGTAGAAGATGGGAAGGCGGAGGAGTCTGCAGACTCTCGGCATGGTAAAGCATTTGGAAGGGAATTTGCGGTGGGGGGAGATTAGGGAGCGGGTGACGGACTGGAGGAGGAACAGAGGGGTGAGCTAGGAGATGATGCGGGAGCGGCATGGCGGGCGGAGGCATGTCCCCGCCGCCTCCCTGGCCGGCGCCGAGAGGAGTGGGGACGGTGTGGGGCGAGGCGGAATGCGCTTCCATGTACTCTTCCTCTTCATACCACATGGATGCACCGGAGCGAGCGCTGGCTCCTCCCCCTCGCCGAGAGTCTCGGCCAATTACGCGGATGCTCTCCACCGTCTTGATTCGCTCTCCCGCGGGGGGCTGCTTAGAGTAGCCCACCGTCTCGATGGGTGCGCCCTCGGTACATGGGGAAACCAGGGTTTCGATGCGATGGTAGCCCCCTCCGTCCCTACTGGGCGACCGCTCGTCCACCCTTTTCCCACTTGGGCCGCCGTCTTCCGAGCCCACGCTTGCTTTTCGAGAACCAGCCGAGAGCCGACGCTCGGCCTTGGCTCTCGCGCCTCCTCCTGCTGTTGCAGCCTGAATGCGCTGTGTATCTTTCTTCATCTTGGCGACCTCACTGGTGCCTGCGGAGGCTGCCTGCTTCCTCGCATTCTTGGCCTCATTGCTCCTTTTTGCACCTCCGTAGCGCGAGGAGGTATAGTCACCGGCGCCGTCGTCATTACTTGCCGACGGCGTGATCACAGCGTCCCAGGGCTCGCTGCGATATGCCGTGGGCGAAAGGTTGTTGCTGCCAGACGAGCCCAAAGACTCGGGCACGCTCCCGGGTGCATCCATGATCTCATCTTGGGTGGGGGTAGCGGCAGCCTCATCGCGCACCGGTGTCCCGTCCACGCCATCGGGACTGGCGTCGCCTAAGGCCAGGCTGAAACCAGGATTGCCCTGCAAGAAACTGTTGATTTTGGATTCCAGGCTGGGAGGAGAGACACGAGGAGGAGGCGGCGGCGGAGGCGGGGACAGCTGCCGGCCCTTCTCCCAGACTCTGTTTCTGCTGGGTGCGACTCGCTTGAGACTGTTTCCCATCGTGGATTTTGCTTTGGGGGTCTTTGCTGAGGATGCGGTCGCCGCTGTTTCTGGTGAAGCTCGGGTGGGCTGAGCAGAGTTTGTCACATTGTGCAGGAGAGACGACAACGCTGTCAAAAAACAAGAAAAACAGATTTATAAACATTGTCAGTTCTTGCTTTTTGCCAGAGTCCAAATACATTTGGATACCTGGTGTGTTTTTCTTTGACAGAGCATTGAGTATGCCTTCAGGTGTGATGTCAACACGTGACAATATAGTGGCGAGGGCGGGGCTTGCCGGTGTGGCCTTGGAGGCTGTCGACTGGGCCGTCTGTGCGCCGGGTGTTCCCGGAGACGGCCGGCCTGAGGGGCTCCCTGCTTGGACACATGAGATCATGGGGGGAAAAAAGCCAGTTCAACGCAAACCCTCTGTGAAAAGCATTCCTGAAGTCCGCTTCTTTCACACTTATGGACTGTTTTGTTGTCATTTAACCTAACATGAATTGTTTTGGCAATGTGGAAGGAAGCTGAAGTGGCAGACAATGTCAGAGTCAAGATTCCAACATTCTCTCTGACCATGATATGCCAAGACACACACCTGTGTTCTTCATGGCGGCGGTGAGCGAACTGAGGATGGAGCTGATCTTTCCTAGGTCCACCTTGGCCATGTTGACTCCCAGAGGAGCGGATGGCGCTTGAGGTGTGACCGATGTTGACGCGGCGGCGCTGTTAGCCTTTGATGCTTTCGTAGGCGTGGTGGGAGTCTTGCAGCCCGCATCTGACTTGACGGCAACCGGGGACATCACGCTCGTCTTGTCACCTGCATCGTAGAGAAATACGCTTTCGGACCCGCGTCGCCATACAGTCAGCCTAGAGGGCGAGGGCACGGTTCGGCGGCTGACCGGCCGTTGGAGAAGAGTGCTCCTCTTCATCAGACGGCTCCGCATCCTCTTGGCCGTCACCGGGCAGGTCTCCTTCATCCATAGCTTTGCCGTCCAGCTCTGGGTCCACTCGCGCTCCGGCCATCCCTACAAAGGGGGAGTCGGAGCTGGCGGGAGAGGGGGCATCTTCCGAGGGGGAGGGGACAGGTGAGTCCTCGGACCCGGGCAGAGTCGACTTGAGGGAGTCCAGCTTCCTTTTCAGACTGGCCACACGGTTGGCAAAAGCACTGTAGGCCTGTGTGGGTGGACGGAAAGACATCGGAAGATGGACAATGTGACCCCCAAAAAATGCTGCGCCGTCAAAATGGGGGAGTTGGATTTTCAAGAGAGCCTCCCAACAACGCAACACTGACTCACGTTCGCCACAATCTTGACCTCCTTGTACTGCGTGTGGTAGAAGATGTCAGCGTTCTCCAAAGCTTCCAGCAGAGAGGGCCCCGTCTTCAACTCCTCCTCCAGAAAGCCGACAAAGTCCTGCAGCGTCTGGCAGCCATCCTCAAAGTCCTTGGCAAACTTGTTGCCTCCCGCCTTGTCTGTAAGTCATTTCAGGGTTGAGCAAAGACGCACAAGACTCCATTTAGACTGACGTGAACATGAAATTCAACCTTTCAGCCGCTTGAGTGCTTCAGTGCTGCAAATGTCCAGTCTGAGAGCTGCCAGCTGCTTCTCCCTGAAGTCCTCTTCGGCGGAAACCCGCTCATATGCCGACAGTTGGTCGATGAGCGCGCTGGGCTAAAAGAAGCGCAACGTCAAAGCACAACAACGAACATGCCAACGTTTGCGCGAGACTTACCGCAAACTCGTCCACGATCTTGGACTTGATTGCGGCTTTGGTCTTGGCTGGATCTAAGAATCCACAAACATCTTAAATCCCACCGTAGCATCTCGCTCAAGCTCCTGCCACGCTAGTTACTTGCTTTTCCAAATTGCACGGCGGGCCCGACCAAATGCGTGAGGCACACTCACCGGTTACGGGCGGCGTCTCTTCGCCTTTGTCCTTCAGCTTTTCTTTGTCCTTCTGCTTGTCCCGATCCTTTTCCTTCTTGTTCAGGTTGGCTTTCAACTGGTTGAGCAGCTCCTCGGGATATACGCCACGTTCCTCCCAGATGGTCAAGATCCTCTCCACCGATTTGCGGACCTTGGCGTCTCTGAGGCCGCACACACAACAATTGGGTTCACGCTCAAGCATTTGGGAAGAGACTAGCTGACAAGTCGGTGGCTCACTTGATAAGCAGGGCGGCGTTGGGAAGAACGTCGGCGAAGGCAGAGCGAAACACAATAGCGTTCTTTCTTTTGCAGTTCTGGATGACATCATTAGCAAGGTAGAAGAGATTCAAGCGATGATTGTGGTCAGCTGAAAGAAGAAACAAACAGATGGAAGGACCCACAAATACACACAAGATGTTCATTCAGACAAGGCAGAAATATTACACTTGGGAGATTTCATTCTGGAATATTGTCAATAGCTATAGAAAAGTCCATCTGCATCACGGTAAATGCAAATGAACAGCGAGCTAATCAATGTTCTCTCACGAAGGATTTCAGAAATTAGAGAATTGTACTTTTGGAAAAGCTGAAGTCAGAGAATTTAGACCATTTGAAGCTAAACAATGGCAGAAACTGTGTCAAACTCTAAGCCCGGGGGCCAGATCTGATTTATCACATTAATTCATCTGGCTCAAAAAGCAAATCAAGCGTGTCAATTTCGGTGGCGCTTGTTAAAAATGTCTATTGAACTTTCCAATTGCCATCTGTCAAGGTTCAGAACGGTGTGTAATAACACGAGGAGGTGATTCAACATTGATATTGCTTGCCAGTCAAAACGGACTTGGACAGAAGGGATTTGGCACGGATTTTTCTGACGACAGTCAAATCAAAAAAGCACGATAGGTTTCCTAGATCAAAAGTCAAAGTCTGCTTTATTGTCAATTTCTTCACATGTCAAGACACAATGAAGGCAAATAGAGGTTATTAACTTTAATAAACACTTTGACATGTAGTCTGCCAATTTGCCAAGCGTTCACAGGCACATCCCGTAAATCAGTAGGGCACAAAGTCAAATCAAGACGACAAGAAAAATGTCTTCTTTCAGCCAGTAAAGTCGTACGTGCTAATGTGTAGCAAAGCTTGACAACTTTCCAAACTATTTCAGCGGACGAAGCAAGCACCTGCGTTTTCTTTCGCGGGAGCCAGCAGATGCTTGCAAAGGGGTATCAACTCTAAAACAGTTCCATCAGCAACAAAATATTTTTCAGGGGCAACAAAAACAGACAATTGGGCCAATGTTTTTTTTATGTGTTTGTATTAGAACGCAGTGGTGTTTTACTCAGTTGCAGACATCTTGCACCACACATGCTCCAACCGACGACAGCAGCCCAAACAACACAAACTACAAAAAGTGAGGTTTTTTTTAACCTTCCAGGGCAAAAAAGAGCAAGCAACTCCTCACTGCCACATCACTTGATGCGAGTGTGGCAAAGTTAGCTTTGCTATCTCCAGGCCTCCCACCCGGTCCGCTCCACTCGTAAAACAGTCTGAGCAGTCCAATCACGGCAAATCTTTGCGACTAGAAAATGTCATTTGATCAAATCAGCTTACGATGTTAAATGAAATTAATTGATTGCCCCCTGCCCTTGGCATCTCAAAAGGAAATGCCTTTTTAAATGTCACAGTTGGGGTCATCTGGAGTTTACATACAAATTGAGAATGGTAAGCCCCTCAAATAGAACTAAAATAGTGCAATAAGATGACAAACCTGCACGAGCACTTACCCACGCAAGCAAATGCAAACTTTAACAATTTGCCTGCACAGAGCCGCCAAGCGGCAGCCATAGCGTGCGGCTGGTGGAAAAGCAAGCAGCTTCAACATGTGAGCCTGAAGACATGCCAACCACATTACGCAATTGTCCCAAAAAATAAATACAACTGCTCGTGTTGTTGTTTGCAACAAGTCACTGATAGCGTTATCTTGGATCGGGTTCAAGAACGCGAGATTTGCCACAACCCAACTTGGACCAAAACATTGCAAAAAAAAAAAAAAAAAGTGATGGAAGCTGGAAGGGGACACGATGGAGAAGGATATTCTTCCAGCAGGAAGACGAGTGGAACAACCAGATGCGCACCATCAACCGTGCACACGTAGAAAAGCTAACGATACAGGCGAACATTTGTCTTTAAATGTTGACAAAATAGAATGAGCACAGGGGTTGTTAAGCACTGGCAAAAATGAGAGACAATTGCAAACAGCTCACAAATGACAAATGCAAACAAGCCACAGAAGGACTCGATAAACAGAATAATTGATTCTAAAAAGATCAGTTAGCGACAGCCCAAACTTAATTCTTCACTTCTTTGGTTGACAAACAAAAGTGCTTCTGCTGTGACATTGTTTTGTCTCAACTGCTTGAAAACCTAAGCAAAACAACAATCGACTGCACACATCTTACAAAACTCTTCAGTAGAGCTGGGTGGTATTTTGATAAATACGCATCGTGACTGACACGTGATTGATATTGATAGAAGATTCCTTTCATAAAAAGAATGTAGGCAAATGTGATGTATTTGTGGCTCTTTAGTAGATGTTCAAGTTATCTGTGTTCTTTGCACTAAAATTGGAATTGTTTAAGGATTTACACGCATGTTTGAAAATCACTTTGAATTGATATCTTTTAGGGTTCTATACATTTGATGGTCTTCAGTATGAAGGACAGGAAAAAAAAATTCTTTAAAAACAAAACATCCCATTGACAAAGGTACAAATAAATGTGACAAGAGAAAGTGTTTGATATAATTCGACGGATTGTGAAAAGTGAAACATTTTGAGGCACTGACTAATCTCATCCAACAAGTAGACGCAGCCCAATCGGTGAAGGGCAGCACATAGACAGGAGCAACAACAACCACAAGCCATGTTTTGTTGACGACCGGTAGCCCGAATTTGAAAGCCTCAACACACAAAACCACATGAATTCTGAAGACTTGTATGACACGTCACAAAAGACGTAACTAGCAGGTATTCGTAAGGCGGTGGGGGAGCGTTTAGTGTTGCAGTGGCCAACTCCTGGCGAGAAGAAACAAACGTTTGGACCTGAAGGCCCGACTGCCTGCTAGCTTGCAGCTAACTGGTAGTAGATATCAGCCTGGTCGAACATCTTTAGCTAGCTAAGATCGGGAAATTCAATCATTACTGCTACAACTCAACGCTGTTTCGCGTCCCACCAAATTAATTCTTTCCCCAATTTGCATCGTCTCGGTAAACAATGGCACTCGAATTAGCCTCAGTTTAGCCTTAGCTTAGCGCACGCTCGGGCTACTCACATTTCTTGAGCCACTTCATCCAGTAGCGAACTACGAGGGCGCTCTGCTTCTTGTTGTCAATGCACCAACCGGAGAGGCTCTGGATTGACTCCATGGTGTTGGATATTCCTTGGAAGCGGCGGTCCAGGGAGGCCTCCAAAGCGGCGTTGGAGCTGCGGGCTCCGTGGCCGCTCGCAGCTCCGGTACCGGCGGCCATTTTTGCTGCTCTGGCTTGGCCGGGCTGAAGAAACTACTTGGGGTGGATGCGCCACGCCGCAATATGATTGGCTGAAGAACGCGAGCATTTGCAATATGATTGGCTGCTGCATCCTGCCGAACGCCTGACTGAAATGTGGGGGCCTTATTATCTGTCACTCACCCACCCTAATAAACTAGATTTTTTAAAAATTAGTATTACTATTATTTGTACAAATGTGATCCCTGTTTGGAATGGTCATCGCACAAGCAGGCATTTCCTAGATACAAGAGCCTATCATATTGCAGCGGCTTGTCCTCTGTTGCCAATCATATTGCAGCGGGCCGTGACTGGTGGACGAATAATTCCCGCGAAAATTGTACTCGTCGTTTTGCGATGAAGATGAGAGGCACACACGACCACACCCCCTACTTTTCATTTAGTAAATTCATTTTCAGATAAATGTTGAGGGCTGCACATCATTTACTTTTCCATGTCTGAGATAGTTCAGGGCGTTTCTCAACCTCCCGGAGACTCCCTTAATATTAAGGACCAAGATTGTCATGGGTCCAACAGTATGTAGCTAAAACAACGAATGAGACCAACCAGCTCCCTTAAGCAACACATTGAAAATAAATATGCAGCAAAATGTCAAATTTGTTGTAAAAAGAGGTTTTTAATTTTAGTTATGTAGTTACAGCTGTAGTTGTTAAAACAGTCCCTAAAGTTGAGGCTTCAGAAATGGGCTACTCCAACTCCAACTTATTTTTCCAATTTATGGACTCGATGAGTATTTTCAATATACTATTCCCGAGAATGTGTTTTTATTGGCTTTGACAATAATAAAATTCATCATTCACTGAAGGGATCAACTTTTATTGACACCTTGACTCAATACACTGCAGTGGCCTATCATAACAGAAATGTGTGGCTAAATCTTTTATATCACAGTGTAATCTTACAGAATAACCTAGAAAAAAAAAAAAAAAAACAGCCATACATAAGCCCCACTCACGCTCGCTCACTCGCTTACCATACATACATTATTTGCCAGGCATTTCAGAAAAGGCTTGATTGATCATCTTCTTGCACAGCCTGACCCGCCACTCGGCGTGTCCGGCAGAAATAACCCCTTTTACTGTTTCAAGTTCGTGTCAATCGGTCAGTCAGGACGACGTCAGGTGAAGCCAGCCTACGAGTCTCTTTTATAACGTGGGACTGAAGCGCTCGTGTTGTTCCCGTTCAGGTCTTCAATCGTCGGCGCTGTCTAGCACACTCTTACTGAGAGCCAGATCCCAGTAGTGTTCTGTGCCGTGTTTCTTGAAGTGTTCCCTGGCCATGTTTTCTGTGGGGCACTGCTTGAACTTTATGTCCCCGAAAGAGCGATCTTTGGCCGTGCCCTGGACAGAGAGGGACGCCCGTCACAACCATGCCAATTGATTTGCGTCTGGGGGCTCGCTTAGACACTCACCTCCCAAATCAACCAGCACTTGTTGTTCCTCCTCGTGTCGTCGTCGCCGTCCGGATCTGTGTGCGAGTTGGATGCGTGAGCTTGAGATCTCAAAAAGACAAACGAAAAGATGCCAGTGTCTCTCACCATCTCGTTTGGAGTTATGCTCCTGCCACTTGATTCTGTGCATCATGAGTTTCTTGAACTTCTTCTGAGATTTGGGGCCTGCAACGAGACACCCGAGATCAGGATGGGAACTCAAGCCACATCGTTAGGGAAACACAACAACGCCTGACGATTTGATGTGCTCACCTCCTTCCACCACAACCAAGTTGACGTCTTTATGCAGGACGACAGTGCCAGTCAGGTAGAGCTGGTTGGCATTGGCTTCCACTTTGAACTTCTTTGCTGGATTTTGCAGGTTACGGATCCTGTGCGGGAAGAGCGGATCCCCTTTTGAGAGTCTGCAAACATTTGATGGAGGCGTACGTACCCGCTGCCCACTAACCTGTACACGGAAATGTAAACCCCTCCGCTGAGATCCTCCTTCAACTTCTTCACTTTCTTTTCTTTGCGCTGCTCAGCCGTGAGCTTGCGCGCCGCGTTGGCCTCTTCGTGGGCTCTGCACAAAGAGCGAGACCACGTCAAGCCGACCCCGAGAGCGGCGCGACGGATGACCTACTTTTGTCTCTTGGCCATCTGCGCTCTGACGTGGGCTTCTACTTTGGTGGGGTCCTGAACCGCCTCGGTCCCCAATACTCTCATCAGGTTGGAGATGCGAACTGCCAAAAGCCAGGACATACGTTAGACACGCCCAGCGCTCCTTGTCTTTCGCACCCGCATGGCGGCTACCTTTGGGCTCCGGTGGCGGCATCAGTCCAAGACGGACCTTTTCTTGGACTTCCTTTTGGCCTTCTCGTCGAGTCTGTCGTCTCAGCTTCTTCTGTTCTTTCTTGGTCAAGTAAACGCCCAGGGTGACCGGTTTGTCCTTGTCGACTGGCGGTGGCACAAAAAGCACACGCAAACACTGTAACCGGTTTAGTCCTTGACGATGAGGTGGTCGCTGATGCAATAAATAATAAGATGAAGGAGTTTCACACTTACACTTACCAGGAGGACTAATTTGGGCCGGATGCTCCACTAAATTGGTCACTCCGAAAAGCACGATCTCATCAAGTTTGGTTTCTGGCTTTCTTCATGGGGTACAAAAAAAAAGAAAATAGAGATCTTAAAAGTTGTACCCAAATGTTTAGGAACCTATTTTGTGGCATTCTTACAGTAAATGCAGTTACTCTGTCCAATCCAAAACACATCTTTTGTCCTTCTCACAAAAAACACCAACATTTCCAACAACAGCGGACATGCTTAAGACGATTTACATTTCTGCAGGAGACTTTTTACAAACAAATAACGAAACAGTAACTCCTGTTTCAGTTGAAATGTGACCTGATTTAAAAGGGCATATTTCATTTGATACTTTCATATGAACTAATTGTATATCCACTCTAAAAAAAAAACGTTTGATAGCAACAATATGTCCGCTGCACTCAAAGGATGTAGAATTCTTGCATCGCTTGCACGTGCTTGTCGCTTACATTTCAATGTTGGTGGGCAAGATAAAGGAGTCCCACCACTCGATGTTGGGCACTTCACTGTCGCCGATGTCCTTCCTGGGAGCGATCAGAGCCAGCTTGGTGGAGGCGTGGATTCCCGTCTTCTTGGCGGCCTGGGAAATCTCGTTCTGTAACCTCTCCAGCTGGGCCTGCCGACCAACAAAAAAAGTTTACTTTTGAAAAGCGACCGTCGGAGGGTTTCGCGACACCAGGCGTGGAGCGGACTCCTACCTTTGTTCGAATTCTTTGAGCGATCTTCTCAAACCGACCCTGCTCGTGAAACTTGAAGGTTTTGCGCGTCCGCTGGGATGCAATCAGAGTTACACGATTGTCAAAGTAGGATGTGGATTCCAGCTCTTCTCCTGGCTTCTCTTTGAGCTGCTGACGGAACTGTTCCCTCTTCACTGCTCGAATGTTGGCTGGACATGGGAGAGGACGGAGGGCAGATCTAGTAACACCCAAACTAGCCTGCACTGCGAGTCACAAGTGTCGTGAATGAAGGTACCTTTGAGTGTTGGCATGCGATGAGTCAGCTCAATCTCTTTGCCGGTAGCATCCACCGTCCTGCCCTTGTCGTCCAGAATGAGCGGTGTCGGTTTATTCACTTCCTTCACTTCCACTTTCCTGGCAGAGAGCACAGGGAAAAAAAAAAGCCTTTCAGACACCAGACATCGGACCAAATTTTAGCGCCCCGCGTAACTCACGGTGGGGCGATTCCCATGGCGTGGAGATTGGCCAGAGCCACAAAGTTGTGAGGGATGGAGTTGCCCAACATGCCCAGGATGTTGGGCTTCACCGGCATCTGCGACTGCAGGCGCGCCTGCTCCTCGGCCACCCTGCGGGCTTTCTCAATGGCGTCGTTCATGAAGCTGGCGGCCTGCGAGGGCATGATTGAGCCGCCCATGTTGGCGGGGCCCAGAAGACGCGACATGGGAGATTCCATTTGTGTCTGCCGGGAAGAGAGGAGGCAAAGGAGTCAAGGGGTGGCACTAAACCCCGATCAATGATATTCCTTTGAAAACAAATAGTGACGCTTTACGTGTGCAGTCATCCCTCGTTTATCGTGGATAATTGGTTCCAAAAAACACCCGCGATTAGTGAAATCCGCTAAGTACGGTCACCAACAAGAAGTACCGGGCAGGCTAACGAGATGCTAATTCGCAATCGTGCTAACGCGCGAAGACGGACTTCTAAAGGAATGTGAACAAACATTTGGAGCAATACTACATTTTCCTAAAGGTTAGACACACGTTTCCTCAATTTAGAAGTTTTATTTTGACTTTTAAATGTTTTTTTTAATTTGGAAAAAAGATCCGCGATTCAGTGAAGCCGTGACAAACAAAACGCAAAGTAGCGAGGGATCACTGTATATCACAATAATCACAGGCATATATTCATTATTCTCTGCAGAAAAACACACCATCGCTCCTTATCAAGTCGCCAAATCCATGACAATCTAATGTTGATGATTTTGGCTATCGGCGAGTCCCAATCTCCCATAAACAACGTGTGTCCACTGAATCAACAATTTTTGTTGGTCAATTTTTGGCTCCAATTACCTGAGCAGGAGATGTAATGTTCAGTTGTTTCCTTCGCTGTTCAATTTGCTTGGTGGCTTCCTCCATCATCTGTTTGATCTGTTTGATGATGCACAAGAGCAATCAGAAAAGGATCCACACCGAGTGTCTCCACAATCTCGTCTATTGTGGGTCGCATCTGAGGTGAGATCTCACCTGCAATTTGCTGAGCATGCCCGGACTCTCTGAAGGCGGTCCCGGAATGACCTCGGGCTCCTCCACTTCCTGAAAACGAGGCACCCGCTTGCGTTTGGGTGCTGCGCCACCGCCATCGGCGGCGGGCACCGCGGCACTTTTCACTCCGCCCGTGTCTGTCTCGTCACTGAACGCGTCCTGAGAAGCACAGTTGGAGGTCAAAGTCTGGGACATTTGCATTCAAGTCGTCCTTCTTTACCTTCAGCTCTCGCTTCCGCGTCTTTTCTCCGTTTCCTTTGCTGCTTCGGGAACCACGGCTCTCCTCCAACACTTCGAAGAGACGCTCTACGAAACTCCCGGCTGATTCATTCAGGAAGGGGTGCAGTTGGTCTAAGAGGAATCGAAGATGAATCCACTACTGAACCTTTCACAATTAATACAACCGAAATGGATTCACAATTATAATGTGAATTGTAGTTTGCAAGGATGTAGTACTAAAACTGTGATGCTTTCTTTAATTAAAGAAATGCAGTGAAGAGGTTTGTTTTTAGTTCTCCTTACCTACACATCAAGTCAAATATGTTCTCAGGATGCAGACAGTTTATTTTTTTAGGCATAACAATGAGGTCACATCACCTGTAGTTGACATCTCGTCTCATTTCCCCAAAATATTTCAACCTCTTCCCACCTTGCTCCTCAGTCCATCTGAGATGAGCCTTTTCCCCCTTCTTGCATACTTGCACACTTGTATAAAAGAAATCCACAATCGAAATGTACCTGTTGTTTTCCTTTTGTCCAGACCTTTCCCCACGCACTGCAGAGCCACGGTGACCACGGTGGGCTCCGAGAAGCCGAGCATCTTCTTCACAGTGCGCTCCACCCATGGCCTCAACTCCTCCACCTCCCGTTTAGGAAGCGACATTCTCACGTCTGCAAGATAAACGTAAAATTTTACAAATGCTGATTGAGACACAACGACGAAGCACTTCGCTCGTTTTAGAAAAACGAGTGCTAAGTCGTACTTTTACCGTTCCACAAGCCATTGACTCAGTTTGGACACTGGGCGAACAACAACCATGTGATTAACATGTTGAAATGACGGGTTTTAAATGTGATTGAGCGAAAATGTTGCCAAAAGTCAATCCCGACCGCGAAAAATGTCTGGCTACATGCTAACATTAGCACCATTAGCACACAGTGGTATACAGGGTGCAAAAAGCCGCTTCGTTACCTTACAAACGCTTTCTCGTTTCCGTGAGCCGGTATGTGGACACCAGCGTGGTGAAAATAACTAAACTCGGGTCCGCTTAGAGACGTTTATCACGCCGTAAAGGAAGATGTTTTCTTGACAAATTAAAGTTGGGTCGCGAGACTTCGTCCGTTCCCACAACGTTGTTGCCGTACTACCCGGAAAAGGAAATAATGAGTCTTCTTCTTGCCATTCTTCTTTTCGCGGTCACTTTAGGGGCTTTTGGAGGTTTATTGTTAGGTCGCCCTCTAGCGGCAAAAAACTGTGTACAGTGCATTCACGAAAAGCGTGAGCGAGTTTCATGAAAACAAGTAAAATGTTTTTTCAATATAATACCACCATTTTAACATAATTTTGCAAAGTTGTAAATACCCAAAATATCTAAGGAAATATATCTACTGTACAGTTGAGTATTGTGTTTCAGAAAGAAATTTAAACACGATTAGGGGAACAGTAAAAGTGATTGTTTTCAGTAAATGTAGTAAGAATAAAGCATAATGCATGAAACTCGTGACAAAATCCTTTCGAGTTTTTTTTTGTTGACATTTTGCTGCAGCAGATCACTAATCGAGTCTGATTTGCCAGTGTGGAGTAAAACATAGTTTATCTATTGATTGCAGCCGTGAACATGTGATGATCAAGTGACAGCCCCCCCCCCCACACACACACACACACTCCAGCCCCCCCCCATACCCCCACCCTCGCCCCTAATTTGACTATCTTTACAGGAAGTGGGTCAACTGAGTGGCAATGGAGTAGCATGATCACGAAAGCGCTCATGAGCCCGGGGCCTCGCTTCGTCTGCCAGACAGTAAACATACACACACACGCACACACTCCTGATCCGTCCATCCCTCCCTTTGCCAAACTCCCAAATAATTGTACAAATCATCTATGTCCTTCAAGAGAAAGAGCAAAACTAACCAGCTGTGTGAAAAACCTAAAATGTGTAGTAAAATACAAAATCTAACCAAATGTACTTTCAGAGATCTTGTTATAGGTGTCCCAATAGTTTCAGATCTGGGTCCAATCCTGTTTAGTCATTCTCGAAACAATAAAACCTTCAACACTCAATGAGAAGAGATATGCTGACGTCACGCTCTGCCTTTGTAATGGACCTCCCCATGTGTACCCCAAACACTCCCCTCACACCCACCCTGACCTCTTTGCCAACCTGCCCATTATGCAATGACAGTTTTGCACATAAAATGACAATAGCGCACTTTCTGACACATACACACACACACACACAAACGCGCATGGACACACACATGGTCCTCCCCCCCAATACACCCTCAGGCACTTTTATAACCTAGACAAAACGTGTACTTTCTGATTGCAACTGTTCCGTCTCCACTTAAGCGGCCCATTAAAGGCCTCGTTGCAATAACACCAATATGTAAAGTGTCTTGTTATATAAGGTCATTTATGAGAAAATATAGGCAACCCCAAGTGGTGCATGGTTTGGTCTGGCTCATTGTGTTTTGCAATGTTTCATCACAATGACCCACTTTGAGGCGGGTTTTTTGACAGGAGGCACTAAATCATCCTCTCTTCGAGGACCTCTACTGTCTGGATACGTTCTCACAAGGACCTCGGCAGCATCTACACGCGTTGCGGCGTCGAGCACGTGTGCGTGTGTGCTCAACATTGATCCATTGAGCACCACGCATATTATTGCAAAGACATATTTGGACTTGACTTGCTCTTAAATTTTTGGACGGTATGGGGATTTTGCCCAATGGCCAGCAAAATTCTCCAAACGACGGCTTGTATCTGCAAAAACTTGTATTTCAAGATCACAGCCTTGGTGTTTTACAAAAGTCAAGTAAAAGCGTGTCAGCCTCCAGACAGGGAAGAGGGAGGGAGGCAGGGAGGGCAGGGGCTTCTCTTCTAAAAACTGCATGGATACAAGGGGGGGCATGAGGGGGGGGGGGGGGGTGAGGGGGTTGGGCACTGGTGCCTGTGTCAGAAAAGTGGCCCATTCGTACATCAACCAACAATAACGGTCTCACTCCACTCTATGTGTGTGTGGGAGGGAAATACTAGTGCATTTTGTAGGACTTTTTGTGGATGTGTGAGAGAGCCATGGCTGATTTCATTCAGAGAGTGGGGGAGGGGTGGGTGGTGGTGGTGGCATTAAACCACACCCTTGGTAAATACGCCAGTCCCCTTACACATCAAGTTCTGGCAAAGCAGAGCACAAAAAATGCCACAATTTGAGGAGCAATTTGCATTTGGATATTTGCTCCTATTTCATACAAAGGCACTGTGACATACAAGTGAGCCAACAATTTGGAGCTTTTCTTTTTTTTCAAAGAAGCCGATTGTAAACAATGCGAGTGATGGGCTCGTGACTCACATCAGTGTCAGCAAAAGATGAACACAAAGAGTGGAGCAACACATGTACACAATACACATAGACAAACTACTTTCTTGATCCTCTGCCAAGAATGACAAGATTCACTTATATTTTTAACTACTAGTTTTGTGTCATTTTTTTGGTCTGATTTAGTTTTGATTCGTTTCTGTTTTAGGTTGATATGTTGGGTCTTCAGTTATTTGTTTACATTCAATTGTATTTCTGCACATTTCAATTTCCTATGATTGAATTTGATTGTTTTGTTGTTGATGCAGGGCTTTTGATTGATGTCTAGCGAGTGCTTCAATTGCCCTGCCCGCGGACCCCTCCATTCAAAATATTCCCTCAACATTACTCACAAGCGTCAAAGCCACATATACGAGCAAGTGTGGTGTTTTGTTTTGGCAGCTGGTTGGAGGCTCAATGCGCCCCCCCCACCCCAACCAGATTTGTGAGGTTGTAGTCACGCACGCACAAACCCATATGAAAATGTCCATCCTCTTAACGTGCACCCCCAATGCGCCACATCTGTTTGCCGTGAGCCCCTTTGAAAAACAACACGAGTTTCCATTTCAGCTGTGAAAAATGCCATTTTATTCCAAAACTGTACTTTTTTTGTGTGGTCACGGGAAAAAAAATGTAGCTGAAGTAAGTTTCGAGTGAAGGTGAACCAAAAACTAGATTGAGGGAGATGAAGGACGAAGGCGTAGAGGGAAGCCCAGTGCTGTGGGGGAGGGGCGAAGCAAAGTAGTAAAGCTGGCAGTAGTGAAGGAAGGAAGGAAGGAAGGAAGGAAGGAAGGAAGGAAGGAAGGAAGGAAGGAAGGAAGGAAGGAAGGAAGGAAGGAAGGAAGGAAGGAAGGAAGGAAGGAAGGAAGGAAGGAAGGCTACAAGATTCCCAAAAGTTCCTTAAGCAGTCGTAGATGACGTAGAAAAGGTACATGAAAAATGAAGTGCAATCATTCGGTCACGCCTTGGCCGTAGAAAAAAAGTGGAAGTGTGGAAGACGACCCCCCCCCCCCATACACACACAAAACACAAGACGCTCCCCCAAACGGAGACTGATAGTGTGTGATGGACACAGGGAGGCTTTTAAGTCAGACTCTCGTAATAAGGCCTGCGATACACCTCGCCACGCTACCACCTAAGGAGCCATTCAAAGCAACTCAATAAATAAAACAAATTGAAAGAAATAGATTTCAAATATAATTAAATTAATTAAAAACGCTAAATTAGTATAATTAAACAAAAATCAACAACTCAAAAAAATTGATCAAGTTTACATTTCAATAAAAACAAATGGAATACAAAAAACAAAATCAAGTAGAAGTCAAATTAAATTTGAAAAAAAGTCAACAAAATTGAAAAAAAAAAGAACTGAAATGAATTATAAATACATTTGACAAAATACAGACAAAACTAACTCAAAATAAACCCCAAAGCAAAGAAAAAACTAAAGTAATCTAAAACAAAATAAAATGCAACTTAAAACAAAGTTAAAAAAAAAAAGGAAAAAAACTCCAACGCAATTGGGAATTCAACAAAATAAATTTAAGTGACATAGAATTAAAAAAAAAAATCTAACATTGAATAGGGAATATGAATAATTGTAAACATCAAAATGAACAAAATCAATCAAAAAAATAACATGAACCAAAATCAGTTCTACATAACATCCAACGGAAATTAACTGAAAGGCGTTTGTCAGCCGCCTTGCTGGCTCGATGGAAATAATTTGAGAAAGTTGAGTGGCAATGTTTCCAGCACTTTAGCATGAGTTGCTGGTTTGCGACACCGAGGACGCCGCTACTCCTCCATTTTGGACTCGGGAGTTCCGATGCGAGTTAGCAGCACAGGAGGAGGAAGGAAGCGGCGCTTGTTCGCTAGCTAGCTTGCTCGCCGCTGGCAAGTTGAGACAAGTTTGTTTACATTTTTCTATCATTTCAAGTTTTGCAGTTAACCCAGGCTTCAGTGCGCCTCCTTCGATCCCTCAATTTGGGCGGAAGCAGCAAAAAAAAAAAAAAAAGGCTAGCAGATTAGCCTCTGCTGACAAGATGGAGGCATGTTTATGAATTGGAACAGATCGTTAGCGTAGCGCAATTGCCAAAGTCAGCATTTGATTGTCAGTTATGGTCATCTGCAAAATTTGAACCAAATTTACAGCAATATTCAAAATGTTTTTGCTAGTCAGCTAACAATCATTAGCCGAATAGCATAAAATACCTGTGTAATATTTTGAAGTTACTGGGAAAGTCCCAGTAAAAATGACCAGTGTTTCGTGGTGCTTGGCAAAGGTTAAATTCAATGCTTGTTTCCTGGAAAATGTTGAAAAATGACTTGGGCATTTACGCTATTGGGCTAATGAGTGTGCAGGACGCTGTTATGTTACAAGTACAAAGGTTCCAGGCGACTACTGTCAAGATGTGTTGTGTTGTTATCTTTTTTGTTGTTGTTGTTGTTTTAAAAGCAAACAATCAAAATATAATAGAAATGCACTCCCAGCACCAATTGTTCCTTCTGAAAAAACAAAAAAAACAAACACATCTTATTTGGTAAAAGGCACAGTAGTCCGACGGTTCAAAAAGAAAAACACACGTGTCAACAATGTAGTAAAAAACGGTTGACGCCCTCGCTGTGCGTTTTCCTCAGCTGCCTGAAAAATAAATACCAAGAATAATAAATAAATGCAGTGTCAGATAAATTAACGGTGATCTCCGAGTACATTCGTGAGTTGATGACATCGTTTCCTTTCTCCCCAGTCTCCAAAGTCCTTGAATGCATCACTGGTCCAGTCAAGTACAAACGCCATTTGCTTTTTTTCCTTGCGGTGGCTATGTACAACCTGCAAAGGGTTACATTGTCCGCCACTTCCTCTCCTGACAGGAAGTGCTCCACTCAGGTCATCTTGTTTGAGATTTCACTTGACTTGCTACTCTCCATGATTTCTTTGCAAATTTTGACACAATTTGTGATTATCAACACGCGTTTGATTTTGCTCCGGCTGGGTTATTCACTCAGGTCTCGGAGGGCGCGCCCGGGTCCTGATGGTCTTCACCTCCTTGCTCGTCGGCAGCAGCTGCGTGGCTTTGGCAGCGTGCGGCTTTCTCGAGATTCTTGCTGTGCTCAGGGGGCGTGGTGGAGGACACGGCGCTGTCCTGCGTGGCCGCCGCTGCCGCGCCCGTCTTCCTTGGGGACAGGATGGGGGCAACGTGTACCCACGTGAGGCTGGGCTCAGAACCACGAGCCGTTTTGTACTCTGACGGGTTGCCCGAACCGTCAGAGTCGCTGGCGTTTCCCTTTGTGCTATTTTGGTGTGGCGGCGGCGAGGACAACGACGGAGGAGGAGGAGGAGGGGGTGGTGGTGGTGGGGGGGGGCAGGGGCCACCTTCCGTGGCTTCCGTTTGTGTCTCTTCTTCCTCGCTGTCGTCTTGAAGATGCTTCTCTTGCGCACTTAGGCGAGGGCACTTGGGGAGGCCCGGAGAGGACGTGGGGGAGTCGGTTCCTGTCCAGCTGAGTCGGCGTTTCTGCAAATGTCAACGGCAATGTCATATGTCCTGGAAAATTACCAATTCATTCTTCAGTCCTAATTTTACTGCGATAAAGCTGTAACGCTTGAGGAGGATCAAATTATAATAAGAAAATAAATGCAAAACACAATTACATGAAAATAAATACAATTCAAATGTAGAAATACAAATGATGGAGCCTATCCCAGCAGTCATCGAGCAAACAACAGGAGTGGACTGCATTCCCTGTCTACATGTGTTGCTCCACCGTTTGTGATGCTTCTAAAAGATGACACCACGCGGAGCGTCAACGCTTGATCGGCGCTCACCTTGACCGGGATATGCAGCTGATCTCTGTGCTTGTGCGGGGGGGTGGCGTTCGCTGCGGGGCAGGCGGGTGAAGTGGTGGCAGCGGCAGATGACCGTGGGAGGGCGGCGATCTGAGGAAACCACAGCTTCAGCATCATCTCCACTTGGAGAAGCGTGTTGAGGTAGCGCTCCCTGGAAGAAGACAACCATGCATAATTTCAACCGGGGGAACATCTGTACGCCCATCTTGTCGCCTACAACACACCGAACAGATGTTTCATTAGGTAGTAGCTACCACACGGGTGTGAGGAACATGCACGGATTTGAAGACTCACAGGCATATATTCTTTATCCTCTAGCAAACATGATGTGTCAGTATGAGGATTATCTTACCCGCTGTTTGGTTTCTGCAAGACCCCCACAATCCGCTGGATGCGATCCATGGCCACGCTCTGCTGGAAACTACTCAGACCTGTCAATCGCAAACATAAGCCCTCGTCAGCGTTCACGCCGCGAAGCCGTCGGGCCGGTCGCCCCGATCACCCCGATGGAGGTGATGAATCAGCTGGCCCGGATCAATAGTATGCGCTCTTCCCATTAGCAGACCAGAAAAGAGTGTAGACTGGCGTATTCAGCAGAGTTAAGACAATAGCGTGCTGCCGCCAGCATCAGGTGGCTCACACCCAATTGTCCCATCACATTTGCTCCAGACGCAATTATTTATCGATGATGAATCATGTCACTTTGGTCATCCATCAATGCCAGTGACATACAGTGACAGGCATACAATGCAATTCAAGAAATCTTTATTTCTATATTGTTTTGCTGACGAGGAGCTGAGGAAAGGTTGGGAAGGCCCGAGCCACAAGCAAGGACGCTTACCACGGTCAAATCGGCCCTTTTTGAGCCCGTTGAGCAGCTCCAGCAGGGGCCTGACGAATCCCTGAAGCTCAGCACACTGAAGGGAAGCGGCAGAGGGATGGATTAGTGGCCGCCCCTCTGAGGTGGAGCGTGGCCTCTCACCTTCTGAGCAAACAGCAGGTCGCCCTGCGACTTGGGATTCTGGGCCGGTGAGGCGCTGTCCTCCTCTTGCTCTTTGTCGGTGTAGCCATCACAGGCCCACTGCGAGGCGGGGCTGTTGGAGGCCCGGCCGGCGCAGGCGTTGGCCGCCGCCGGACCCCCCGCCATCGGACCCCCCGCCGCCACCGCTGCCACCAGGAGGGCTGAGGAAGAGGCGTCGGTCAGGAAGACGTCGGCGTCGTCAGAGTCGCTGAAGAGGAGGCTGTCACTGGAGCTGAGTGAGTCCAAGGAGGGTTGGGACGACGTGCTGCCCTGGGACTGCATCTCTGGCAAAGGGGAACCGACACAAATCAGTCACATCCAAAAGCTCACGTGCACCGCGTGCCACAAAATGGTGGTGTCCTACTTGAAGGCGGCACAGGGGGCAGGCAGCGCACAATGGTAGCGTATGTCTGGCTCCCATTGAAGAGATTGGAGACGGAAGAGAGTAAAAATGTGAAGGGGTGAGGGTGGGCGAGAGTGGTGGAATCGGAATAGGCAGTCTGCTTCTCTCACAGCCTCCAGTGCTTGTAGCGCCGCCCTCGCCGGCTCTGGGCTGAAGCGCCATCCTCATCCCCCCCCTCACACGAGACCCCCGCCTCCTTCCTCCTCTCCCACCCCACCCCCCTCACACACACACACAAAGTCCTCTCTTTGCATTTCTACATGCCTCTCATCCTCTCACGTACGCATTCGGGCTGGCCGCCCCCTCTCTGTCTTCCTTCCGCCACTTCCTTTAATAATATTTACGATAAACAAGAGGCCATGTTAACATTTCGCCATTTGTGGCTCAAACGTTTGAAGGCTTCTCAAAGCAGCACCTCGGAGGATTTTAGTGCATTTACAATTGCACCACGGCTCGAGCAAATGCTGTCGTGTAGACCCCCGCCCCCCACCCGATCCATTCCGCTCTCCCTGCTGGACCCTGAGCCCTGAGGGAGGTCATACTTTTCACGCCCACTTTAGAAGAGGCACATTGAAAGTCACCGGGTTGGACTTGTAGCAATGCAACGGCACTTTTACAGATTGTTTCATTCATCACGAGTTCATTTTAACAAGGGAAGTGAACAATTTATAACAAGCTCGGTTGGTGACACACATTCGATGTAGGCGACCAATGACACAAATGTAGACTCAAAAAGGCCCAAAAGGTAACAGATATCAAGTTGCATGTACATTTTACAGTAACCTTGGCAAATAAAAATATAAGAAAAAAAAAACCTTGAACTACAACAGAATTCTTCAGCGTGTAAATAAAACAATGAGCATGCATCGCACAAATACTGTTTACAAAGATGATATAGATAGATGATAGCTTAGATAAATAGATACACAGAAAGATAGATAGAGGCGAATAAACAGGATGTGGCTAGCTTGCCAACTTCGGAGAGCCATACACATAAACAGAGAGGAAAATGACGTTACTCACCCTCCACTCGGTGCTTTCACGATACAAAACACAACAATAGTAGCTGGATTTTGACTTGTTTCCGTCAGTGAGCCGTGCAGGGTGAGCCGAGTAGCATTTGGCCGACCGGTCTCAACTCGGTCGCACTTGCATCCGCACGTCAACTCCGGCCGGCCGTGCGTCGCCTTTAGCTTGTGTCGCCTTGCGTGTGCGTTTGCTTGCGCTTTCTTCCTCGCTTTCGCTCTTCCCCCGCTCACTTTACGAGCGTCAACATGTGCCGGGATCCACGTGCCCACGTCGCCGGCGCGGCCCATTGGCGGAGGATACCTGAGGGGGCCGCGCACCATTGGTCGAGATGCTCAGCCAGTGTTTGGTTTGCTGGGCGCCGATTGGACGGCGACGCGGCCGCTCGTGGCCCCGCCTACTCATGTGCCGCCCGTGTGGAGGCTTGTTGCGGCGTTTGCGGCTTTGCTTCTACTACAAGAGCGAGCGGGTGTAAACACACGCTTGCGCTACCCCGCCCACCTCCACTGAGGGGGAAAAAAACAGCATTCTGACTGAAAGTCTGCTTCTCCCTGCAATATTTTAGGGCGGTGAAGTCAAAACTGAGATCATGTGGTTGCACAAGTTTGCACACCCTATTATGAACATCGGCTGTTTTCAAAATGAACCACCTCAAACCTCAAAACCTCAGTCCTTGCAGTCGGCTTTTCCTGACAGTTTCTTTTCAACTGTGATTTGGACCGCCTCATAATTCCATAGCTAAAGTCTAATTGAGGGCTGGAAGAACTTTTAAAATGATTCACCTTGGTCAGAGTATATGAGAAACATTTGGCATTTGAACAGCGGCATGTAGACGTTTTCGGTCTATCTAGTCCAGTGAGTTCGATCGAAACCTAGGGGTTCCGTGAGTCGGTCTCAGGGGTTCGGCAGAGCCTCCACTGCGGAGGTCCGAACATACCAGATTGACATTTAAATTGGTGATGACGCATATCTGAACTGGTCTCGCAAAGGCAACAGCAGAAGTCACTATGTAATTTGTTTTGACTTCATGCATTGTGTTGTTTTTTTTTTTTTCTTTGAACAAGGTGATGTTCATGCACGGCTCATTTTGAGCACCAGTAATAAACACTGATGTCTTGAATTTGAAAAAAATAAAAGTTTCACTAAAGAGGGGTTCGGTGAATGCACATATGATACTGGTGGGGGTCGGTACCTCCAACAAGGTTAAGAACCACTGATCTAGTCATTCATCTGTCCTTCCACTTCCATCCACGAAGCTACCATGCGCTCTATCGTCCATCCCGTACACCGAGCCCAATTGCAGATTCACAAAAAGATGCACAGCAGCTCCATCAGCGTTCGTCGTCACGAAGCGCTGTCTGTCGAGCAAAAGAGCGGCCGGCGTTTGCGTCGACGTTGCCGTGTCTGTCTCCAGGCAACACTGCTAACTATGCAAGTGTTAGCCGAGGCCACCGTTCAACATAACAACACCTTGCCAACGCTGGGAGGGGAAGTTCGAGCATCAGACTTGACTTGCTATTGATTTATCAACACTTGATTTCAGCTCATGCTGCTCAGGTTGGGCCAACCTGTTCTTGGCTTTGGACTGGACCACGGTAGTAATATGACTCAGTAGTATTTGGAATTGACAGCTTCTGTGTTGGGTGTACTGATTAAATTTCATTTGCAAGTTTCTTTCTCTCTCCTGCTTGCTCAGTGGCACATGATGGCCATCCATCCGGTGAGTCGGTCAGTCAGTCTACTGCCACTTCCGCTCCTCTGCTAGCAAGCCGGTCACCGTGAAGGCTTTGCTCATGAGTGTTGCTCACATGTTATGCACAGAGAATGAGTGAAGAGTGGTGCCTTGTGAAATGGGCCAGGTCACCCACCCCCACTACGCAACATACATGTGAACCCTCTGACCCTCTCCTCAGGGCGCACGCGCGCAAGCAAACACCGTATCCTCACGCTGTTGACAAGACTTACCATTGATCATGAGCATGGGGGGAGGGTTGTCACCAGAAACGAGAAGAGCAGAGGCAAAGCAGCCTCAAGTAGTGTCAGCAAGCATATAGTTAACCTTTACTAATAGTAAACCTGGGGAAGGGGGTGGGGTGATGGAGGTCTGTTTGCAGATACACTGAGCAGGTCAATAGCAGAAAAAGCCCGGCCCAGCCCATCCCCCTCCGGCATTCCTCAGTAACACATGAACCCAGTGAACCTGCTTGGCGTTCATGGCTTGTGAAGACCACCCCCATCATTTCCATCTCTGCAGTTGCCCTTCCCCCATCTCTCCCATCCCCCACCTGCATTCTGCACTGGCTCGTTCGCTTGCTTGCACGTTCTCCATCAATAATGGCCTGGCAACTGGAGAGACCAGTTAAGCTGGAGGTCGTTGCCTCTCCACATACGTGCGTACACATAGCGCAGCCTGCAAATCAAGTCAAATGATTAGCCTAACCACTCACCGGGGAGCCTTCGCAAGGCTTGCGCTGGCCGGGAATGAGATTAGGCTTCATTGGACTTAAGTCACTGGGCCGCCCTTCGATTCACAACAAGGCGTCGACCGCAGTCGAATGAAAAACACAGTTGTTAAGCGCCAAAGTCATCACTCAAGCGTGCGTGCATCTATTTTGGGTTAGGGGTCTACGACCCAGCCACAACAAATTCATGACCCACTTTGGGTCCCGAGCCAGCGGTTGATGATGATCACGTTGTTAAGTTTAAGGAAATGTGAAAATAATTGCGGAGACAACTGACATGCGCCTGCGGTTTGGACTCGCTCGCCAGCCGCACACCTCACGAGATCTCATTCCGGCCGGCATTAAAGGATTAACTCTGCGTGTGTGTTTTGCTTTTTTAAGACAAGCCGAGTATCCACACAAGGTTAGCGGCCCCCGTTGACCAACTTTTCCACCATTACATTCATCTTTGTCCTGCTTGACAAGACAAAATGGAGCAGTGAGGGCCATTGCTGACTCGTCTGTATGTGTGGACGAGTGATGAGGCAATGTTTTTGGCAATCGAGATTATGAAGCCTTTACTATACTCGTATTGCGTTTTCTAACACTCACTGGACACTTCGCTCATACAACATGTCGAATGTGTGACGAGAGGCACCATAGTCCGAATAGCATTACGGTGGAATATGCATGAAAATATAAATATAAATTATCTTTATGATGACAGTACAAAACTCATATTCAACATCTCACTTTGGTTTTTTTTCCCCCATTCTATGTTTTTACCCTCGGCAGTTTTTATGAATGAAAAGTGGACATGCCCCTTCAGAAGAGCTGGCCAATAGTATGCCAAGCCGTTTTTCCACGCCCCCAGAAAGCGAACGGAGCGACCAATGGGCGGCCGGCAGGGGAGGCCAATGTTGCATAATTTGGGTGAGTCGTTTCTGCACGTTCCAGCAGGCAGGTCGCGGCACGAGCACGCGCACGCACGCCGACAGCAACTCGGGCGTGACTGCAACACACGTGACAAAAACTATTACAAATCTTGTCGACAAATGGTCTCGATATATTTGATAGAAATAATAAAAACAGCTCACACGTTTACGGTAGTCGGTGGTAACGTTGACACATTTACAAGGAGCTAAGGATGGAATGACATTTTTTTCATTGCACGAGATGATACTGATGGGCGGTCTCGTGTGGTGATGGCTCCCTCTAGTGGCAAAGAGCCACACAGCCAATCAACGGGCAGAGTGCCATTGGTTTATTATGCAACTGTTACCAAAGTGATCAGAAGCACGCTAAAGATTAGCAACAACACATGCCCACGCGAGTATGTGCAAGAGAGTTGTAGTAGTAGAAATAGGTGAGCAAAATATTAGAAACAGGTCCCAGCAGCATGACGCAAGTGTAAAACAATTGCAAAGCACAAACACGAATATGTATCGCCGACTGTTATCAAGCACAATTTGAGATGTGTGTGTGTGCGTGCGTGCGTGCGTTCGCGCGTGTGTGTGTGTGTGTGTTGGGCTTCCTATAAAAGGACATAATATTTATTATTTAATATTTTTATATTACCGAAATCTACAAGACAGATTTGTATGTATGATCATATTCTTTTGATGCAATTGTTATTTTTTATTACAACTTTTTTAAATGCATGTTGCACTGTTCTGGAGGCACTTATTCTATTTTATTCTACCCAATGCTTGTTTTAAATATTTTTGCATACAGTTTGAATTATTTGTGTTTGTCTTAAATAGAATACAGTTATTGGATGAATCATCTCATTGGAACGTGACGCTGATTGAGGGCTTAAAACTGTAAAAATGTATGCATTAGTTTTCAGCATGAAACATTTGAGAACTCTTTAGGTGACGTTTTAAGCTTTAAACATTCGAAACAATTCAGAATAAAATGACATTATGCAAAGTTTGCAAAATGTTCTTACCCTCCAGTGAAGCCTTGGTGAAAAGACTAGAACTGGATGACGGGCCTCCATTTTAGGTGTTCCTCATTGTCCATTTGCCTACGTTTCGTTGACTTACCTATAAAATGAAGAGAAATTTGTCATATCACAGATACAGTCTTGGTTAACAACTGAACCAAATTGAAGGACTATGCCACCCCCAGCTGAAGTTTACTGTCAAACTAAACAGAAAGCGAGCAATAGATGTTGTGCTTGACAACGTCTCTTGTTCTATGAAAGTCTGCTCATCTTAATGCTAACAAACAATGCCAATGACACGCTAATGCTTAGCACTGAGCGCTGCGTTTTTAGAAGCAACGGATGCTTGAACACAAACGGTGGAGTAACAATGTAGACAGTTAGGATGCAGAAACGTATTTCCAAGAAACAATTATTCCCTCTTGAACGATAACTATCATTGTGTCACTGAATTATCCTTGGCCACTTGGTGCTTGCAACTTAGCTCACTTCAGCACCTGTTCAAGTATCCCACAAGCCGGCCTGTATCCATCCGTTGCCCACTCAAAGGAGCAGTGGGCAGGTGGGCTCGCCGTACCCGGCGAGCCGCTCTCCCCCTTCGCCCGCTCTCTCGCTTGCTCGCTCTCTCGCTCGCTTGGTCTCTCCCTCCGTGTCCCTTTCTGTCCCCCTCGCTCTCTCACTTCACTCCTCATCCCTCCGTCCACTGTTGCGCGTTTGGCAGTGTTGTGTGTGTATGTGTGTGTGTGTGGGCTCCCATGGACTCTGTGGCTCCTTTTGTGCTGCTTTTGCTGCCCGGCCTCCAGTGGGCAGCTGCCGGTAAGTATTTCATTTACATAATAATCAGCACCGGGTGAGCTGAGGGCTTTTTTTTTGTTGCATTTATGAAATGTGTTGCCGAGAGATGTGTTGTACAGTAGTCGCAGTGTAGCCGCAAACTCCGTCTGCGGGTTGGAGGAGTTTTTGTTGTGAGACTTGAATGATTTCAAAATGAGTTGAAAAGAGGTCTGACTCTTGTGTTTTCCAGAGGACACAAGCTGGACCTACACTGGTAAGTAAGAATGTTTTTTTGTGTATTGAGATGATTAAAAAAAAGCTGTTTTATCATCCGGGCTGCTCAGTTGGCATTTTAGTTTGGAACCAAGGTGGAAATTCTGTCATTAGTGATTTTTTTTTTTTTTGCATGGCCACAAATATGTTGGTGACATCCCCACAGCAGTGGTGGTTAACGTTCTTAAACATTCTAATAGCAAAAAGGATTTTGGGGGGTTACGTTGGTTAGTATTGCACGGCGGGCCTTGTTAAATGCTCACACTTGGCCCAGAGGTGTCTCAGCCATGAGCAAAACACCACCAAATCTAGTTTCAAGTCACCCAATATGAAGATGCGAGGCTTCCATCTCATGACTATCCAAAACATGGTTGGCCTGCTTTTGTGTGCGTGTTCAATTGTCCCCGCCTTTTCTCCCTCTGTTGCCCCTCTCCTTGCCTCTCCGCACGTGTTAGTTCCAGTTGGTCAGGCTGGCGTGAGCGCAGTGCTCACACAGAGATGATGGAGGTCTGCAAGGGGGTAGCGAAGATTCCGGGGCAAAAATGCCAAATGAAGAGAGAGGCAAGTGCATGACGATGGCGCTGGCGGGCCAGAGCGAGAGATGGAGACGGGCCGGGCCGAAGCCTCCCCAGTTGCGTGGTGTATTGTTGCGGCGCACAATCAACACACAGGTTATTGTGCTGCAGACCCACACTGAGCGTGCCTATGCTATGGACAATGGTAGATCGGGCATGAATGGGGTGCATCGAGGGGGGGGGGGGCAGAGCACTTTGTGCATTGGCGATACCAGTACCAGACAGCGACTGGTTTCTATTCAAGCTGGTTTCAACTTGGGGCGGACCCAGACGCCTTTCTGCTTCCGACAAGGCACATCTGCATTCATATGTGGGGAAACTGCACCGATACTACAAAACCGATACCACTACGTCGGCTTGATATATACTTACTATAACTTTCAGCTGATTGTTTTTCTGTACTGTGGCATCAATCCTGCTTTGAGTGAGCAAGATGCGAGCGCTATGGCGTTGCAGGTGACTCGACTCACTTCACAAGTTCCTCAAAAATGAAGGTGTCAAGTTGTTTACTGCCACTCCCAGTTGAAGTTGGCAGTCAAACGAAGCTAATCACACTTTGCACAGTTAAAACAACTACATAACCCTTACTAGCTTAATGCTAATATAGGCACAGGGGCAAATCAATTATCTGAACACAACCTGCATTATGCGGTGGGGGGCCTCTTGAAGAGGGGCCGCCTGAATTTCGGGCCGCATTATGACAAGTGTTCGTTATGGTGCTCGCTTGAATGACGGCCGTTCGCGATGTGGCCTCAAGCTCGCTTGTTAGTTGAAGTGGAAAAAAACAAACGATTGGATTTTCTCACACGAAAGATGTCAGACGGCAAAAATGAGCGGGCTGTCCGCTGTCACTTGTTTGTCTACGTGAATCACCGTGCGTGTGCATGTAGCCGATGCATTCACAGAGGTGGGCCAGCACAGGGGCCGAGAATTTTCAGCCCTAGGTTACCATAGAGACCTCCGTGACGAGGAGCGGAGGTGCTGCTTGGGGGCAAATAGGGGGACGATGATCTCTTCGTGACATTTTGGATCTATTTAGTTGTAAAGCGCAGCAGGGCGACCATCCAACCTACTGTCAAGCCAAATAACAAATTTCATGTTCCCCGCTGAAGGCATGGTGGGGCAATCGGAGTGGTCGGAACATTTCCCCGAGTGCGGCGGTTCCTCTCAGTCTCCCGTTGACGTGGTGACCAGCCAAACTAAATATGACCCTGACTTGAGCCCCCTCACCCCGTTGGGCTACAGTCAGCACGGCAACAGACCATTCACGCTCTACAACAATGGACACACAGGTAATCACGGTAGCCCATCTCCTGCAACGTTAGGTGAAGTGCGGTGAAATATCCCCCCCCCCCCCCCCACACACACCCCCACACACAGCTGTGATCGAGCTGCCAGACTGGATGAGCCTGGGTGGGCTGCCCTGGCTCTTCTCGGCCATACAGATGCACCTTCATTGGGGCAGCGGCGGCCCGAGCTCTGGGGGCAGTGAACACACCATCAACGGTCAGAGCGCAGAGGCGGAGGTAGGCACCAAACTGTAACCGCGTAGCCAAGGCTAGAGGGAACCTAAAGGCCCGCGCTGTCGGCAGTTCACCAATCCCATGAAAACTTGCGTCGTGTTGCAGCTGCACGTGGTGCACTTCAACTCAGAGCTCTATCCCAACGCCTCCGCCGCCATGACGCAAAGGAACGGCTTGGCGGTGCTGGGAATTCTCATTGTGGTAAGGTACAAGCCCTGCTCAACCACCTGGCTGCAAACTGGCCGCACTTGCTGATCGCTGTCCTTGATGTGCTTCAGACAGGCGAGGAGACCAACCCGTCCTTCAACAATATTATTAACTACCTGAGCCGCATCAGACATGCAGGTAGGGCCAACGAGTGGAGTTTTGTCTTTCAGCCAAGACAAACGAAAACTGTTGTCACACTTTCTACTTGACTTGTGTCACTCATGCATTGGCCACCAGGGGGCAGCACAATATGCTGTACAGTACTGGAGGCTCAGCTCCTCTCTCAGATTATCAGTGCGGCCGTATTATGAGTCCCTCTATGCATGATATGTGAGTTGAGATTTTGAAGGGCAATGTTGTAAGATGGCATCAAATTAAATTAACCTTACTTTCATTTTGTTGCGATTTGGGAATAGCTCGTGGTTGTCGTCCAGATTCTAACTACTTTTTTCCCCACCACAAGACCAGAAAGTGTTGATCCCAGCCTTTGACGTTCAGTCGCTGCTTCCTACCGACCTGGGTCGCTACTATCGCTACAACGGCTCCCTGACCACGCCGCCGTGCTACCAGAGCGTGATCTGGACTCTGTTCCATGAGAGGGTTCAAATCTCCAAGGCTCAGGTGAACCTGACACCTGCAGACATTCGCAACCGATTTCTCTCCAGGCAATCGCAACAGATGTCCCAACAAGTCCCAACATTGCACACACCTACAATGTTAGATATAGAAATATTTTAATAATTAATTAAAACTAAAATTAAAATGAAATTAAAAATAATAATAAAAATTATTTAATAAAAAATTATTTAATTAAAATGAATTATTTATTAAATTAAAAATGAAAAGTATTATCAATATTACAAGATATCACCCCCCCGGCATAAAAAAAATTGGACAGGCCAAAAAGTTGTATTATCGGTGAGAGGCAGAGCTAGAAGAAAAGCAAAACTTACTTTTTAGTTGACTCCAGCATGTGTGTCTTCTGCAGCTGCTCAAGATGGAGACCCTCCTGTACTCCAGTCGAGCAGAAGATCCCGACCGGATGCTGCTGCAGGACAACTATCGCGCCACGCAGTCGCTCAACCAAAGAGTGATCTTTGCTTCCTTCACAGCAGGTGACACGTGGGATCATTCAAGGGCGCTTGTTTTGTCACGTCTCCCGGTATTGACAGAAGAAAAAAAACAGAAATGTGGCAATGTCAACGACGAGGAGCAAGGCGGCAAGAAGAACCGTGTTTCTTTGTGAGCCGATTAGCGGTAAAAAGACGGGATTTGGCAAAAACCAAACACTGACTTTATTGTTTTCACAAAAAGTGGGACAGAGGACAAGAGAGACAAAAAAATGAAAGCATTTGTGCGGAGTGATTGAAGTGGAAGGGCCGAAACGTGGACAAGGCCTTCAATTCGAAATGAATGATGCCTTCCTCTCTTTGTTGCAGAGTCGGGCAAGGAGCTCTCTTCGGGTAAGGCCCACATGATTGCGTTGCAGGCTTCTCATCGCCTGAGCTTTTCTCGCCTCGTCGCTCGCAGGTGAAGTCACTGCCATTGTGATTGGCATCATGTGCGGCTGCGTGGGCCTGGCAGTCATCGTCCGCTTTATCGTCAAGACCGTTCGGTAAGATGGCGCGCCTGCTCGCCTCGTGGCTCCGGATGGCTCCTGAAAACGGGCGAATGCCACTTGGCCGCCATCCCGCCGCGATCGTTTTAACTTTCCCGTCTCTTGGCAGATTTTTCGCTTACCTTCGCCGTGAAAGGGTCGCGGTGAACAGGTGGCGCACATCACCGACAAGGAGACCACAATCCGTCTTGTTTGTCACCTTCCCCTTTGGGTTGACAGATGTTTTTCAGCGCTTTTCTACAATCAGTCAAATCGGAAAAAAAACAGCGTTGCCTTGAGATACCAGTCACTGCACTCAACTGCTCAATTTTCAGCTGACCTTTACTCAAAAACTAAACAAAACGGGAAAAACGACACCTTACGTGTTTAAAATAACCAGCCTTTCAGGCTGCTCTCCAAATGCTAATGCCCAAATGCTAACGCCTTAATCCATTAAGCAACTTCTATTACAGTAATTACTGTCATAAATTCTTTATCCGCTGCCCAAAACAACTAATATTAGCGCCGTACTGAGGAGGTCAGAGTTGTTAAATAATTTTTCATTTTGATGATTTCATCATGTTTTTAAGTACAATATTATGAACTGCTATGACTTAAACGTCCATCTCAAGCCATCGCTGTACTTGGGGGGAACCGCGAAGACAGCATCACGGTGACGATTAGATCGCGACCATACATTGACACGGATAAAATTTGGGACCAAGCGGCCGTCTGAATTGCGGAGGCCATTTTGGAGGAACCACCCTTATGCGGTCGATGAAAGTGACGTACGTCGTCAGAGGCCAAATCAACATCTGCCAATGGGTTATTTTTGTGCTTGCTATTTTGTTTCGCGGTTGCAGAACAGTCAACAGACGTTTGACCTGTCCAAGTCGCAGCACGAGGAATCTCTCACGCTAATGATGGCCGCATTCCATCGGGCTAAGCTACTTTCCGCGCTTTCCCCGACAGTGACGTTAACATTTGCGCGCGCCAAAGGAAAGATGAGCAAAATGCACCACGCAAGCCATCACATGGTCACGTAGGAGCGGACAATCTTTATGTTGGTTGAGCTCTAAGAAATAAATCAACTCAATATGTAATCGGCTTGCCGGGAAAAATGAAACACAAGAGAAAGTGAGCCCGAGATTAGCGCTGAAGATAATCTGATCCTCTTTGCCCTGTCGCAATAACACCACTCGTGCCCAGTACTGCTCGCCAAATTACGACTTGGACTCGAAAGAAGCGGCGAAATTGAGGAGGTTGGAATCTAAGTGGCTTTAAAAGCTGATTGGAGTTTCACTCAGGTCCAGAAGTATTGGGACATGGACACAACTGCTACCAGCTTTAGGTGCTCAACAGCCACGATTCCATATGCATGAAAGTTTATTGACGTCCAAATCAAGTGATGGAGAACCATCTGAGGTGTGAGAAATTCAGGATGAATTCGCCTCGTCTTTAGTCAAATGCTTCAGAACTGAGTGGGCGAGCGTACTGCCAAAGAGATGACAACGACATCCATGTCTTTGGAAACTAACATCCATCAGATAACACAGCACCTCAAATGATCAACTTCAATCTAATCCAATCAGTTGTGACTAATAACACTTTGTGCTTGGATCAAGTCAATGATATTTTTTTTCTTGTGATCTGACAGCTCTACCTCTAGCTGGGACGTCCTTACCAATAACCGGCCAGCTCCGACGCAAAGGTTGACCAAAGCGGCCGCAATGATTCCCTCTCAACTGAAACTCTTTGCTTTAACAGCCCATTCATTTTCTTTGGCTAATAGCACCAGTAGCGATGGAACAATCCCAGATGTAATTGATCTGGAAAGGGTTCCTTCAGGCTTTCGGGTGGGGCTGGGGTTAGGTTAGGCTCAGCAGGGGCATTCTGAACTGGGCACCAACCACTAGTATGAAAAAAAATATTTTCTTCCCTTGTACCCTCGCTTACTGAGCTCATTTTCCACTAATAACTAATCATCTCATTTTTTTCTCTATATAATAACGTCCACCATAATAATCACCATACACCAAACAGGCAACTTCTCCTTGCATTCTTTGCCGAAGAGGGACCTCTGCTGGTCAACCTTTCAAACTACTCTGACACGGAGAAGGGGGTGACGCTTTTGCTTTTACTCTTTCAGGATGAAGCACCCCGAGAAAGCAAAAGAGAAACAACAAGAGATGGTTCTCAACTGCACCGGTCAAGCAGAAAAGCTCGAGGAGCGCTCGTCTGCACAAAACGAGCCCTAGCTGTCTCGAAACATGTTGGAACTCGTCCATGACGGGAATAACGGTTTTGGAAGAAAGCGGAAGGAAATCATGAGGATGAAGTCATGAATGCCTCCACCGAATAATGGTGGCAAACATTTTGCGTGGTTGCACGCAAAGCACTTAAATATGTCACTTTGCTGGCTCTCGTTGTCCCACTTTGCAATGTCTGCTGGCATGCCTGAATTGTTTGTGGAAATCCTTTTGACAGGGTCCCCCTCCGCCCCTCCCTTTTTCAAGTCCGCCGTAAATCCATCATCTCCATCCTGCCTTTCAGCACAAGCACATACTGCACTGACCGAAATGTTGACATGTTTCATATTTAGCCGATGTACTCTTTATGAGCCTGCGCTGGGACGTGAGCGTCGAAGCAAAACGGTCCACCGAAATAAAGTCACACAATAGATTTCTGGTGTAGCATATTGTCCAGATTTGTCTTTTGTCATTTTGAATTGTTATTGTATTTTCAAGATGCGCAACACAATTAAATCTAAGAAGCACTTCAGACGTCTCATTTGCTTTTATTTGACATCCAAGTTTCTCCTGATTGCGTAGAGATGAAATGAATTGCAGCAGAAGAACATTTGGGCCTACCGGGCCGTCTTCAGATCCACCGAGCCTTCCCACATTTACAACGGCGTTTTCCATTGATCAGAAAGGAAAGAGAAGAGTGGCTCACTATGGGCAGCTTGTGACTCAAGTGCCTCGATTACTCACGTTCCTTTTGTCCTGCTCTCCCCCGCAGCCTCTTGCACTTTGAAAAGCTCTTTACACTTTAAGTTTTTAATTCTGGGGCTCATTTTTTTACAAGTGGCCCTCCACAAGTGGGTCCGCCTACAACATGCTGCTTTTTATGGGTGAGCGAGAAAAAAAGTCAGCAGGTTTGAGAGCAGAAAGGAAAAATGAATTGCTTGAAATATTGATTGACATTTGGGGTGAATTTACAGGCTTCTTTATCAATACCCGGATGGATGCCGCCCATTCCGTTGCATCTTAACAAGCAGGCGGAAGGTCCGACGTGAAAAGAAAGGAAATAGAAAAGTACACGAGGTGTGAGCAAAAGCTGAGAAGAAACCAAAGCGTGCATTCCCATCGTTGGCACCTCAATTTGTGTCTGGGCCGTTTTTTTTTGTTTTCTGAAGCCTGCGTAGTTCATGAAAAGTGCACGGCTGCTTGCGATTGTGTGACTGCTCCTTTTCTTCTTGCGTCCTACTGTTTTGCCCCCTGCCTGGCTTCTCACTCGCCACTCATTCTTTTATTCACCTCTCACCTTTCTTGAGTAACACCCGTTATACTTTTGCTTCCTCTGCAGTCGCAGTTGAGCATGCTTGACATATTTATGACATAAGGTCAAGTTCAGTCAATCAAACGTGGGTCACCTTCATACCGACAAATTTTTGCTAGCTTAATGCTAATGCTCAATGCAAAAACACCATAGATGGGATAATGAAACTATCATTGAGGTTTGAGGGAGGAGTAAGACAATTAAATAGATGCCAACTGTTAGCTTGTGTGTCTATCAAGCGTGGGTCACCTTCATAACCGACAAATCTTTGCTAGCTTAATGCTAACGCACAATGCAAAAACACCATAGATGGGTTAATGAAACTATCATTGAGGTTTGAGGTAGGAGTAAGACAATCAAATAGATGCCAACTGTTAGCTTGTGTGTCTATGGTATTTCCTATTGGATGTTATCATTCATCCATGATCAGCGAGCTCTTTTTTCAATGAATTGTGCACTATTTTCTAAAATTCCGCTTGAAGCAAAGTGAGTCGAGTTAAGTCACCAGCCAGTACACGTTACTTGACGATGGCTCCATCTCCAGAAACTTGGAAGCCGGGCCGCTCGAAGCTCAAGGCATACGTGATGCGTTTTTAAATGATGTCGCTTGCCATTGAGGGAAAAGCAAGCAAGCACGCGTCGGTTTCTGTGGCACAGCTGCAGGCCTGCGTGGTAACAAAATCGTGACACGATGATGCAACACAAGGCTAATGAGGACAAAGGAGCCCAGAGAAACAGCAACGGAGAGCAAAGCGGAGACAGCTAATGATGCGCTCAGACAAAATGCAAAGTTGGGTGAGAGGATGAAAGCAAAAAGCAGATAAGTGGAAAGTTGCCCATCGTTTGTCTTCAGAAATTAGATTTGCTTTCCCCAATGTTCTCAACGGGCCACGATGAAAGGTCAGTCAAATTATGTTCACTCAATCAAAGACAACGGCCGTTGCAGTTTTGGTATCAGCAAGAGCGACGAGTTGAGCCCATTTCCCTTTTTATTTATTTTTTTGTTCAATACAACATCAAGGCGCAGATGAAGAAACCCCTGCTTAGCATCAAAGAACGATTAGCCAAGTGGAGGCGGGACAGGCTCCACAAGCATGTTCAAAACTGTTCAGTGACTCATCCGGCGAGGCCCATAACAACAAAGATGGCGGTAAAGAACCACAGCCAGGTTGCTTTCAAGCTGGGGGCGTGTCCTTTGGTATCAGAATCCTGGCAGCCTCTGGCATTGTTGTCGGGCTTGGCGCTTCGGGGGTTTCCCTCAAAATGGACCGGCAGACACTGGTTCTCCAGCTCCTCGCAGGCCAGGATCAGATGTTTGCTTTCCCGCAGCACGTTCTTGATGCCACAAGTCCCCAGGTCGCTCCTCACCGTGACGAAAGAGAAGCGCTCCCGGCTGATGCAGAGGTTCTCTTGGAAGATCTGGCCCCCTCTGCTGGAGCACACCGCCCTTACCCTGTCCAGGTCTTTGGGGTCCAGAAAGGACTGGGTGGGTCTATCGCAGCCGCCGTTGTTCTTGATGTAGCTCATCCACTCGGAAGCGTCAAGAGAAGCGGGCAGGCCCGAGCGGACGTGACGCTTGACAAACGTGTTGTAGCCGTTGTTCCATTTAGATCGCTGGCAGGGAGCGTCGTTGCGCGCAAGTGTCCGATGGGCCGACAGGACGCAAGCGGCCAGCATCAGCGCCAAGCCCGCGGCGGCCATGACCAGAGAAACTCTTTCACTCGCGTCCAGGCAGAGGCCACGCTGGGTTTTCACAACCTCCTGCAAAAGGGCGGCGCTCTGTCTCAGCTTGCCGCAGCCCCGCACGAGTCAACAGCTGTCTGTCTCTCCGCTCTGCATAAAAGCAAAACAACCACAGAAAAATCTCCACACTTTTTTTTTTTAGCAAAAGAAAAAGTTCCGGCTGAGCTGAAAACTGCCCTGAAATTTACAAATGTGGGACCTTTTCCGTCGAGTGTGATTTTCGTCTTTGCGTGTGAGAGGGACGGGGGGGAGGGACTTACTGGCAGCACACAGCGCTCGCTGCCATACGCAACTCTGGCCTTCCACTTGGCAGAAGTGCGCTCGTGGCTAGACGGCGGGGATCCCTTTACATCCAAAAATAGCAGCTCAAGGTCCAGCGTGCCGCATGTTGCTGATGACGTTGTGTTTGTCCACATACGAGATCAACGAAAGACACGACGGGAGTCCCAAAAATCCACATCATTGACAACCTTAGTCGCGGCGTTTTTTGTGCACCCTCTCTTGCCCCACATTATGCCACTTGATCTCCAAACCACTCTTGGAGGAGTTCGAGACCCTGCTCGCCCTCCCCCAGTGGTCCATGTGTAAATCACACAACAAAGATACAGTCAGTCATGGTTGCTGCCAGGAAATTGAGTCCAGTGGTTTCCTAGGAGGCCAAAAGGTCACTGATAATGACTTCCAGGAGTTGGCAAGATAGGCAAGGTCAAGTTCACATCTGCCTTGTCGGCTTGAGCGCTTTCATTTGAGGTCATCGGCACCATAAAGTGAAGAATGGCGGCAAAGTGTGACTTTAGAAGCAGCTACGGGACACCTTGATGGAGAACTTCCACGACTTTGGTTCTCTGACGGTCGTTCGTTCTGGGCTGGACTTGTCCACATTGTGTGAAGGGGAACTTACGTGATACTCTGCAGAGGGCTGGGAATAGGAAACGATATGCTGCACGAGAGGAAAAAGAGGAAGATTGGAAGCTCCACAATGTTTTTCCACACTCTCAGTTTACAACATGACCTCATGAGAAAGTTCAAAAGGTGAAGCGCCGCACCGCTTCGGCGTGTTTGACTTCGACCATTTTCCAGCAACGTGCTAAAGCTCCACGAGCATTTGCGCTGACATGAGCAAATTTCTGTTGGCCTGCTGGGTGAGAAGGTCGTGGACAGTATGATGCTCACACGTTTTCTCTCACTTTGTCAAGTGGCTCCATGACAAGAACTTTCTCATTATGAAGTGATCTCATTTCCACTGGCCTCAAACCTCATAACATTCAAGCCAGTCCGGCCAAAAAGACCTCGTCCGGGGTTTCCAATGCTCTCCCTCTTTTTAGATTTCAGATCAGGGTGCGCCCCCCCCCCCCCCCTTCGCTTTTGCCCTCCTCGACGTGCTTGAGGAATGTGTCCGAGTGGCACAAAAGAACAAAGGCCAGATGGGGAGGGGGGACGAAAAGCGTCCGGGGAGAAAGTTGTATGAGGTGAAGGCAAGGAGAGAGGAGAGAAAGGTTGAGGGGTGCAGCTCACGGCTGAGTGCGCCTGAATGCCGAGCGGCCCTTTGTCATGTTGCGCCGACATGTAGCGTCACACACACATTGCGCAGCTCTTCATCACACACTCGCCGTCTGCTTCACGGTCATGTGACTCTTCCCCGACGCCAACATTTGTATTCATTTCAGTCATCTTCAAAGCTCGAGCGTCACTTTGGGAGTCCTGCCTGTGTGAGGGAGCGCCGCAGCAAACAAGCTGCATGAGTGAGATGGAAATAGAGTCATCAAAGCGCTCCGTAGAAGCAAAGCGAGGCCTTGAGGTCTTTCGTCCCACAAAGTTGCCCCTGAGACTAGACAGAAAGCAGCTAAGTTTCCCAAAAGAAACTCAAATGTTCAACTACGGTTGCCTTAACAACAGCTCACGAGCTTCATGCTATGGAAAATCCTATTAGCGAGCTAACGGTTAGCATTAATGGTTACAGTTATATTTGAGGGGGGAAGCGATTGAAATATAAATTGTAACAACAACACCGGAACACCAAAGTTGTAACATTAAGGTGTTAGTCATACTGGTACAAAAACGTTGTCATGTTACAGTGCCGACATTGTATTTTTCCTGTGCCAATGCCAAACATTTTGATTTTTGAAATGAGGACATCCATCTACATTCTCTCCTACCATGTTTTCGAAACGCTGTTGTAATTTTACATCTTTTAATCTTGCAGTATCTTGGATAAGTCTAATTTGTATGCCCCTCGCTCTTTTGCGCTCTTTCGCCGTTTTTGGGCAATCCGCGCAAGTTGAGATGCTACCGCCTCGCGCAAAGCAAAAGGTGGCGCAGTTTGGACGCGCGTAAAGGCGCGTGACTTCAATTATCCAATTATCCATGTGTAATTCTTCTTTATTGCGCTTTGCGTGTGTGGACTGACACGGAGCGAGAGTATATTTGTAGCGGGGAGCCACGCCACGACAGTAACCCCCTCGAGCGGTCGCCCAGGTTACCGCGCGCTAATTCGCCATGCAGCGGAGCGGATGGGATCATCCATCAAGAGTCAATGGTTAACGTCGGCTTTGAATCGGCGCCATCCATCATGGGCGGCCTGCGTGCGCGCCCGCGTGCGTGGTCTAACTACCTCCCACACCGCTGACCCTGCCCCCCCCCCCCACACCCCCCTCGCGTCTCTTCCGTTCACGCAGCGGGGGAAAGGCAAAGGAAAGCTATCGGCAACCTGCGCCGATCCCATCTCTTTTTTTTTTTTTTTTTTAAATGTCCTCTTCCAGCACCTCCCAGTGACCCCGCCTCCCCTTTAAACGGATATTCCATCGTGCCGGCCAGAAGCTGTATCCCATTACCGGCGCCTTTATTTTTATGGCGGCAGCATTAAGATCGTGGGCGATGAACTTGGCCCCAGTGAAGTAGTCAAGCAGGCTGCCACCGACTTGCACTAGCTGGAAATCATGCTCACCACATCCACACCTAACGTCACCGTAACATCCCATCCAGACAAAAAAGAGGAAAGCGCCTCCAAACATGGTGCCTACAGGGGGCGTAATTCTATAAATGTACGGTACGTGGATCCACGCCGATAATCTGGTTGTCCAAAGGGGTGTGGATTGACTATTAATGGGCGGGGACATGCCTCTCCACGAGTATGCCCCTTTCCGCGGCGCAATTACATTTCATTTGCGCAGGCACACACACACACGCGGTCAGGGGCAATACCAGTGAAGTCCAGGACCAGGACCAGGAAAGAACAGAAGAGTACGAGCGAGTCTCAGTCGAGGTGCGCAACGCAGCATCGCTACAAGAGGACCACAAACAAGTTGCCATCTGAGCCCAAAGACCAACATGGAGCGAAAAATCCCGGACTTTTCCGGCACTTGGGAGATGAAAAGTTCGGAGAACTTTGAGGAACTCTTAAAAGTGTTGGGTGAGTGATGCAAATTTACCCCACTTCCGCCGCACTTCTTCTTTTCTTTTGTTTTTGTAGGTTACATCTCCTGTCTGTGCACCGGCCTCTATTACGCACAGGCAGGGGGTCTTTGTCATTCTGCAGACGCTCCAAAATTCAAGTGCCTTGGCCCCAGGCCAGCGTCACTAAGCCCCTTCACCCCACTCCCGCCCCCGTTTGGGCTGCCATAACACAAAAGAGACAAACGGCGGCACATCTGCCTGTGGCGCAGCACACGCATTGTGTGCGTGCGTGCGCGCGCGCGTCGCTCGTCAATAAGCAGGCCGGGACGCGGGTACAGTGCGCGACGCTCTAGGATCGGCCTGATCCAAAGCGACAGTCAGGAACGGCGAGGCGGGGGCACCTGCTGGTCGCAAGCTTTTGGCTCCCATGTCAAAACATTTGCATTGTTTGCACTTTTCATTTGAAATATAGTCATGCTCTCCTATACACAGGGATGTAAAAGTTACCTAATATTTTGACCAGATGAAAGATTAAATCCATTCTTTTAATCATGGTTAGTCACATCCCTAAACATATTTGGTATCTGTTGAAGGTGATTTGATTTACTAAAGCAAATGAATGAGCACCAGCGGCTGTATGCATCCTTCCTCCACCTAAACCACTTTTTGCTTTAAATGAGCCCTCAGTTCTGAGCTCCCATGTAGTCGTAACCCAAACGCTGTTCTAAGCCAAATGGCAATTTGACCCTTGACTTGTGGCCTCGCAAATCTCAATCAGCACGTGCGTTTAAGCTACTCACGGTGACCCCATCTCCATCTGGTGGCGAAGCGCAGCTGGATGCGACCTGTCAGCAGCCAGCAACGCAACGTTCGCCCCAACCGACCCCGTGGCTTCCTCCGCTCCCTGACCTCTGACCCCAAAGCTCAGTCAGCGGGCGAACACGCCCCGGCTAGGCCTGATATGGTCGCGTTGGAGCCTTTTGGTTGCCTCAAAGTCAGCTGGGATGGCAGTCACTTGAGAAGCGTCAACTAAAATATTGTAAAAGTATCATGGCGAGGGAACAAGAAGATGTCATCACATTTTTTCCTCTTTGCTGTCACTTCTGTGGCGGTACCACAAAAATATTTTAAAAGAGTGTCGGTAATTCTGGCAGTGATTTTCAAAATTTGGTACATGGCTCTCTCTAGTGGTATGCCAACTGTTCAAGCTTATTTTTTGGTTTACAATGTAAAAAATTAAACAGTTTTTGCATCATGAGTATATGCTTCAATCTAATTTATTGCGCTGCTCTTTCTGGTGTGCCTGCCTTGGCCACCAGGGAGCAGTATAACAGTTGATGATGACTTCTACTAAGATGCTGTAATTTTTGGACAAGGAGTAGAATCATTGCCTTTGAATATTGGTACATTATCAATCTACGTATAATTTCAACGTTTGTGTTCAAATGTCAGTTCTAAAGTGTACAAAGATGGATCATAACGGCTAACCGAAATAGCATTTTGCATTGTTAACATAAAGCAAAGCAGATTTTCCAAAGGCCACAATGTATCATTCTCTTCATTTTAAGTTTACCTTGACAGTTGGGAGTAACAGTAAACATCTTGAAGTTGCTATTTAAACATTTCAAAGTCACAATTATTCACTATTTGCAAAAGGGTTGCTTATCATGAAGAAAGTTGAGTTCACTGCCAGCACAGGCGCACACGTCTCAAGTTTGTACTCCCAAGTCAAAGCAAAAATAAAAAATTGAATATAAAGGTGCTCAAAACTACTCAAGCACGGACGAGACAAAAGAGACAACGGCTGCACTGTACGACGTGCTGCCGCCTTGCCAACCGCTGCGCATTTCTTGTTGCATATATATTTACTCTCGCTGACAGGTGGGAATGCGTGTCAGGTGGGAAACTCAACTGGAAGGCGGGCACACACAATACTCACATTTGACTCCGGTAAAAGTAAACAGTAGTCTTCCAAATATTCCAAGTATTCAATGAAAAAAAAAAGAAAATATTTTTTGGAATAAAATTGTCGATTTAAAAAGCCCTATTTAATGTTCAATTGCAGATGTCGGATCACAGTTAACTCAGCTCTGACATTTGGTGGCCATCAACCGGAGTCACACAATAGTCGTCTATTTTCTCAAGTCCGCGTTCGCCTTTGTAGGCGTCTCATTGAGTTGCACTCACAAGTATTTACTCGGCGGCTTTTTACCTTTGTCTGAACCCAAGTTTCGAAATCACCATGACTCAAGTCTTCAGGAAAAATAAGACAGTGGTGACATGTGGGAATAATGTCCAAAGTATGTATCAACAACAACAACAAAAATCCTCAAAGTGAAAAAGTAAACAAAACTCTCACCACTAACAAGAAGCTTGATAAGAAGACCTGATTCACACTTGAAACAGGCAAAACAAAGTGAGGTGAACACAAGGCGCACCTGTGCAAGACAGGAGAGGCTGGAGAAAGCTGATCGGTTGACGTGAGGAACACGCCTGATGAGAACAAAGTCAACAGAAGTAGTCGATGAGATTGGCATTCAAGCTGCTTGTTTGGAAACATTTGTCACATTCAGCCCGCCTGTATTTTCTTCTCGTCGGTTATCTGTCACTATTAGTATTTGTTTGTTGGCCATGTTGGGGTTTGAAATGGGAAAGAACAAGATTTCCCAAAAGAGGAAGTGCGCTCGCAATGAGCACTGCAACCTGAGTATGACACACTTGATTTGGAAAATCCAATGATGGCATTTTTCTATGATATTGTTTGATTAAAAAAAAAAAAAAAAACAGTCTCAAATGTTTGCTACCACGTGTGCTGCAGGTGTGAACGTGATGCTGCGTAAAATTGCGGTGAAGGCGGCGTCCAAGCCTTTGGTGGAGATCACGCAGGATGGCGAGACTCTGTCCATCAAGACCTCCACCACGGTCCGAACAACCCACATCACCTTCACCGTGGGACAGGAGTTCAACGAGAGCACAGTGGACGGCCGGCCTTGCACGGTATGCCCCGGAACATTCCCCGCAACATTGCCCAACGCATCGTACCAATGCTCTTGTTTATTTCTCTCGCCGCTCAGAGTTTTCCACGTTGGGAGACGGACATCAAGATCAGCTGCGAGCAGACCCTGCAGAAAGGGGAGGGGCCTAAAACCTCCTGGACCCGAGAGATAACCAACGACGGCAAACTCGTGCTGGTAAAGAGAGACAGAGAAGAAAAACACTTTCTGGCGGGAATCGAACCGTTTGTGGTGTCTCTTTGCAGACCATGCGAGCAGATGACGTGGTGTGCACCAGAGTTTACGAGCGCCAGTGAACAAGAGCACTTCTCACGTCCCTGTGATGCCTTCAATTGAATTTGTTCCAATTCTCCAATCTTGGCCCGTTGAAATGAATGAAGATGCCATGGAACTGCTCCAACGTCCTGCCCAAAATATTTTTTTTCCTGTTGCTTGTTTGTTTTTGTTTTTTGCTACTCTTGAATATTGTACATTATACAAACAAAGTCAAATGTAAACTTCAAATTGGCGGGTAAATTGAATCTCTTCCCACAAACTGATCAATTAATTGTTTTCAATATAGAGGATAAAGACTACATGCGTACTTTTCGCTTTTGTGTTTTAGCTTGAAAAATCACCAGCATCAACGCTAATGCTAGCATGTCAACGATATTTTTTATTCATGCTAATTCAAGCCTTAAGCGAGCAGTTTGTTTTTCAATTTGCTTGCTGTTGGATGGCAAACTTCTTAAGTGTGCTCGTTGATATTTGAAGGCTCGGATTCACTCTCGTGTCTTCGCCTGCGCTCTGACCATTTTTCCTGGCGCTTGTGAAAATGTTCCCCGTTTGAAATACAGAAATAGTTGTATGACAGATGTGCGGCTTTTATTTGCTGCGTATGCGTTTCCAATTTTTGTCAACGATCTCCCCTGTTTTTTTTTTTTGCCCCCGACTGATCTTTTCATTTGGTATTTATTAGCACAAGTTGTTACTTTACGTTTCACTTCTACCACATTCAATCCTATGAAGCAACGTTTCCGATGGGAAAACAATAAATCAGCAACTTTGACTTAATATTGAAGTGCTTGCAGAATTTGTGTAGATGGGACCGAGGTCGCTATTTTGTTTTGGGCTTTGGCTCAGCTGTGTGCAACTCGAATAACTTGTCTGTGCCCCCGTTTACACTCTGTCAATCATCTCGTTGCCACATTCCCTCGAACCTTCTCCCTTGACGTGTTCCAGGTAGGCAAATATTTCCATTACCCCCACCCCCCTTTCCACCCCATCTGCCGTCTTCATACAGAGTAGCGCCCTCAAGACCCTGTCCAACGTACAGCGGTGCAATTTCAGAGCTGCCAGCTAGAACGAATGGAGTTGAGCTCAGGCAGTGGAACAAGCTAAACTATAAAACATCTTGCCATGATCTCATTTTGACAGAAAGAGGAGCGGAAGCAGCTATTTGGGGAACTCAGCCAATGGAAGAAGCCACTTCTTGACTTGCGCATTAACAATAGTTGAAGTCACCCAAAATGTAAAACAAAAATCGTGCTAACCTTCATGCACCCTCCATGGACACAAAAGCGCTGAAGACTCTTCAAAGAAAAAACAATCTGTTCAATGTTCTTGAAAACATTGCTTGGACTCAGAAGAGTTTTTCTGGTGGTTTCACTTCAATCCATTGATGCCTCAGAAGGAATTTTTTTGGTCATTGGAACTTCCACTTAGGAAAACGTAACGAATCAAATCAAGGTACTTTATTTGAATCCATGCCAAATGGGATGAGAAAAGCTTTAGAGACACAAGTAGGGAATCTCTCGGGCGTAGAAACAGAAGTCGGGTAAGCTTCTAAGGATTGGTGACCCCTTGTCCTTTTAAGTCCCTTTCTGAACACATCCAGATGGTTGAGAGCAGACTCGACTTCAACTTGGGAGCGAGTCGACGGCCAATTAGCTGACACCGTCTTGGATATTTACCGCCGACGGCTTGTTGTCAAGCAGACAAAGCAAATTGTACTAACAACGACTTGCGAGCAACAACTGAGCAACAATGAACCCGCCAATGGGTTACTTGGCAACCGCCTGGTTGCCAAGCCGTGAGCGCCTTTCTCAAACTTTATCGCCAAGTGACTTCATGGAAGTGGAAATCTCTTTTTGGGGGAACTCCTTGGTCAAGTGGTCAATGAGCCGAGATTAGGCGGGCGTGGCGGCGGTGGCAGGAAATGCCGAGAGGATTACAAAGCATTGCCGATTGACAGCAGATGTGCTTAACGAGGAGAGGAGAGCAAAGCGGGCTGGGAAGAAAGATGGCCGCTTCGCTTAGACGTCTCATGACTTGCGAGCGGGTTGTTAGTCAGGAATTTAGTGATGCTAAAACAGCTTCTTGCAAACTATCTTGCTTTTTTGCCCTCCAGCTGTGTGCAGATACAGTGTGACCCCAATAAAGCCCCCCCCCTCAACCCCCTTGTACCTCCTGCCCTAATAAAAGGGATAAATAACTAGCCCTCCCGAGCTGTTTATTACCCCCCGGGGCACTTAAAAGCAGCTGTCACGTCTCTCTTCAAAACGCCTTTCCTTACACCGGACACACAAAGCTAAACAAAAACACACACGCACGCCCAAGCTCTTCACACGAATGACATCAAACGCTTGCGATCGGCTCGTAAAACAACCAAAAGGTGACCGGACGGCATGTTGTGCCACAACCTGGCAAAATTACACAAATACAGATTTGTGAGGGAGACAAATGTTTATCCATGGCATCAAGCAAGGTCGGGAGAAGAGCAACAAAGTTAGTTGTATGTGCTCAGGAAGGGGCGGAGTCGAGCGAGGCAGAGGACTGCGGACACCTCCGTATACTTGAGGATGTGTCACATGAGACAAGGCTGGTGACTAGTGAGTTAACCGAAGCAAAAATTGCAACACGGGTCAACAGCAATCTGGGAAAGAAGTGGGAGGGCACCTGAAGCAAGGCCCTGCGGAAACACACGAGAGCAACATGATGGGACGAGGAAGGGGGCGGGGCTCTTTTCTTTCTTCGCCATGTTCCCAATGCCTGGAATAATACAAACAAAGTCATCATATTATAAACTGTTTTTTGAAAAGTTTAGAACAAATTAATTGCGTTTCTAATCATTCCATTGGAGAACGACGATCTGAGATACAAATATTTGAAGTCGCCAGGACAAATGAAACTCTTTTAATGTGTAAACACACGAGATGAGAAATTTGTTTTGATCTTAATAATTACTAGCGTGCAGCTCCACTTTAGAAATACAGAACAATCAGTGCCTAGCAATAAACCAACTTCTTTACGAGGAAAAAAAAAACTCCACAAAAGACGATCAGAGAGTTTGAGTCAACCCGAAGGAGGTGGAATGATCTTTTTGAAACTTCCTTACATGGTGACTCATCCGCTTTTGGATCAGCAGATCTCATCAAATGAGAGCACCGTTTATCAAAAGCGGTATGACTACTACCCTGGTATGACCTCCCACTGCCCCCTCCTCCCCTCCCCCTTCTCGCGTGAGACAATGCTCTTACAGTAGGCTTGTCTTGAACTCGTTCTCTGTAGCGATGATGAATGTCCCGATGATCGGTGTAATTAGCGACCCTGGAAGCAAGTGACGACAGGAGACGGAGAGACGAATCAGTTTCCTCCACATTCACGAAGGTGACCTCGTCCCGCCCCACCACGTATGATGTTGGATTCCCGCTTCCATGAGCTCTAACATGCCCTCCCCGCCCCCGTCCTGTCCTTTCCTCTTTTGACTAATTCCAGATGACGAGAGCATCTGGTGCATAGCTGAGGTGCTCGCAGAAGACCGACGTGGCCAAGCGTGGCTGGATGAGGCACACCTTGTAAAAGTGGAAACATCCAAACTAAAAGGCTGTCGCACCTTTGAAGGAGTACTTAAACATTCACTCGAGTTTGCAGAATCTGTAAGGTCTGGAAGGTTCTCCCAAGAAAACCTGGATTTGAGATGAATTGAAAGGCATTTTGGAAAAAGCACGATCGAGAAACAAAAGTTAGTGATTGGAGAAATGAGATAGTGCCCATTGACGGACAACCTCCTCGTCTGTTAACGCTTGACTGTCATCAGCTTGTCTCGCGCACAAGCGCTCGGAGCGGATGATATGTAACACGCAGGTGTTGGATGGTCTTTTACAGAAATCCGTCTCCGCCGCCAGGTCGGACATTGATTTACGTTTGTATTAAAAATAAATATCCCACCGACGTGGCAACTCCCGCTGGCCACTCAGCATTCTGTTTATTTTGTTGAGTACCCCTGTTTGTGGAAAACAGAAAGTGGCTCCCCTCTTTTCCATCGAGCTCTTAAGACACACATAAGCGAGTTCATCCACCAAGTTGGCACAAATCCATCAGCAACAAATTACGGGCAAGAAAAATGATGACTCTGACATCAGGTGACTATCATGAGGCAAACGGGAGGAAACGAGCCCAGGCTCATCTTACTAGTGAGAGAAAATAGGATAAATAGAGGCCAGCTCAGATCCAAGATAGGCTTAGAACAGCTGCAGCGCCCTCAAGTGGACAAAATGGCAACTCATGGCCACAAGAAAACACCAGACCACCGCACGGTTACCACAACAACCAAAAAACACTCAGAGGATGACGACTTTCACGAATTGGGAGAACGACAAACTTTCTGACTAACTTGGATGTGAGACATCCCACGAAGTAAAAAAAAAAAACTCCTCAATCCTCAAGCCAATCCTCTATCGCCCTTTCAAGACAACGTTTTTGTTCACGTCTCTCGTGTGCCACCGTCGGCACGAAATGACCAATTCCTGAACGTTAACTCTTGTGTGACGTCAAGTGAAAAGTCAGCAAACCAATCAATTGTTATCAAATTCATTGCGGAGGTACAAAAGCTAAATCACGGCCCAACACTGCAACTGTCCGAATACTTTTGGACCAAACTTTAGGCCACGCTATACCGCTTATATCCGGCAGATGGCGGAAACGTCATATGCTATTTTTGTCAGCGACTGCAATTCTATCCGACTCGCGGTAAATCAGGGGATGGATGGTTGGAAGGAGGGAAGATTAGTGGAGAGAGAAAGAAAATGACAGCTAGATAATCTAGTTCCAAATTGGGGTTACCGGGTTGTTTATAAACCTCCCATTTTCAGTTTCCCAGGAGATATATCACCAACCCATTTTTTTTTTAAACAACTACTGTATACTTAAGCAAGCCGCAAATGACGAAAGCATGGCAAACCAGTCTTCCAGCGAGAGGGGGAGAGAACGAGGGAGGGGGGGGGGTAGTGTAAGAGAGAGTGAGCCGTTGGCTCAAACTTACTTAATAGAACAGACGCTGTGCGCTTTGGACGACGGCGCGCGCTGGATGTGAGGAGGGCATGATGAATGCGCGCTTTCATTGCCCCCGAAAGTGAACCGCAACAGGTTAAAGTCGGAACTGCAGCGCGCACCAAGGGGGTTGCCTCGTTGTAGTGCACGTGCGCGCGCGCATTCCCCACAAACCATTCTGGGCAAGAGGAGCATGGCCCGGCGGACCTGTTGAGTGGCCGATCCGACGCACACTTGTGGATCGAGAGGCGCGCTCCAAAGGAACAACGGCCACTTCTCGCTTCGTCATGATTTAATCACTTTTAGCCGATGCCGCTTATTGGATACAACTTCATTGCTGACACCCAACGCCGAACTGAAATCTCCGCCGAGATGCCACTGCAGCACAATTTCATTGGAATCGACGCATCTCTGCACTGACGACACCACCAAAAGGGTTTATCGTTTCTTCAACAAGCTAGGGAGACAAAAAACAAAACTACACAAACAACAAACCTACATTGTGGGAGTCTGATTGGCTGTTCTAGATGGAGCTGCGGGCATACCTGCTGTGCATCTTCCTTCTTAAAGGTAACGGCCAGCTTTCATTCATATTTCTCTTCCAATATGCGTATGGCTCATTTTCATTTAATTTCATCAGTCAAGAAGCGGTTAATCTCTTTACCGTTACGCAAAAAATGCTCTTAGTGGACTACCAAGTCAATGTCAATTGGTTTTGGTGTCTAAAACCTTGAATCATGAACCTTTTGAGTACAGGACTATCTCAGTATGGTTGTTTCAGCGTGAAAAAAAAAAATCAGGATGGCATATGATATGAGCATGAACTGTTTTTCTTATATTTTTACTTTTCTCCTGATCAAAATGACCTCAATGCAATTTTACTTTGATTCCTGCGTGTCTATTGGATCCGATTGTTATCAAGTATTGCATTCATTGCTTCTGTTAGTGTTTTGCCAACCTGCGCTTTAAGTGTTCTCGCATGTGTGTGTGTGTGTGTGTGTGTGTGTGTGTGTGTGTGTGTGTGTGTGTGTGTCATACAGCAGCATGTAGGTGAGCAAGTATGCGTGTCATGTTAATGCTTTCAACAGAGCTGCCGTGATGCTCACAGCAGCCGCGCTCTGTTTTCCTGTACGTGCGCAGCCATTCATAAATTCTGCTCGTTTTAATCGAGCTGACTTTTATTCCCACGCACGCCGAACCTCTTTCCACCCCCGTATCCCCGCGAGGCGGTGACGGATGAGAATGAAATGATCAAGATAATGGAGAGACAATCTGCGGTGGAACAGGAAATCCAATCAAGGAATCCAACACCTCACCGGGCCTTCAGTTAAAAGGGAGAGAAGGTGAAGAAAGAGGCGAGCGCCAGAGTACAAGCCCCTCAACAAGCAGACTGCATCCCATACAGGCCATATTCGAAAATGTCGTCAGCCATGAAAACAGATCCCTTCTTTTGGTGTTTCATCAAAATGCTCGCAAGCGTCCAAACACATTCACATCAAGCTCAACGCACGCAAGTAATTACACGCACTCAGACAGCCAGAGCTGAACGTGCGGTTAAGAATCTGGACACGCTTTGACTCGATAAATGTTTGCAGCCAGTCGTCATGGCGATGGGTGGTCAAGACAGGCCGCGGTACAATGTCATATATATAAACGGGAACGAGGGGGGGGGGGTCTATAAGGCGTGGGTGAGGGGGGTCTTGTGGTCTGCAGACAAAAAAAAAGAGGCCATTTATGGTTTTGGAAGAGGAGGATCAAGGAGACGAGAAGGAATCTTATTGTGGAGAGTCGGGCGTGGATGCTCGCGGCCACAAGAAAAGAATCCAAGGCAACGACCTGTTCAAAAATAACCCAAAGGCCCATAAAGGAAAGATTCGGCACTGGCGTTCCGAAAGCTTCGGAACATCTGCGTGGAATCAATAAGGATGGTCGCGACCCGTCCAAGTTGCTCGAGGTTTGGACGAGTACAAGCAGCGCCACTTGGAAGCCAAACGCTGCTGGCCCACAAACGCATTCGACTCAACGAGGAAGAAAAACAGCCCGGCGGCGGGTGAGCAAGCGCGACAAGAACGACACGCGATGGCCGCATCTCCGGTTTTGCCCGCCTGGTTAGAATTTGTGGGTATGCCGGCGACTTTATTGCCATCGCTCGTTCGTGAGCTGCACACTCAAGTCAGTCCGGTCACGAATGGACCCAGTTGCTGCAAAACCGCAAGTGACGTCAGCTCACCAGACACTTCATTAGGTACAATTTAGCTCACATGCAAGACATGTATACTGGATTAAAAAAAAAAAAAAGTCATGCATGTCAAATCCCTCATTGATTCATGCAAAAGAAAACCAAAGAGAATTCCACTCAGACGGACACCGCAAGATTCTAATGAAGAAGCCCGGCATGTTTTCCGGAGTGGGCCAGCCAGCCGACGAGCATCTTGCCGTTCGCGTTGGAATCAAAGGGCAGACTTGTGCTGCCGTCAACAGGGTGCTCACTATGCTCCTCACTCCAACACGCCTTTCCTTCCTCACCTCTGGACTGAACTCCCTTTCAGCCCTGCTAGCCGTATGCCGCCGCTGTTTATTTCCTTTTCACTGGCTCCCTCGTCCTCCCGGTTGCCAGTCCATGTTCCTTAAAACCGAAACAAAAATATAGTATAGCGGGCTCTAGTCTGATGTGTTATTTGCATCAAGTGCATCATCGTACGTACATCGGGGAAAATTGGCAAAATCGCTTTGGTTCTTTTGAAACACTCTCAACTAGGACAGCAGCCATCCAATATTTTTAGAATCGATTATTGGCTGAATAATTCGAGATCCCAACCACCTTTGGTCGATATTGATGGGAGCTCTCTTGCTTGTGCTCAATTCTGCAGGCTGGTGCCAGTGCTTCAACATTGACGTGACACATCCACGGATCTTCGGCGGTCCGGACGATGCTCTTTTCGGTTTCTCTGTGTTACAGCACGAAGCAGAGGGCGAGAAATCGTGAGCTTGCGCAGGCTAGGCTGTGGTGCGCTGCTTTTTTTGCCGCTAACTGACCTTGCGAATGATCACCCCCGCAGAATGCTGGTGGGTGCTCCTTGGGACGGGCGGCCCGACAACAGGAAAGGAGACGTTTACAAATGCAGCGTGACGGAGGAGAGCAACTCCAACTGCAGCAAGTTGGATTTAGGTGAGAGCCAACATCCTCCGGTGAAGGTCCAGAACTGTCGGTCTGAGCTGTCGTTTGCATCCGTCACAGGTGATGCGGCCTTTCGGAATATTTCAAAAAACCTAAAAAACTCTCACCTGGGAATGACTCTCACGCCGGACTCACCCGACGGCCTCTTGGTACGTGCCTCCAACTCAGTTTTGAAAGCATCTACCCTGCTTCTGTTTTTAAACAAACTTTGAAGATAATTCAGACACATATGTAGAAAGAGCATAAGACAAACATTGCCATCCGTATGCACAAAAAGCAGGATTAAAGAGGATTTCACATTCAACAATCTTCAGAAATACTCAACTTGCTGTTTTTAATCTTTTTCTTTCAAATTTACACAAACAGACAAAATAGTCTTCCACCATCTAGTGGTCAACGGTGGAATTACATCAAATAAATGTGAAGAAGGACACAATTGTTCCTAAATAAATGGGGCCCAAAATCCATGAAATGGATCTGGCTGCTCTCCGAGGGCCGACTCCGAAAGCATGCGGGCGTGTAATTTGGACTCTTACCGGGTTTGACTCAGCATGTGGCATTTTGTGCCTTCAGTTAAACCGGCATGTCTTCGCACGTCTCGGAGCTGGCTCCTTTATTGTCCGTGAAAAGCTGTCGGGCGCAGTCGCCACTTGAATGTGTGCGTGTTTTTCTTGAGGCCGGCGGTCAGGTCTATAATGGGCCGGGAATGCGTCTCCGGACTTTTGTTAATAAAAGACGAACAAAAAGCCAACGCACCTCTGTTGATTTTCGTTTCCATCCCCGAAGGATCCACTTTCTGTAATAAGAGGGCAAAACATAGGACAGGATGTTTCTCCACCCCAACTTTTGACGTGAGCGCCAGCAGCGTAGTGCTTCTCCCTCACTCTTAGCTCAATTAGATCCAAATTGCCTGACTGGTCTGGTGTTCTTGTGCTGCCAAGATGACAACAATGCTCACCCCCCACCACCACCACCACTTTCTCCGTCTCTCCCGTTCTGTCCCCCAAACCGCATATTGTAATTTTTCCATGACCAACTGCCTCTCTTGCCTGCTTTTACTCACTGCCTGCCCTTATTTAGTCACTTTTTTAGCGAAACACCTCAAATGTTCGACCCAAGCAAACAAGCACCGGAATAGCTTAGCGCAGAAATCCTCCGGTCCAGACCGACATCTCGCCGGATCCGCTTGTATTATTGACATGTTTACATTATTATTGGATATGAATGTGTCAGCGGTGCATCGAGACACGAGTGTAATTTGTTGGGTGACCGCACTTTTTTGGCAGGCATGCGCGCCACTGTGGTCTCAGGAGTGCGGCACGTCCATGTTCAGCACGGGCATCTGCGCCTCCGTTGGAGACGACCTCCAGCCGCGAGAGATCATCGCTCCGACGGCTCGACGTAATCGCTAACACACGAGCACGTACATTGAGAAAGACGCAGGTAGCCGTACGTCTCTTTCTCGCAGGGTGCACGACCTACATGGACATTGTGATCGTGCTGGACGGCTCCAACAGCATCTACCCCTGGTTCGAGGTGCAGAGCTTCCTCAGCAACATCCTCAGCAAGTTCCACATCAGCCCGGACCAAATGCAGGTAAGTTTGAACAAACTTCAAATAAGAGCCCTCTACACAAGCAACAAGTCACCCAACAACAATCAATAATTTGGCAACTATCGAACATTTGGTCCAAAATATCCTTCGAGATGCTTAAAGACACTCCAGATTAAAGTTTGCTCTCAGACTAAATATTAAACAAAGAGAATGACACCTTGTGTATTACAAACAAACACACAATGTTGTTTTTATGACGGCCCTCTAGCTTAATGCTAACGTGAATGGAAAATTCCATCGACCCGCTAACGTTAACAACAATAGTCATGATTTTGGGACATTTGAATGCAGATGGTGACCCAACACTGTACAGATAATTGAGGAAAACAATACTCAGGCATATATTCTTTATCCACATCATATGACAGCAGCCTGCTGAGTTGTAGAAGTTTGTTCTTCTGCATGAGGCTCTTTGCTGGTTGTATTTGAACCCTGGGCAACAGAAAAGTGGCGGACAAGCTTTTTAGGCCAAAGCATGCACAAGAACAGAAAAGGAAGTCGGTCCATGTGGATTGCTGCTGTGACATCAAGGGGCATTTGGAGGCCAACTCAACGCGCCGAGGAGGGAGAAGGGGGGGGGGGGAAGGTTGGTTTGGGTTGTAAGAGAAACAGGCAATGTGGGGTGAAAAGGAAATTCCTCTGGTTTCCCATTGAAGTCCAAGATTCCAACAACTCGCTGTTTGCTTTAGGTGGGGGGGCGCTTGTGGTTTTCTTTATGACTTCTAGCTTATATTTTCGTCGACTACGAGTACAGTGGTGCCTTGAGATACGACTTGGATCGGTTGTGTGAATGCTCGCTCCTCTCAAATCATCTTTCCCATTGAAATGAATGGCAATGCTGTTAATTGGTCTCAGCCTTCTCCCCTAAAACAACCAAAACAGTTGTGTGTATTATGGCAAGGGAAAAAAACATCATTAATGGCAGTAATGTGCAACTCCTCTCAGTACAACACTAATATAAGTGGCTCGATGCAGGGGATAAAGAATATATGACTAAGTACATTGTCTGTCTACATGTGTTGCGATATCATCTGTCTTCAATCAATTGCTTATTGGTTTAAAGCATAGATGCTATGTAGCGTTAGCATTAAGATAGCAGACCGAAAGGTTAAGCTATGTGGTTGTTTCAAATTCACAGGCTTCTCTTTGTTTTTGATTTTTGTTTAGTGTGTCTAAACTAACTTTGAGGCACTATGTTTGGTTTCTCTTGCGTGGAGGTGGGAATCCTGCAGTACGGCGAGGTGGCGGTCCACGAGTGGTCGCTGAGAGACTACCAGAGCACACCGGAGGTGGTGGAGGCCGCCAAGAACATCAGCCGCCAGGAGGGACGGGAGACGCGCACAGCTTATGCCATCAACATGGCCTGGTAGGCCTCATCTACCACCACCAGCACCACTTTGGGCTCTTTCCAAATCATATGGTCTCATTTGGTCTCTTACTTAAGTCAGAATTTAGTAATTGTGCGCAGTCACGGCCAAACAAGCATGTTGAGTCAATGTGAGTAGAAGACATGTAAGCAGCTGCCCTCTCTCGGGTTTTCCTAAAAGATGGAATATTTCTGCCGCGAAGACAAACCCAGACGTGTTATTAATATTGGGCAAGGAACCATATTTGGTAACTTTAGAACACACTCAAATGGGACCCTCAACACCTCAAAAACAGAATCGTCTGTTTGATGTTTTCTGCCAACCAATGAATGAAGACAAATTATAGTCATAAAATCATATCCGATATTAAATACATGCTAGCTGGATGTGGTATTTACTAATGTTCCATTTATTATTTATAACAGATATATAAATAAATATAATGTATAAATGTGTAAATAAAATAAAAAATGAGATAAAATATATATTATAAAACATATATTATAAAAAATGAAATAAAACATTTTGTGGACTTCCAATTCCCCCAAAATCCTGAGCTCAAATATCGAGTCGGAAAGATGCGCAAGTATGATTAGTTGTGAATGAATATAATTGAGAAAAAAATTCACCAATCATGGAAACGCCCCCGTAACATTTGTGTGCATGTTTTCAGACTGTTTAATGATTGTGCATGTGCAAGATTTCATTTTGCTTGACCTGAACTGAATTCAAGGACTTTCCCAGCAAGGTGTTACAGATGAAGATAAGTTGATGTAGGGAAATGCTCGCTCTCATGAAATCTGATATACGCTGATAATATATTCGCAACATGCCGGCTTCTTTAATTTGCTCCAGATCACGCTCGGAAAGAAATATGCCAAAAAGGGGGCAGGGCCTGATGGCCCGCGAAGCCAAGCCTAAAGAAACAGCTTGCTATAGGCGAAAAACCACAAAGTCTTGAAACTAACCCTGCTTTTTTTTCCGTCTCTATTCCAAATCAAATTCCTGCTTTACTGGAGTCGTACATGCGCACACTCCCTCGCGCACGCAGCTAATTGGAGAGTTCCTGTTTTGTGCTCCATTTCAAATGCAACATTTGAAGAGGCGGTGAAACACTGCAGTGCAAATGTTGACACGCTTTCAAAATGTCCTTTCTGCACTTTTTCTATTGGGGGGGGCACTCGTGGGTGAGCGAAAGGACCCTGGTGGAGGGAATGCCGCCAATGGCTCCGTTGTGGTTCCGTTTTTGAAAACAGCCTCAATTGGACTCAATGAGCTTCTGCCTTCCAAGATTTCAAATTGTCCTTCGCTGCAGAGATGAGTCGTACGATCTCACAGCTCGATTTAGTTTACACATACACGTTGTTGTCATTGCGATGATCTGCGGGACATTAGTCTAAACCAATCGGGCCGGCCATGTGAGCGTCCAGCCTCCGATGTTGCCTTTGCCTGACACCCACGCGTACACAGTGGTCGGTGACAGCTGGGCGAGCGGGCGGAGTTGGCTCGACGGTAAGAAAACACCGGTGGGCGACCGGCTGCTGGCTCAGTGTGGCCGCAGGTGAGGCGGCGCCTGCTCGGCTCGGCTGCACTCTGCAGCTGTCAAAACACGCACAACCACGCATGGCTCTGTGTGTGTGTGTGTGTGTGTGTGTGTGTGTGTGTGTGTGTGTGTGTGTGTGTGTGTGTGTGTGTGTGTGTGTGTGTGTGTGTGTGTGTGTGTGTGTGTGTGTGTGTCAGCAGCGTGTGAGTGCGACTCTGTCACACGGTTTGTCAAAGTTTGCCGGCCTGCAAATGAGCTCATCTTCTGCCTCCCCCTTCTCCTCTTTTCATTTGGATGCTGTTTTGGGTGTCATCACATTTTCCTTTTACGCCTCCTCTAGTTGTATTGTTTAGTTCATACAAGGACAACTTGTGCGTTTCTGTCCGCAATGTTTCGATACAGACGGCAGGTCGCTAGCTAGCCTTTCCGCCTCACAGTTGAGACGGGGAAAAGTTGCACGTTAGGGAATTGCGCTACCCGAGAATGAACGGATGAATTTCTCTTGATACACTTTCACTCGACATCCTCACTTCTAAGTTCATTCTTTTCTCCGTACGCCATTTCTGGCTCGTCGGTCTATTGGCCTATGTAATTTGCAGACTGCTTGTTGGGGGAAGGAAACGCTTGTTTTTAACTTCTGCACTTGGGTAGGCCGACTAGCGACCACAATTTTAAATTTAGCCGGGGGCTGGAGTGACGCCTGAAAATGACTTGAGTGACGATGCTTCCCGCTCTCCCTGACACTGTGTGTGTGTGTGTGTGTGTGTGTTTGTGTGTGTGTGTGTGTGTGTGTGTGTGTGTGTGTGTGTGTGTGTGGCTTACCAAGCGTAAAGCAGGTCCCACTGAGTACAGGTTTCATGCAGACAAACAGGGTGTGGCTTCTGGTCAGTCTGTGCGTGTGAGCTTCCTCTTCATCATGCCACCATTGCATAGGAATGCACAGATGCCCTGACACACACACACACACACACACACACACACACACACACACACACACACACACACTGCCCACTTTTGAGTCAAAGCGCGGCTACGTTATTTGTGTCCAGTATGACTAATGTGTGGTCCATTAGGGATCTGCATCAGTCCTTTAAATGCAATGGCCAGGCGCTGAAATGATCCTATGGAGGGTGGGGAACCTATGAAAAAGTCTAATGTAAAGCATCAAACAAACATTTTGGGGTTTCTTACAACAGTTAATCTGAGATTTCACTTTTTAAATTGCACAAGAATCTCACTTACCCGTTTTTCCAAGATATGAGGCGTTCAGATTTTTTTTTCTGCTTTGATTTGCAAGGCCTCAGACGCTTTAATGCCACTCCCATTTCAAGTTTGCTGACAAAATGTGTCTCTCTTTGTGAGCCAAACTTCTATTTTCTACGCACGCACGACGCAGCACAGAGGCGTTTAGCGCCGAGCGAGGGGCGAGGGAGGGCGCCACCAAGGTGATGATCGTGGTGACGGACGGAGAGTCGCACGACGGCGAGGAGCTGCCTGACGCTCTGCTGGAGTGCGAGAGCAGAAACATAACCAGATACGCCATCGCTGTGAGTTTACAGTTCCACTATTTCACATGTGTTTTGAGCTATCAAGTTTCATTTCATATCCATTCAGGCATTTCACACATTGTTTGATGCAAATTGGGGAAGTGACGGCTTGGATCTGGAAATGAAGACATTTGGGCACCACCGTCCAATAAAAAGTCACGCACTATTTTAAAGAGGGATGACACATCCCTGACATTCCTCACACAGTTTGCTCCACACGCCCTCAAGATGCTGGTGACCCCTAAATAGCGTCTTCCAATCACCAAATGAACACTTTGGTCTCAGTGGCCTTGACTAAGCTCCGCCTTGCCTACGCAGCAACAGCAGATGCTTTTTGTGGGCGAAGGCCGCAAACTCCTCCCGCGGCCACGAGAGAATGAAAGCGAGTTTGTTGCCTTTTGTCGAGAAAAGCCAGACAGTCGTGTACAGTTTGTATGACCCGTATTTTGATGGGCGGGGATGATTTGAGACACGAGTGTGGTTATGAAACAAATTCAATTTGTCTCAACGCACCAAGGAGTAGAAAAGTTGGTCAGGACTGCATGACCAGGACCGCCTTTTGGTTGCCCTCGGCAACATTGCTGTTTATGCTCTCTACTAGTTTTGCATTCAAACGTGACGGTGACTTGGTCTCGATATTCCCCAGGTCCTGGGCCACTACCACCGAAGGCAGCAGAACCCCGACACCTTCATTAACGAGATCAAGTACATCGCCAGCGATCCGGACGACAAGTACTTCTTTAACGTGACCGATGAAGCGGCGCTCAACGACATCGTGGACGCTCTGGGAGACCGCATCTTCTCACTGGAAGGTGGGCGGTCGGAGCCAGGCGGTCGAGTCCATCAAAGGAAATTGTGGCAGATCTAAAAACATGGCAACTCATTTTTGACATGTTTTCAATAGGAATCGGTTTGTCTCTTAAGGATGACCCCTGAACTAGACCGAATATGATATTGAGTGACAGTAACATCAAATCATAAGAAAGTAAACACTGGACTTTAAAATGACTTCAAAGGCTGGAAAGATGAAACACGAAGTACGGCCGTGAGTACGAAAAAGTGCAAGTGCGTACCCAAAAGTCAAAGTCTGCTTTATTGTCAATTTCTTCACGTTAAGACACACAAAGAGATCAAAATTACGTTTCCCACCATCCCACGGTGAATAAATGACTGCAGCAATGTTTACATATCAGGAGTGGAAGTAGTGCTGAAAAGTGACACCAGCAAAAATATGGCAAGAAATCAGACGGCAAAGGAAAAGGGTGCGGCTTTGCTGTCACCTATGGAGTTTGAGAAAGTGCTGAAAAGGAAGGCGGAAGGGAGGGAAGGCAGGATATATCAAGCAACGAGAGGATGCCGAGCGCTGACCGTACTCTACCTCTGTGCTCTGGCTCACCCCGCAGGCACTCTGGGCAACCAGAGCTCCTTCCATATGGAGATGTCGCAGATCGGTTTCTCCACCCACATGCTGGATGTGAGTTTCACCTCGTTCTTTGCGCGTTCGCACACTGCCTGGGTCTTCATGGCTTTGTCTGGTGGCGGTGCGCTCAGGACGGGATCCTGTTTGGGATGGTGGGCGCTTACGACTGGGACGGCGGCGTGCTGAAGGAGGGCACCAACGGGAGAATCGTACCCGCCAGAGAGGCCTTCGAGAGCGAGTTCCCCCTGGAGCTGAAAAATCACGCAGCATATCTCGGTACGTTGCAGATCTAAATCGTGCTATCAGATGAGAGGAGTAATTGATTGTTTGTTAATCCCACATGATGTTGACCCCTTATTTAAGAGCGATCTTAAACCATTTTAGGGATCATCCAAAGCAAGCAATGAGTCTCATTTGGGAAACAGAGAAGATGTAAGAACATGAAATCAGCTACGTCAAAGTGGCCTTGAGTGGCTGCGTATCAGGATCTTAAAATCCACACATCTGTGCTAAAATCATTTTTCCAGTCAGTCCAAAGTGATAGTTCTTCCAGGAGTTCATATGCAAGAACCCGGCCGATGGTTTATTTGTGCAGGCTACACAGTGTCTTCTGTGCTGGTGGGCGATTGGAGGAGGTTGTATGTGGCGGGCGCACCGCGCTTCAAGCACAAAGGCAAAGTCATCTTGTTTGAGCTCAGCGACAACGCCGACGTCAACATCGTGCAGGCCCTCAATGGAGAACAGGTGCAAATCCAAGAGTGACAACGCCACCCCCTGCTGTCAGGAAACTGAAAGAACATGTCTGCCGCCCCTAGATCGGTTCCTACTATGGCAGCGAGCTGTGCGGTGTGGATGTCGATCAGGATGGAATCACTGATGTTCTCCTGGTTGCAGCACCCATGTACCTGGGCTCCGGGAACAAGGAAGCTGGAAGAGTCTACATCTACACACTCAGTGGGGTAAGACTCCACAAAAACGGGGAACACGCAATGGGTGGGATTTGAATCCCAAATTAGAACCATGAGGAGGGCATTCAAAGCACTCAACCATCGACAACTATCGTCCCCAGTTTGTATTCCATGTCCTTGCCTTTTTTTTCAGGAGGAGTTTGTCTCAAACGGTACGCTGAAATCAGACGAAAAGTCCCAAGATGCTAGGTTTGGCTACGCCATGGTCGTTGCTCCGGACCTCAACCATGACGGATTCACTGACCTACTGGTGGGTGCCCCCTTGGAAGATGACCATCGTGGGGCTGTGTACGTGTACCACGGCCAAAGTATTTACATTAACCACCGCTACAAACAGGTATTCGGCAGTCTTTATCCCCTGTGACCTCCCAAAATTACTCCAGAATTTAATCAGAGTGGTTGCTTGATTTGCAGCGTATCGCTGGGATGTCAGTGTCCCCGTCCTTGCGGTATTTTGGCCGTAGTGTCAGCGCCAGGTTGGACTTGGATGGAGACGGGCTGATCGACTTGGGGGTGGGAGCCCACGGCAGTGCCGTGCTGCTCAGGTGACCCTAAAAAAAAACAGGGACTGTCCATCAAGTAGAAGGTTTTTTCCAGCATTCATCCCCCGTTTTGCAGATCTCGAAGCATCGTGCAGATCAATGTCAGTCTGTCCTTCCAGCCGCACTCCATCAACGTCATCCAAAAGACGTGCCAGCGCGGTGGGCGAGAGTCCGCCTGCCTTGACGCCACCGCCTGTTTCACGGCCATGTCCCGCTCCCCTGGGCCGCGCAGCAATGGCTTTGGTATGTCAATTGCCACCTTTGATCCAGGTCTGCTTTCGAAAAAACCTGGCTAGATCGTTATCTTTCCCAGATTTGTGGGTAGCGGCAATGTTGGACGACAGGAAGTTGTCAGCCCGGGCGCTGTTTGATGACAGCTCCCACAGGTTGACCCAGCTGGTGGTGCGGGCTCACACGGGACAGACTCTTTGCTACAAACTGCCCTTCCACGTTTATGTGAGCATTTCAGGCCGACGTTCACAAGCTTCGTGCAACTCTCCTTCTCATTTTCATCCCTTGTCGCTGACAGGACACGGCAGACTACATCCGCCCAATCAGCTTCTCACTGCGCTTCAAGATCAACGACACTCTGAGCGGTCCTGTAATGGACGAGGGTTGGCCAACATCCGTCAAGAAATACGTGAGTGAAAAACAGTGGGCCCGCAGTTCCTGTTCTTCCCCAGCCAAACCTGATGTTCTTTCCATGTGTCCCTGAGCAGATCCCCTTCTTTAAAGACTGCGGGGAGGATGACGTTTGCACCACGGATTTGGTGATCCAGGCCCAAATGGACATCTCTGGGACCAGGTAAGGTTGTGTAACATGACAATTCAGCTGTTAACGTTCCACAGAGTCAACATTCTCCTGTTTCCTCCACAGACACAAACCTTATGTGATCCGCAGTCCTCGTAGGCGTATGTCAGTGGAAGTCCAACTGGAGAACAGACTGGAAAACGCCTACAACACCAGCCTGACACTGCACTATTCACGTAACCTGCACTTCTCCAGCCTAAGTATTCGGGTATGACCCAACGACAGGAATTTGGCAGGATTACATTTCTAGCTGTGGCATCTGTGCCATTCACCTCTTCAAAAGGGCACCACACTTTTGGCGGATCATTTGGGACTGCATCTATTCCAATCAAGGAAACTTGTCTCCTTTCTGGACGGTTTCACATTTTGTTTGTAGGAAGAAAGCAACTTCAAGATTGAGTGTACAGGCCTGGGCTCCAACAGTCACTCGTGTAACGTCAGCTACCCGGTCTTTCGCTCCCAGTCCAAGGTACCCGTGGGAATAAGCGCATCACATGACGCAAACGGCACCCATGTAATCCATCTCTTCTCTGTGATCGAAGGTGAACTTCATGCTGGAATTTGAGTTCAGCTGTGCTACCCTGAACAATCGAATTCAAATGAAGATAAATGTAGCCAGCGATAGTGTGGAGCGAGTCGACACTTTAGAGGACAATAGTGTTCAGCTGCAGAGCTTTGTCCAGTATGAGCCCGACTTGTTCGTCAGCAGGTAACCGTTCTGTCCTCGTTATGGGGTCCTGCCGCTGGGTCTTCACATCTATATTCCTCCTTCTGCAGTGACTCGAATTTAAACCGATATGAAGTGCATCCCACGCGGACAATGTCAGAAGCCATTGGGCCAGAGTTCTACACACACTTTAAGGTACACTCACAAAACCTCAGTGGTGAATGGGCAGAACCGGCGAGGCCTCAAGACTTCAAGACGAGTTGCCTGGCTTTCTCCCCCAGTGCTAGTTCTATTAAGAAAAAGACTCCTGACTTTGTAAAGTTGAGGCAACTTTTTTTTGCAGCTCCAGAACCTGGGTTGTTACCCTGTGAGTAATCTGGAGTTGAGGCTGCTTCTCCCATCGGCAGCTGCGGAAGACCAAGTCTTCATGACGGTCACGGACATCTCTTCTCACAACGTGAGTCGTCCCCCGTCACGAGCCCCCCTTTTCTTCCTCTCCGGGTGACACACTCCAATTGTCTCCCAGGCCACAGCCGTCAATTGCAGCGTCACGAGCGATCTGGCCACGCTGAAAGGCCGGCAGAAAGATGTGCGTCCACTGCACACCGAAGACATGATGGAGAACGACGTCCTGGTGAGGACCTCGCGGCATCACGGCCAGCCATCCTCAAAAACTGATTTTGTGTTTACCAACCTCCCAAAGAACTGCAGCAGGTCGTGGTGCATAGAGATAAAGTGTCAAGTCCAGCAGCTCCAGAGGGGACAAGCCGAAGTTATTCGCCTCAGCCGTAGAGTCCATGATGACTTTTTCCGAAAGGTGAGCAGCCATTGAACAGCAGCCAAACGAATCACACAAGTGAGCCACTGCGACGAGTCCTTTATTTGACGAGACATTGCCAACTACTGGCATGGCATGCATATTACATAATTTTTCCTATTTTTTGCACCTCCAGATGATGCTTTCAGGATGATTATGTAATTAGCCGCTTTGGCTTAAGAAATTGAGCTCACACCTTGTGCGTCCTTCTTTTCTACAGGCCAAGTATAAGTCGGTGAGGATCGTGAGCATGTATCACATCGCGCCTGGCGAGACCAACCTCATCACCTTGGCAACAGGAACGGTGTGGCGAGAGGTAACGGCAGCGCGTTATGTAACGTTCAAAAGATGAGGAACTTTGAATTTCTCAAACATGTCCGCTTGCCTCCAGACTGTGCTGGAGGTGCTGAAGGGGCGAGCTATCCCCATCTCGCTGTGGATTCTCATCGGGAGCATCATTGGTGGCTTGCTGCTCCTGGCGCTCATCATTTTCATTCTATGGAAGGTGAGCGCGTGGAACACAGATGATGTTTCTCAAGTCGACTGGTCTCAGCGCAGCCATCACATAATTTGTTGTCCTTTCTGCACAGCTGGGCTTCTTCGCACGCAAGCACAGAGAAGATGAGAACCAAGAGGAGTGAAAGCAGTACTTGCAGGGACATTTCTGGGTTTATCGGGCTTGTCAAGCGTTCCGCCTTCGAGCGGGCCCAAAGACAGAAAGCATCCGGCTCCCGCGACAGCCAAAGGGGCCCTATGACGGAAATGCACTCGCCACTGGTCCAAGGCTTGGGAACACTTGTGTAAATATTACATTTGGAAGTGGCTCAAATCACATTTTTTAATTTAATAAACAGACATGCTCTTGGTTTTACGTATAAAACAATCACTGATTCTCGAAACGCAATTTTTTTTTTTTTATAAATTAAAACGGATGAAAAATGCTCTTTGTGTCCATTTCACCTTCATTAAGCAAAAAGGATGGGAACTACTTTCCATGAAACTAGTTCGAGGGGGGGGGGCACTGCCTTGATGGAACGGCCTGTTTTGAAAAGAGCAAAAATCAGCACATTTGTTTTTTACACATTGCAATATAACAATATAATTGCAAAATAACAAGAAATAAGGATTTTTTCCTCTCTGTTGTAAGAAACAAAGGACAGATTGCTGTAAATCAGTCAAATGTTCTGCCCGTATTTCGTGTCTTTATTGTTGTATACATGGAAGGACTTAAAAAAAAAACTTCTTGTATTCATGATTATTTTTTCCCAAACAAATTGATTATCAGAATTTTACTCTGACAAATGTGGCAATGGAAAACTAATATTGGTGATACACAAGATGAAGCATAAATTTTAAAAGGGAAAAAAAAAAACAGGTTCTACTGGATGGTGTCGAACCGGACAAAAAAGGGCAATTAGCTCCAATAAACTATAAAAGCCTGCTTGATGTTTGGACACAGTTTGTGAATACAATCTGATCATTTTGAGGAGGAGGTGGCGGTTGCGGCGGTGGTGGTGTTGATGTAAGTTTCCAGCAGGAAAATGGTTTCATCCACTTGGTTCTCCGCTGAATCCAACCTTGCACGAGAAGAGCAACGCAAGAGGGCGTCAGGCGGGAGCCGAAACGCGTTGTGACGCCTGGCGATCCTACTTGTTAATGTGAAGGCGCAGCGAGTCCAGCTGCTGCTTTTCGGGAGCCGTGATCATCTCCTCCACCTCCGTCAGCTGTTCCGCTTCGGCCCCGCCGGCCTGCAAAGATGCCAGGATGGCCTCGATGCGCTGAGACTTCTCCAGCAGTCGTCTGCCAAACCAAAAGCACACACTTTGAGACCACCTGCGTTCGGGAAGTGATGACGAGGACACGAGGCACTGACTTGTTGTTGGATGTCTCAAACAGACGTCTGTGGATGAGGTTTGCCACGGTCTGCGCACACACAGTTGCAAAGTTCTCATTTTGGCAAAGACGAGAACATATAACATACAAAGACCAGCACGTATGATGTACAGCTCGGGAAATGGGACGATTTTGCGACTTATACATTTCTTCATATTGTCTATAAATATCCATACGCAAAGAACCACCAGAACCAGAATTCTCTTTCGACTCTGTCGCCTTTCTCGAGCTGTACGTCTACACTTTTACCTTGTAGCAGTTCTGAAGCAGCATCCTGGCCGTTGAGAGCTGGTTGACGGTGTAAAGATAAAAAGTGCGAGATGGAGCAAAGTCTGGTGTCTTGGGGATTTCCTGATGAGAACACGAAGCGTTCAAACATCCAGACAAGGACGGCACCGGAACAAGCAATACTGCGCGGAAAACAAAGCTGCCGGCGATAACGGGATTTTTTTTGCCCCCAAATAAGCAACCAAAGCCCACTGCAACGTTTCGAGACATTTTAGAGCTGGTACAAAACTGAAAATAATGCTTTGAATTTGCAGCATTGGATGGAAATTTAAAGCTATCGTGGTTCGTTTTTCTCCGACGATAGCAGCTACCGGAAGGGAAAGGTGTTCGCCGAGTGGGGCGCTCTACCTGCAGCTGGACCAGGTTCTGAGACAGAAGCGTGTAGAGCATGTCTTTGGCCTCCTTGGCGGGAATCATGGCAAAATCCTCCACCTGCTTCTGTTCCAGATGTTTCTTCTTCAGCAACAGGCGGAAGATGCGCGCCGATCGAGATCCGAATCTGTCAAAATGGGATTAGGGAGCCGTTTTGGAGTTCAGTTGAAGGCTTCAAACACGAGCTCACCTCTCTTGCACGACAGACTCTAGCGTGGCCCGCGCAAGATTGGAAAGGACTCGGTGCAAATCTGACACGTCGGTCGAGGAAATCAACTCAATTCTGGACTAGCTGCCAGTTATTCTCAGAGTACATCTAGACAAACAAACATTTTGGGGAAGTAAAGGATACTGAAAACGTACAGCCCACCTCCGCTCTCACCAGCTTTGCTCACAAACTCCATCTAAAAAAAGGCCGTTAATGTTTATTGTGAGTCAAAATCGGGACTGTGAGGAGCGAAGGCAAGCGGTCGTACCGGGTCATCCACCAACAAAGTGAGGTACTGGTCCAGCACTTGTCTGGGGACGGAGTAGGCGGCCGGCAACGATCTGAAGATCTCGTTGGCCGAGAGGGGCTTGGTGCAGGCTGCGTCGGGGGGGGTGGTCACCTCGCTCATCCTCAGCATGGTCCTTACGATCTCACCGCCCGTCTGACGTCAAAGAGCCCACACTAAAGTGTCAAATCACGGCGCGTGCGACGCGAGCGGGTGTGCCGAGGCCCGACCTGGTCCAGCTTATTGGACACGGCGCTGACGATGGCCTGATCTCGAAAGTGCAGATGGAACCGCTCAAAGTTCACCTGCCAGTAAATGCCCTCATCGCCGTGAGTCTGAACACAAACACCGACGTATTTGAAGATGCAGCGGGCAGAGAGCAAAGACAACCGACGTCGGGCATGTAGGAGGAAGTGATAGGAGCGGGATGTGTGAGACGCACCTCAGAGTCCATCCTGGCTTTCTTTGCGACGCTTTGCTCCTCGGCATCCTCCAACTGCCTCTTTCCTCGGCCTACCAGCGTCACTTGCGGCACCGAATAGCAGTCGGCGAAACTCTCGGGAGCCGGCGGTTCTGCTCTCACGGGAGCTTCCGTCGTATCCGCGGCACCCTTGCTTGCCGCTCGAGGGCAGCGTTGAAGGAAATGAGTCTCCACCAGTTTGGAGAAGGTAGATGACACTTCCTTGTAATCCATACTCTGGCCCTCTGTCACCACACAAGCAAGCAAGCACAATGGAAAACTTTGCAAGACAGGAACATTTCAAGCAATTCCGCATCACTCCAACACTTATGCGAAATTAACTTATCATTATCTAATTGGTAAAACCCAGGCTGGTTATCGTTGTTATCATGTCCTATAAATCGTATCTAGCGGTTGTGTTACTGACCCTCCATGGTCTGTGTGAGGCGATCGGCGACCACTTTAACGATGTCGCTCATGGTCACGCGACCCCGCTGCAGCATTTCCTCGACGATGAGCTCGCCGGTGTCGCCATAGAGTGTCTTGGCGGTGTAGATGTAGCGCGGGTAGCGCAGGATCCTCAGGATGAGATGGCAGCTGGCGCGATACTCGCTAGGCCTACCGAGACCTTTGCGGCCCGTGCTGAACATACAAGTTCCGTGTTGCACCAGCACGCACAGCGACTTTTTCACCTGTTGTCACGAGCACAAGACGACCATGAAATGTGTGCCGTCCCCACATAAAACCCAATAAGAAATACTAACTTTAAATTTCTGTTAATATTTGTTTGAAATTGTCCTATTCAGAATTCGATTTAGGGATACATTTTGCATCATCAGAATCAAATCTTGGATCAAATCTTACCAAGTCCAGAGAGACGCCAGTTTCTTGAAGGATGTTCCTCAGATTTTGCGCTTCACCTCGAAGCAGCTGTGTGCCCACTTTCTCCACAACTTCTCCAAAGTGCTCTCGAAGAAGAAGCCCGCAGAGGCGTACCTCCTGGGAAGTCATCTTGACAGAAAGAAAATAAATAAATTAAATCAGAGGTAATAAAGACGAGATACCAACGCCACAAAACAAAAAAATAATAATGTTAAATTGGCTTGGAAATGGGAGACACGTTAAGAATGTGATTTACGAAAAAGCTTCTTTTAAATGTATGTTTGTAATCACAAACCTTTTGAATTCGGCAAATGTTTAATGTTAAAAATGTGCCTCACACGCGAAGAGTAAGTTCCAAGAGGCGTTTTGCGGCTGCGCCATGCCGGCGAGGATACCGGAAGTTTTGCCACAATGTAATCATTTCCGGATACGCTTGCCAAGTGCACTGTGGGAATTGTAGTCTTCGAACTCGGAGGCAAGTCACTTCAACAAAAACAACGCAAACATTTTATTCCCTTATTACTACGTCAATTTAAATCCTGGGTGCGATTATGTACATTTCAAACCCATCACTTTTTTTGGTTCTTTTATCACAAACAATTTAATTTTAGGTTACATGTCAGGTAATGTAACCTAAAATTAAATTGTTTGTGAGAAAAGAACCAAAAAAAGTGATTGACAAGGGAAACAAAATGAATTTAGAACAACTTTCAACGTAAATTAAAGGACGCGTTGTTATTCTGTTCAGATTTTTTTTCTTTTGAACGGTGGGAGGTGCGTAAGAATCCAAAGGTCTGGTTTCATTCGCAAAAGGCATTTATTAGGCAGTTGTGTTCAATTCCTAACATGATGTCAGTATGGATCCAGAATGCTGCTTTTCATGAAGTTATGGTGCTGACAAAATATTTTTCCTTTATATCTGCCTAAACGTCCTGTACACATATTCGGACTTTTATTTTTGAAAATACAACCACTTTTTGTAGAACAAGAATCTTAAGAGTCCAATTGGACTTATTTCAAATTCTTTCAGGTTTTCTTTCCCTGCAAAACAAAGACAGTCCGAATGACAAATTGTGTTTTCAATCCAATCGACAAAGCAAATTATTCACGTCCCTAAAATACATTTCATTCTCAAAAGTTGAAATTTTGTTGCCTTTTCATCTTGAGAATCCAACATAATACCATTATAACATGCACTCTTAGTTTGAAAATACATTTAATTTGACAGATTTTTTTTCTTTGACATAACCTAACGAGCCAAAGCAATTTGGCGAGTTGTCAATTGTATGTACTTTCTGGCGTATTGTTTGACGACCCGTTTCCGTGGTGGCGGCGGCTCGGCAGCAACTGCGAGCACGCTCATGCTGATGCTGACGCAGAGCACCAGAACAGCCAAAATCAGCAGCGTGATGTCCAGTCCTCGAGTCAACCTCTGAGTGATTCAAAATGAATGTCAGCATGGCATGTTTTCTCAACCATAAACATCACATTATGAAACAGAGAAGATTAAATGTGTCAGCGGTACAGAAAATGGATGGATGGAGTAATTTGTAAAGTCAAACAAACAAACAAACAAACAAACAAACAAACAAACAAATTAATTATGAACGATAATAGAGATTAGTGAAAAACCAAATTTGGAGTATTTTGTAAAAACACATACAGTGAAAAACACAATTTCAAATTTATTCTTTCTTGTTTCTGTGATATGATGCTATTTTATATTCTATTGTTGTGATTTTACGGGATTAAAATTCAATCTTTTTTAAGTATAATAGTTGGTGGGTGAGTAAAAATACTCCTTTATTTGCATATGACAGTCACATTTAATTTGAAAAATATATAAAATATATTAATATTACGACGCAAGCCAGCCATAGAAAACGATTCAAGTCATATTTTCAGTCTTGCCTGACTGCGTGCGTATTGCAACAGCAAACTTGTCATTCTTTACAGAGGAATATCAAGTTGTCTGTGTGCATGTGTTGCTCCATTCTTGTTATCTGAAGGGCGTAGGGAAGCCAAAGTTGACCTACTATGGCGTACAAGGCCACCTCTTCACATCCACCGTCGTACCAGGACCCACTGCCACAAAATAAACCCACAGACAGAGGCGCCAGGTCCAATGCGTACAAAACCACGGCCACCACAGACAGGACGGCACACAACACGTTCATGGTCACTGTCAAACTAGCCTGACAAAGAAAGCAGGGTTTTCATTTTCATAGGCATTAACCCAAACCTTCTGTCACATGTTCTGTGTAATAATTTCTTTTTGCACAAATTGGATTCTTAAAATTGACACAAAATCATTTCGAATTTGGGGAGGGGAAAAAGTTTAACTGTATATTTGAAAAAGACAAAAAAAAGTAATTTTGCTCATTTTAGGCCGCCTTGGTTTTACATGTTAAAATGTTTCCCGTGGTGAAACACCTAAACTTATCAAAACTAATGACGAAAGAATTTACTATTAAAATGAGAGGCACATAAAGGGTAATACAAATTGTACCTGTGAAATTTCAAAACAAACCATTCTTTAAGATTAGTGTTTTGAACTTCCAAGTTAAATACAACTAAACAGTACTAAACAGTCATTTGCCTACCACCACAGGGAGCCCATTTGGGCTATACTCACAAAGCAGCAGGATGGGCACTGGCCTGACAAAAGCGACAAGACTCCCGTGGTGACAAACTACAAAGAGGAGAGACAAGACGCAAAGTGAGGCGTTATTTCAAAGCAGCACGTTTGCCGGATTCCAAAGTCATTGTTACCACGGCTCCGATCCAGTAAGCTGCTCCCAGACTGGCCAAGTCACCGGGGCGTATCCGTGTCCTGCCCGCCCCCAAGCCCATGTTGATCACGCCCACCAGGATTTGAATGGTCTGCAACATACGTTAGCAACAAGCCAAATAGCATGTAGCCTACCCAAGCCTAGTCTAGCACAATATTTTTGCTGAAATATGATTCAGCAAGACACAAGATTAAAGTGCCGTTTCTTTTTTTTTTTTAAGATTAAAGACCATTTATGGTTTGGAAAATTATAATACAAGATTAAAGCTGTACTGTAATAGGAATAAGACACAACACTAATCATTTAAAGCCGTACACTGCCCTTGTTTAATTGTAATCATCGTATAATGAAAAGAGCCGTGCACATAAGGTGAAAGGCCCTTGTAGTTACCCCGAGGACAGCTTTGGCCTCGCCCTTCAACACCCTGCAAGGCCTGCAGCAGCCGCAACTTTGGATGGAGCCAAGTGCGCTTGTTTGATTGGAAGCCACCGTCACCACGGCAACATTTTTGTCTCCCATCGCTGTCACAGACATCCTGGTGGGATGACGGACGGCAGCAATCAATCAGGAAGAACACAATTTGGAATTTGACGACGTCAATCAAGAGTCAGCGGCAGCTTTTGTCTGTTTGCATTACTCAAGATAACATTTTTCTTTGTCTCAGGTGCACTCGGCAATGTTGATACAAATGTACCACAAGTATGCAGGACTTCAGAGTTTTGTTGCTTCCTCTAAGCTAGGGGTGTCAAACTCATTTTTTTCGCGGGCCGCATTGTAGTCATAGTTTTTTTTGGATGGCCATTATGACTATCAACCCAAATAAATGTATGAGCACCTCATATTATATACAGTATGAGCTGCAAAACAAACTGACAAATAACTCATTTTCAAATCAGACTAGTAGAAACTGGTCAAATATAAAAAAACAAGTGAAGACAATTAGTAATTCTAGTAATGACACATGACTTTGATGCACAATTTGTCTTGGCGGGCCACATAAAATGATGTGGCGGGCCGTATCTGGCCCCCGGGCCTTGAGTTTGACACACATGTGCTCTAAGCCAACCTTTTTGGAGGAGAAAAAAAATATATATTTAGAAGAAAAGTATATATTTTACAATGATGATGATGAGTAGTAGGAGTAGTACAGTCGTATTACCTACATATTTTCCAAGTAAAAACATAATTTCAAGGAAAAGGTTGTACAAAATGCCCATTTTGGCAAAAGTTCTCTACTTTCTTACTATACTTTTATACTCAATTTTTCCTTTGCAAACGATTTAGTCATGAAGGTTTTGTGAGCATCAAATGAGAACTCTTACCTGCTGTTTCTTCGCTGTCGGCCAGATGTCATCTGAGAGAGCAAGTGGATAAGGACAAACATCAAATGTCAATAAAGAGCAGGCCAAAACCCATTTCCTGTCTATTCTTTGACTTCACAATAAAAGCTAGCTGGCTTTCATGTTGGCTGGCTCCAAATGATGCTATTAGTACGGTGGTTCTACACAGAGGATAAAGAAAATATCCTGCTGCCTAATCTCTCTCCATGTGGTTGTTGAACAAATTGTGTTTGGTTTATTGCTGTAAGGGTTCAAGCGCTGCAACAAGAATCCTATTTAGCGTTAGCATTAAGCTAACAGGTTCTTTCTCGAAAGTCATTAGTAGGCCGGTGGGTGGCAACGAGTACCTCTCGCCCGACGACCGGACCCTTGAGGACCTCGGCGGCACACTTGAGGTTGACGAAGAGCTGAACGACGGCCAGCGCTGTCAAAGTGGCGTCCGCAGATGTCAGCAGTCTCTGACGGACCAACAAGATTCCTCATCATGACCAAAAGTACCCCCGCAATTTCCTTGGCGGAGGCTCACCTGCGCCAAGAGAGCCACCGTTGCGCAATCGGCGTACAGCCGCCGTTGTCGTCCCGCAAATCTCGGTTGGCACAACCACAGGACGGAAGCGTTTTCCGCATCGGCGGCGTACAGAACCAAGGCGGCCAGAGCAAAAATAGCGCAGGCCAGGTTCAGCAAAGCCGCAAAGCACTTCTGCAAGAGAACGAAATTCAATTCATAAAAGAAAAAAAGTGCAAAGTAGAATAAAATGTTAAAATTGAGGACTCACCAGGCCAGGAGGCGGCAAACGTCCAGACAAAAGCGACATGATTCCCGTCACCACGAACTGACGACAGACAACATATTTTCAATTAGTGGACGAAACATTCCTATAGAGGGGAAAGATGCCCACACGTTGTCATGGTGACGCACCACAGCCCCCAGCCAGTAGGCAGCGCCCAAAGCGCTCAAATCTGCGGGTCCGCTGCTGGTCCGCCCGGGCCCGAGGCCAATGTTGAGCGCACCCACCAGGATCTGAATTGTCTGGGATAAAACAAGATAGAGACGTTATTGGCTAACATTACAACTTTGAATGTGATTTTATTAAAGAGTGACAGAAAGGCAAAGAAGCGCGGTCGGCTTTCTCACCCCAAAGGCAGAGATGAGGCGCGCGTCTGCGTCGGGCGGTGACATGTCTGTCGCCACTGCCGAGCCAAAGCGTTTTCCGGGCCTAGCAGCCCAAACCCCCCCCCCCAAAAAATGAGGGAACGGGAGTGCAGGCTGAGTAGACGGCTTTGCCTTTTTCATGCATGAAAGCACCCATGCACCTGGCAAAAACTAACACTGCTATCAGCTGGAAAAATGCTGAGCAAAATCCCCCAATTCTTCCTTTATTTACTCATGTTCCTGCCTGCGTTCGTGTTAAGAAATCAGCTATAAAAGGGTGTGCTCAACTGTGCAACCACTTGGAGAAAATGAAAACAATTTGGTGTATTTTAAAAGACTGCCATTTGAACAGGGATGTGCTTTTATTTCTTTCTCCAACACATTCAAGAGCACAAAAATGTCCAAATAATCCACACAGTCACGCAGAGGACTGACCAGCTGAGAGTGAAATTTTTGTCTTCGTTTTCCACTATTTGTTGGTCATTGAAAAGCAAAAAAGAGAAGTGAATATTTGACACACGTTACTTCACAGATTTATTTAACTTCTCTTTTTTTTTTAATAATCAGAGATATATCATATTTTCGTGGGAAATAAAATCAGCGTTAGCACTTACCCCCAAAATGTACTTGGGGGGAAATGGTGAAAAGGTAAATGTTTCCACTGTATTGATAAAAAACGGGAAAAAGACTTCCCAAATGTCTTTATAGATTTATTTGTCAACAAGTTTTAATGTAAAAAAAGAGAAAATAAGATGCAAGCAGCCAAAAATACATCATATTCAAAATGCATCGATGGTCAAGTGTGCCCAATCGACACATGGGAGAGAACTTGCCATACTTGTCAACTTAAATCTTAAACAAAGTGCAAAAAGAATGAAGAAGTGCTTTTCTGATATCTATAAAAAAAAAAATTGCAGACGTAAGAGTACATAGAGATGACGACCACGGTGCACGTTAGGCCACGACTTCCTCCTCTGGAATTTGCTTGTATCCACCTTCTGGGTCGTCACGGCTCTAAAAAGCCAAAGACCGACAAAAGGTATCTTAACTTTCTATTTTGCAAACACACACATATGTACATCCGTAGCTTTTTATAGAAAAAAACAAACCATTCACTAATTTTATTTTCCAGAACAATTTTTCTGTTTGTTCTGCGCCATCAATTTTCGGACATAGTTTTGCGAGCCCACCAACAGGGGGCGGTCACCTGCGGGTCATGGTGGTGCTTGTCGTTGCCATGGCGACAAAGAGATTTGATGGCCAACACGGAGGAGCTGATAACCAGGCAGAGTTCCAGGGCGCACAGTACAATGGCCATGCCGTTGATGGCTCTCAGAAGCATCTGCACGACCGCAAAAAAAAGAATAGCAATTTTTTTTTTTTTTTAAACCAACAAAGATGACTTCCAAGGAAAAAAAACACCACAATGGCTAAAAAAGAAAATGAGCGTGCACTCACGAGTAGAAGATCCTTGGCGTGCAGGCAGCGCTGCAAGTATATCTGCTCGGTGCCACTCGGGCTTTTGGTGGTGGTTCGGGACCAGTCATTATAATAACTGTCACCACGGCAAATGTACCAGAGGAATATGTCGGACATGTTAATGGCGTAAAGAACGATGCCGGCGATGGCGAAGCCAATTCCTGACAAGTTCAGAATCACGTTGACTATCACCTAAGACATAAAAAGGTACAAATGAGTTATTCTTCAAAAAAGGAGATAAATTATTCACAAAACAATGATAAAATACGTAGAATATTATAGCTGACCTTGAAGAAAAAATGTATTACTTTTCCCATAATATTGTGAGTTAATTTCAATAAGAAAAACATTTTTTTTATTTTAAAGTGACTTTTATTATAGAAACAATAACCAATTGATGCTTGTAGAATTATTATCTTTTTTCCCCAAAAAGGAACTGCGACGTTTCTCATTTTTACAAATTGTTCATTTTCTCATCTAAAACAAAATGTTTTTTCCGGAACAATGAATTTAAATTTATATTTGGTGTGAGAATAACTTGTCTGCTTTGTATGTGTCTACTGTTGCTGCTTTTATGTTGCAGCAAAATCATCAGGGCTCCATCAACAATATTTGTACATTTTCCGGATAAAACGTGCCGAGCCTTTGCATGAGCGGAGAAACGCCACTCACCAGACATGGACTGGGGAACCTCTCCGATAAAATGCAGACGATGCCGAAGAGGATGAACTGCAGCAGACGACAAAACAACGAGATCAATTAAAATTCAATGCGGAGGAGCGGCGACTCTGATCTGAGCTCCTCCCGAATGACCAAGCTTCTCAGTAATCATGTTTTTTTTTCTGCGACCCCTCCCCCAAAATACAATCTAGTTAGGCCCTAATATTGTGCAATATTTATGAACGAACGGTTCATTTTTTCTTACCAGCGCTCCCAACCAGTATGGGTAGCCAGATGAGTCCATTTGCCACGAGGAGCCAGGTCCGCTGCACATGAGGATGGCCCCCAGGCCAATGTTGAGCAAGCCCGTCATGATGTGCAGCACCCCCAATACGGACTGAGAGGTCCCCATGAATCCTCCCAGGCGTCGAGACACCGAACAGCACGCGGGGCTGTAGCACAGGCCCCCGATGATTTGGCACAGGGGGGGACAGCTACTTGTGGGGTCGGTGGCCATTGTCAGAATTGTGACTCCGTCTACTTTGCTCATACTTATCGCCATTCTGTCTTGAAAAACGACAACGTGTTAATGGAAGAAAGACCTGCCACGATGACGTCAGGATGACGTTGGCCGCAACAGCTAAAGCTTGAATTGAAACAAACGGAGGCAGTTTCCATGCAGCTGTTAAGTTTGTCTGGTGGAGAGTTCTTGGGCTGCAACTAACAATTTTTCAGTTCATCAGTTCATCTATGGATTATTTTGGCAATAATCAATGGCTGAGCAGAAGTGAAATAACACTCCTTTTGAAAATGACAATGCAGAAATAACAATATTTCCTGGTAAAATGTTGCAATTCCAAATAATTAGAAAATTTTCATTACTCTATTATCATAAATGGATGAATGAAAGGACAGGGTTGGAGGGGGAAAAAAAGCATTATTTTCTAATCTGTTCCTTTTACAGACCGGAACTGCTTCATCCAATATGGCACATGTGATGACGTAACGCAGTAACGCACCAACACGCTCCATGCAACACTCTGAACCGTTAATATACGATCCCACCACGAGCGTGAGCGGGCAAAATAAACTGCGACATAGATTTACTTCCCCTAAAGGTTGTGAAAATACGACACCTCGACAAGGACAATCGCTTCACCTTTGCTATTAATTAAACAAAAAGGTTGTCACTTACTTCTTTTTCGTAGATTCAGACGTCGGAATAGAGTCTCCGATCAAATGGTGAATGACGTCTGAGGACGCAGGGGCATTTCCACTTGTTCCGGGAAAGCGCAATAAAAAGCTGCAACTGCGTTAACCCTTAGGGCACACTTCCAACATTTACAACCAAAACAGGAAAAAAATTGTCTTATTAGTTTCAAAACACAATAATAATAAGAGTAATAACAATAATAGTTTTAAAAATACAGTTTTGAAGTAACATTACAATATAAGAAGATTTCAGTTTTCTCTTTGAAAAAATATGAAAATAGAAAATCTAAATTTTTCTTTTTTAATTACGTACTTAGTGCAGAGGTCGGCAACGCGCGGCTCCAGAGCAGCATGCGTCTCTTTAGCACGCCCCAAGCGGCTCCCTGGAGCTCTTGCAAAAATGCGTGAAAATGGAAATTTTTTTTTTTTTTTTATGGTAGTCATGACACAAACATTCTTATGCTGTAGAAAATGTATGTAGTTGTAACTATTTTAAAAATACCGAATTTCAGAATGACGCAAAATTGCGTCACGGCAAGCGACACAGCACAGGAGAGTTGTAAACAAACAGGTGTGTGAGTGACGGGTCATAGATTCAAAAGGCAAAAAGAGAAAGATTGCTGATGAGAACAGAGGCTTTAAGAAAAATGGACTGAACTATTTGCTTTCATTGCCAATGCTGAAGGATACCCTGAATGTTTGATTTGCAATGACACGTTGTCAAATATAACAAGAAGAGCAATTTGAAGCGACTTTTTCAGCTATAGAATGCGAAATTTGCTGCCGATCACCCGGTTGGAACTGAGAGGAAAATTGCAATTGCAGTGCTGGTGGAAAAATTTGAGGAACGAAAATAACAGTTTCAAGAAGTGGATTGCATCTCCAAACTCTACGACTGCTGCAAGTTTTGTTGCGGCCCGGGAGATAATAAAGCGCGCAAAACCATTCACCGATAGCGAGCACATGAAGGATTCATTCGTTAAAATATCAGAGTGCCTATTTTCGGACTTCAAAAACAAAAGCGAGATAATTCAGAAAATTAAAGACATGCCTCTCCGCAAAAACAGTGAAGGAAATGGTAATTTGAATGGCAAACAATATCACCGATCAGCAAATCAAGCACATCAATTCAGCTCCGGCTTTCTCAATTGCCTGTGATGAGTCGTATGACGTGACCGATTTCCAACAGATACGTAAACTCTGTTAGGATACGGATTTTTAGCTATTGATCTGACTCCAAATTGCGATCAACACTTAACACAAGTTTCTATGTCCCAATCCAGACACTGGCGCACCTAACAATTTTGCGAGTTCGTTCTGTCAAAGAGAAGACCAGTAGATCAATCAGACCAAATTTACCAATTGTTTATTCCTAACAAAGCGCACTAATACAGGCCTGGGTCCCGGGTCCCTCACACTAAAACTCGTGCGTTTTTGTGACCACCAAAAGACGACACATTTTTCCGGGTTGCCCAGTTTTAAAGAAACACAATATGAATATTAAAGCATGCAAAATATTGTGCGATGATTGGTCGATGGCCATCTCCTCCTCGTCGAGGTGTCATCACTCTGGTCAGGGGGTTGGGTTTTTCCTCTCGAAGAAAAACCTGGACGTGGTGTTGTTCTTTGTTCTCGTTCCTCACCGACCTTGAGGTGTTATCGTCCGGTACTCCCTTCGTCCCGTACTCCCTGTCTGGGCCTGTTTTACAACACTTGGCAGAAAACAAGTTCATGCAGTGTGCCTGCACATTCCTCACCCCCCATCAATCCACACAAACACTCCAATACTAGATATTATATTGATATGATTATATGTTTCACACAACCTTAAAAAATATGTTTGCAAACTGCTAAAAGCACATTTCCCTTTAACTCTAATGGGCCGCAAGAAGAAATTTATACCACTAAAAGGTCAAACACGGTGGGGAGGACATCTGCGAGGCTGTGCTGCAGTGTTTAAATGACAGAGATACACACTGGCTACCTGATTTCAGGAGCTGCAGACGGCGCACCGAGTATGAGAGTGTCACAAAAGGGGTTTGTGACTTTACTGCAGAAAGCATTGGATCGAAATTTGCTTACATTCCATTGCATATTGCACCAAGAGGCAATGTGTGTGTAAACATTCCCAGTGTATGGAGGTAATGAACCTTGTCATCAATATTGTGAACAAAATAATCGCAAAAGCATTAAAACACCACCAGTTCCGTGAATTGCTCCATGAAGTTGACAGTGAATATGCCGATCTCCTGCTGCACAACAAAGTCCGCTGGCTATCCAGGGGCGACGTTTAGCGTTGCTTTGTATTTGTAGCCTACTTAATTATTTTAATAGTAAATGTATTGACAGTGGAGGGAGTGTTACCACCGGAAGGCGCTGCATGCTCAGGTATGTGCACAGCTAGAAATTGTGACCTGACTGAACCAATGGTGCGTCTGAGCGCGGCAAGCGTTGACGTCAGCCGTTAGGTCGAGTGAAGGCACACGCACACGTTTTGGTGTTGCTCCCAGTAGTGCAGCTCGTCGCCGAAGCTCCAGGCGTAAGCCAAGTCCTTGCTGAACTTGACGGCATGGACAACGCATTCGCCGAGCATCTCCTGCAATAGCATCTCGGCCATGGCGACCACGCCCGCCTTCTTCTGGCTCTGGATCAGCTCCCGTATGCGGGCGGCGTCCACTGGCTCGGGCGAGGAGCTGTAGGACACTACCACGTTGAGTTTGTCGTCCGAGGCGCGCACCTGAAAGAGACTCCTCCCCAGCAGGCAGTCGAAGCGCTTGGGGGCGAAGAGACCCGTGGGCGACTTGAAGACGCGCACCGACCAGCAAACCCAGTCGTACTTGCTCCTCAGCTTATCCACGATGGCCTTGGCCAGCTGCTGGTTGCTCCACGTTGGGTTGTCTCTGACCAGCCGCCGGGTGTCCTCCTCGGCCTGCGTGGGGAAACTGACCACACAGTCCTCGATCACAGCGTTCATCTTCTCCTGCATCTTCTTCATCTTCTCGTCCCACTCCTTGAGGAAAGAGTCTTCCTCGTCGGAGCCCTTCAGGGCGGAGTAGCCCAGCAGGGCAATGAGTCCCAGGCAGAAGAGCTTCTTCAGCCGGACACAGAAATCCTCTACGGCCCGGCGGCTTTTCTCCGTGTAGTTGAGGACGATCTCCAGCACCAACTCGCCCGAGAATTTCTCACCCATCACGGCGTTGTAGAGAATGTTCAGGTTCTTGTCGCCGCCGACCATGTCAAAATGCTGCAGGAAAATATTCTTCTGGTATTCCCGGAACTTGGCCTCGGCGTTGAGGATGTCCATGTATCTGCGGAACTGGTTTCTGATGTTCTCCTCCACCGAGAAGTATCTGACGTCCATGCTGCTCTTCTTGATCTCCTCGTGGATGCGCTGCATCTCGTCGGAGGCGGCGTCCAGTCTGTCACGCACTTTCTGGAACTGGTCCCTCATGAAAGCCGCCTCCTTGCTCTCCACATTGTCCAGAAACAACTTGACGATGGGAGCGGCGATGGAGAAGACCGGGAAGAAGTCACCCACAAAACTGGCCATGACCTCGGCGCCCTGCTCTATGGTCTCCATCACCAACTCCACCATGTCCTTCTTCTCCTCCAAAAACTTCCGCAGCTGGTCGGCCATCTCCGCTGTCGCCGTGCTTCTGTCGGAGAGCAAAATATCCAAAGACTGAAGTCATTTCTCACATTGAAGGCCTGTTGATTGCACTTTTTTTTTTTAAACATTTGCCCCAGAGATTCTCAATAAAATGTTGCGGCTTCTCCCTCGGCCGCTTTATTGAGTATACATTAAAAGGATATCAAAATGTCCCCTCTAAACAAGCAAGCGGGCGAAAATGAGATTAACGAGAAAGAGGAGGTCAAACTCTCTGGAGCAAAAGGTGCAGGTTGCCACGGTAACCAGGGAATGGAAAATAACCCATTAGGTTAATACCCACAAGGTATTTTAGGTTGCATTACCTGACATGTTTCGGCATGAACTTCCACCTGATGAAGTCAGGCGGAAGTTCATGCAGAAACATGTCAGGTAATGCAACCTAAAATACCTTGTTTGTGATAAAAGAACCAAAAAGTGGTGGTCGTTCTACTATTAATATGCTGACTTTTACCACTTAACAATCGCAAAAGACGCCACTCCAACATATTTTTTTCAGACTGCACAAAGCTTCGGGAACGCAGCACTCATTAATCAATTAACAAGAGAACGAAACAGTCGGTTTGAAGAGCTCAACCAGCTCAACAGGAATCTGAGGAGCATAATATTTACTAAATTAGTGATTTCGTATTACTCACCTCAACAAAAAAAAAAGGAAAAAAGTTTAGAAGACAGAAGACGTCATAAAGTTCCACTTCAGTATGCTTTCGTGTTCTGATCACGTGATCCAGGCGCACCCGATTTGGGAGGTACTCCTAAGTGACGTCATCCCAAGCGGCTCTCCACCCACTTGGTAAACTCAAAACGCGTTGGCCCTTCATGGATCGCGTAGATATCCGACGCATTCTTATTCAACCAGCGCTTTCACAACAGCTGTAACTTGAGGCGGAAAGAAATGTGGACCTTGCCTAATTTTTTTTATTCTTCATGAGGTGAAAGTTTCATTTATCGAAGTTTAATTACGTCGGGGTCACCAAGAAATTGTTAGGATACGGATTTTAGCTATTGATCTGACTCCAAATTGCGATCAACACTTAACACAAGTTTCTAAGTCCCAATCCACACACTGGCGCACCTAACAATTTTGCGAGTTCGTTCTGTCAAAGAGAAGACCAGTAGATCAATCAGACCAAATTTACCAATTGTTTATTCCTCACAAAGCGCACTAATACAGGCCTGGGTCCCGGGTCCCTCACACTAAAACTCGTGCGTTTTTGTGACCACCAAAAGACGACACATTCTTCCGGGTTGCCCAGTTTTAAAGAAAAACAATATGAATACTAAAGCATGCAAAATATTGTGCGATGATTGGTCGATGGTCATCTCCTCCCCCTCGAGGTGTCATCACTCTGGTCAGGGGGTTGGGTTTTTCCTCTCGAAGCCCGACCACCTGGACGTGGTGTTGTTCTTTGTTCTCGTTCCTCACCGACCTTGAGGTGTTATCGTCGGGTACTCCCTTCGTCCCGTACCATCCCGTCCTCCCTGTCTGGGCCTGTTTTACAACACTTCGCAGAAAACAAGTTCATGCAGTGTGCCTGCACGTTCCTCACCCCACACCAATCCACACAAGCACTCCAATACTAGATATTATATTGATATGATTATATGTTTCACACGACCTTAAAAAATATGTTTGCAAACCGCTGAAAGCACATTTTCCTTTACCCAAAAACAAAAAAAGAAATCCATACCGAGTTGACAAATAAAATGTGCATTTTCCATCATATGTCCCCCTGCCAGTTCAGATATTCCATCACATCAACACGGCTCTACTGCGGGTGGATGCAGAGGAAGGCCCGCTTGTGCCTGGCATAGTAGTAGGACTCCACGTTGAAGTTGTTGGACTCCACCACCTCCTTGTAGTGGCTGACAGCGTGCACCAGGCAGTCAGGGAAGCAGCGGTTGAGGGTCAGGGCCACGGCCATCATGTTGCCCTTCAGCCGCTGCTGTTCGATCTGCTCGTAGATGCGATTCTTGTCGATGGGCGGCGGGTCCACGCAGAAGGACACCACCACCCTGACCTTGTTGTCCATGGTCAGCTCGAACCAGTTGGCCCCACCGCTGCCGTGGCACTTTCGTCCCGCCAGCCAGTTGTAGAAGAAGATGCGCTCGCGCCTGTTGAAGGCGCGCACTGACCAGTTGACCCAGTCGTACTTCTTGACCAGCGCCGAGAGCAGCGAACGCGTCAAGTCCTCGCTGACCGCGCAGGAGGCCTTCTCCTTGAGTGCTTCCTCCAGGTCCAGCTTGGCCTGGTCCACGAAGGTCTCCGTGCAGTGGTCCACGGCCGCTTTCATGCGCTTCTCCACATCCTCCATCCGCTCGTGCCACTTGGCGGTCAGGCCCGTTTCCAGCGCGCCTTCTCGGAGGGCGGCGTAGCCCATGACGGCGATGAGGCCCATCACAAAGAGCTTCTTGAGCCGAGCGCAGAAGTCCTCCACCGCCCTCCGGCTCCTCTGCTCCGTGTCGACCACCGTGTCCAGCATGGGGTCGCCGGCCGTGTTCTCCCCCGTGACGGCGTTGTAGAGGGCGTCCAAGTTCAAGTCAGCCTTCGTGTTCTCATAATACTTGATGAACTTCTCCTTCTTCTTCTCCTTCATGCTGGGCTTGGCGTTGACGAACTCCTGGAACTTTTCGTACTGGCCCAGTATGTGCGCCTCGTGGTCAAGGTTCTGCTTGTTCATGGACGCCCTCTGCAGCTCCAGGGCGATCTGGTCGATGTCGCTCTGGATGCCCACCAGCTTCTGGTTGACCTGCTCGATCTTCTGGGTCAAGTAGACGGCCTCCTTGCCCTCCGGGTTGCTGAGGATCTCGGCCGAGGCCACGAAAACGGCCTCCAGGATGGGGTGCAGCTGGCCCACTGTGGCGGCCAGGACCTCTGACGCTTGCCCCATGATGTTCACCCCTTTCTCAATCTTGTCCTTGTTGTCCACCAGCCAGTTGGCCACGCTGTCCATGGTTGCGCAATTTCACAGCCGCTTGTTAAAATGATTCCGCCACAGCCTGAAAGAACACATGGAGGGACACACACTTAAAGAAGACATTTTCGAACACTTTCCCGAGCACAACGCAAAAACTCGCCGGGTGTCTTGAACATATGCCGACTTGTTCAATTCCACAATTGATCGGTGGACGGACGCTCCACACACACACACACGCATACACACACGAATCTCATCAACGCTTTGGGATTGCTCATTTAGTTGGACTTGTCTAAAAATGGCGGCCAGCCAGAGCAAGCACAGATGTTGACAGTGGAAGAAACAAGCAGGGGGATTTTACGGCGGTGACACGTCACGTATTGTGTCGGCAGGAGAAAAGACACCGGGGAGATGATCGAAGTTTGGACTCCCTGGAGAAAGCGGAAAAAAGGCACACCCAAGCCCGGCTAATGAAAAGCCTTCGGCAGCGCACTTGAGCAACCTCGTCCTCGCCATGTGTGCCCCCAAATGACGCGCTGTGCAGCATTTTTATCCAAAGTTTGGCACTCACACACACACACAAAAGGTGGATTTTTTTTTCTGAGGGCGGGTTATCCATAAAAATCACACAGTGCATGAAGCAGTAACATCTTAGAGAATAGGGCACGGACAGCTCCTAAGGCACGATGACAAGCCCGCGGGGTGTGTTTGCGTTGTTAAACACACGACCACTAGAGGGAAGCAAAACCCACTCGGGATTTCAGCACCACCACCAGTGGACTGAAATCACCATGGCCAGTTTTGCTCTAGAAATGGCATCATTTGAAGAGTTCTTTTGATCCTTGGCATTGGAACTAGCATTTAATAGCGGTAGTAATTAGATGTTTTTTTTTGTTTACACAGATGATGAGGTTGTGGTCCAATCCAGTGATGCAGCTCAACGGCCACCATTTCATATTGTTTGACCTAAGTCGGGGAAGCAGAATTACAGATGACAGCAAGGAGGTGAGCAGGCATTGAAGAGGATTTGGATGCATTGGAAGTGGGCCAAAAAATGATGGGTTCAAGCTCCAAGTAAGATTCTTTTTATATATGGCAACATTAGGATTCATACCATTTCAATGAAGTGTGACGCACTCAAATTTGATTCATTCAGTTAATAGGCACTTCTCATCACACATTTAGGGCATGGAAGACTTCCATTCATAAACATTTCGTTAGGTAATTGAACAAATGGACACGATAGCAATCAGAACACGGGACACGGTCTTTAAAGGTGACTTTTGTCTCAAATCCGAACAAGGAAGTGAGGAGCAGCCTCGTGACGCCACCTGTCACCAGTTCGACTGACTGCCGTCTTGAATGCTCTCAAACAAAAAGTAGAGCAAATGCCTTTTGACATGACAGGTGAGTCACGCCTTCATTCATCCATCAGCTGATGAAGACGTGTCACAACTACAAGTGACGGAAGGCGGAAGTACATGCCAAAACATGTCAGGAAATGCAACCTAAAATAAATTGTTTGTGATAAAAGAACCCCCAAGAAAAAGTGATTGACAAAGGAAACAAAATGAACTTAGTACAACTAGTATAGCAAATGGCTAAGCTAATTGTTGGGGTAATCATTACAATTTTACCATTAAAGTTCATTCTTAATACTTGATTAGTATGATTAGTATAATGATTTTTTTTTCTTCTATGAGAGCATTTATGAGGCACATTTGCGGTCAGTCAGAACAAAATTTCCGTGTTGGTTAAAGGCAAGGAAGCGCACACAACTGAGCCTCAGCAAATTCAAATGACTACCGCGACTTAGGGAACAATCGCCGTTCCAGAAATGCGGCAAACACGCCAAATTAACTCCGTAAACTGATTGTTCTCGACATCAACGCGGACTAGACTCTGTCCACTTGGGATCCCAAGCAATATTGTCCAACAGCAACCATGGAGAGGCTGCTTCTTTCTTACCTTTGAGTGGCTGACTTCCTTCCACCTAGGAACGCTTAGCCGACGGCCCAAACTGGACTGACTTCTTCTTCTTCCTAGGAATCCCTGCAAAATGGACACGTCCATGTACGTTCAGGGTGTAGGGGTGAAAATATTGGAATAAACCATAATTGAAGGGCCCACAAATCTTCCCAAACGCGCAAAATTGGAGCCCAATGGATCCATTCTTCCAAGTGTTACTTAAAGACGCCACATTAAATGTTTGGAATATTAAAAGCACCCCTCAGATCTACCGTCAATCCCCCCTTTGTTGGAACATATTCTGGTCCATATCCCGTATTCAAAAAGAAACCAAGACCGGATTGTCAGTCTGCGCGCAGGCGAGTTCCAGAAATAATGATTTCAAACGCTTTACAAACCCTCGCAGCATCTTTCAGACACTAACAAACACTCCATTCATGCTATTTCATCACAAATAATCAAATACGAGGCCAATTCCGGTTGCCAAAAGAATTAGTCGAAAAGTAAACTAATAACAATGTGTTAGAGATGTTCCGACTCTAACTTATTTTGCAAGAACCACACGGGAGACAGTATGCCCTTTGAACACGTAAGTGTTGCAAGTGGAGAATTTGTTTGTTACTGTAGATACAGCAATGTCCGAACAAAGTCTGCCGTTCGAGTCATGCAAGAGGCTATTTATTGAGAGAAGAAGGGTGGGGGTGAGAGTGGGCAGGATGGGGGTGACAATTTACATGTGTGGTGGCCAAGGTGGGGGTGAAACCCCTGGCCTGTGATCACATCATAGCAGGGGTTGTTTTACGACGTTGAGTAGACAGAACAACTTTGATTGCGTCTTCTACAGTTGGTCAATCAGTGCAAAGGATCTTAGCACTTTGTTCTCCTACTTTGTTAAGACAGGACAAGCTTAGGTTAATTATTACTGATTACATTCCAACATAATATGATCAACCTAATCTATTCAACCCTAACACAATGGATGCGCGCAAGTGGCCCCCAAGCTAGCGTCACCCCATTTTGCGTGTATATTCTTCCTCTGCGGTCCAGATAAGAACATTCGGCAAATTCTTACCAATACGCGTCTTCTTTCTCACGTCGGACAAGTTGAGTGGAAGATTCCCATGCAGCCAGCCTGCTGCTTGTGTGTGAGGAAAGCTGCATGGGTAGGGGTCCCAAAGAAGAGAGTGAAAAAAGAAAGGAGTGATGCGCAATGGAGGGATGGAGGGATGGATGGAGGGAGGAAAGGGCGAGGGAAAGGCGAGCGAAGCAGACGGGACTATTTCTTGCTGTGGTATTTTGTCGACATGTATGGAGATGGATTTGATTGTTTGATTCTTCTGTTGCTATTTTTGTGCTATTTGGTCAACGTTAGGCAATCTCTTGGAGGTGTACAAAATCACACATTCTGTTCAAGGGAAGTAGACGAGCTCGTTTATGTTTCATATGTGATTGTGCATATGTGCGTATGTGTAGATTTTGAAGCAATTCACCCAAAAATCGAGCATGCTGTTGTACACTCGTCTGGCTTAATTCTTTTTTCTCCCGTTGCGTAGTGGACGATCTTTGGGGGGCTAAAATGCTCAATGCGCTGACTGTGCGCCCAAATGGAAAGCATCACGGCACCTATTCAACATCGCCAATGTCCGCTTAGTCTGCGCTGTAAAACACAACTATGGGCGAAGAGATATTTGCATCCGATATGTTTGACTGTCACAAAATGGATGCAAAAATTTTTAAACAGAAGATCCGCAGTCAAAAGAGGGTTACCCAAATGATTTGGTTTGACTTTGCTCCTTCGCCATTTGAACTTATGTAGATTGCGACTTGTTTTCTTTTGCACTGTTTGAAAATAACGCGCGCCGTTTTGCGCCAAAGATAGAAAAGCCGCAACCACGTGATTATAGGGCAGCCAGGGTGGTTCCCCGTAGACTAAAATATCCTTTTGCTCCTCCTGGAAAATGCGAGTGGGACAAATTCAGCTTTTTAAATCCAGTGCAAAAATACAGCTCCCAAAAAAGATCTTCATTTTGATGTTTATTTTGATAATTCTATCAGAATAACATCATCCCACCGTAATAAGATACCCTCTATAGATACATCTTTGGTAAATATGATGAAAAATGATCTGATGATAAACTCTTTCTTAGGCAAACCAAAATTTGATCCTAGTGGTGATGACAGCGGATACATTCATAAAGTACAGAACATAAATGAGAATAAAGCAAAAATAGAGCAACATAAATTGATAGTTGCGTTAGCTGTGTGCTAATGATGTCAGAAAAGGACAAATTGAAATTGGGGTCGCCGGGATGATTTTTGGATCCTAAAGTGGTCACTTCAAAACAAAAAGGCAGACTTGTGTCTTTTCTACTACGCCTCTTTCCAACGCATGTTAAACTGGCTTCTCGGGACAAATGGTGCGTCTGAGAACAAGCGCGGCAAGCGTTGACGTCAGCCGTTAGGCCGAGTGAAGGCACACGCACACGTTTTGGTGTTCCTCCCAGTAGTGCAGCTCGTCGCCGAAGCTCCAGGCGCAAGCCAAGTCCTTGCTGAACTTGACGGCATGGACAACGCAATCGCCGAGCATCTCCCGCAATAGCATCTCGGCCATGGCGACCACGCCCGCCTTCTTCTGGCTCTGGATCAGCTCCCGTATGCGGGCGGCGTCCACTGGCTCGGGCGAGGAGCTGTAGGACACTACCACGTTGAGTTTGGCGTCCGAGGCGAGCACCTGGAAGCGACTCCTCCCCACCGGGCAGTCAAAGCGCTTGGGGGCGAAGAGACCCGTGGGCGACTTGAAGACGCGCACCGACCAGCAAACCCAGTCGTACTTGCTCCTCAGCTTAGCCACGATGGCCTCGGCCAGCTGCTGGTTACTCCACGCTGGGTTGTCTCTGACCAGCTGCCGGGTGTTCAGCTCGGCCTGCGTGGGGAAGCTGACCACACAGTCCTCGATCACGGCGTTCATCTTCTCCTGCACCTCCTTCATCTTCTCGCCCCACTTCTTGAGGAGAGAGTCTTCCTCGTCGTAGCCCTTCAGGGCGGAGTGGCCCAGCAGAGCAATGAGTCCCAGGCAGAAGAGCTTCTTCAGCCGGACACAGAAATCCTCTAGGGGCCGGCGGCTTTTCTCCTTGTAGTTGAGGACAATTTCCAGCACCGACTCGCCCGAGAATTTGTCACCCATCACGGCGTTGTAGAGAACGTGCAGGTTCTTGTCGCCGCCGACCTTGTCAAAATGCTCCAGGAAAATCTTCTTCTTGAGTTCCCGGAACTTGGCCTTGGCGTTGAGGATGTCCATGTATTTGCGGAACTGGTTGGTGATGTTCTCCTCCACCGAAAAGTATCTGACGTCCATGCCGCTCTTCTTGATCTCCTCGTGGATGCGCTGCATCTCGTCGGAGGTGGCGTCCAGTCTGTCACGCACTTTCTGGAACTGGTCCCTCATGAAAGCCGCCTCCTTGCTTTCCACATTGTCCAGCACCAACTTGACGATGGGAGCGGCGATGGAGAAGACCGGGAAGAAGTCACCCACCAAACTGGCCATGACCTCGGCGCCCTGCTCCATGGTCTCCATCACCGTCTCCACCATGTCCTTCTTCTCCTCCAAAAGCTTCTGCAGCTGCTCGGCCATCTCCGCTGTCGCCGTGCTTCTGTCGGAGAGCAAAATATCCAAAGACTGAAGTCATTTCTCACATTGAAGGCCTGTTGATTGCACTTTTTTTTTTAAACATTTGCCCCAGAGATTCTCAATAAAATGTTGCGGCTTCTCCCTCGGCCGCTTTATTGAGTACACATTAAAAGGATATCAAAATGTCCCCTCTAAACAAGCAAGCGGGCGAAAATGAGATTAACGAGAAAGAGGTCAAACTCTCTGGAGCAAAAGGTGCAGGTTGCCACGGTAACCAGGGAATGGAAAATAACCCATTAGGTTAATACCCACAAGGTATTTTAGGTTGCATTACCTGACATGTTTCGGCATGAACTTCCGCCTGACTTCATCAGGTGGAAGTTCATGCAGAAACATGTCAGGTAATGCAACCTAAAATACCTTGTTTGTGATAAAAGAACCAAAAAGTGGTGGTCGTTCTACTATTAATATGCTGACTTTTACCACTTAACAATCGCAAAAGACGCCACTCCAACATATTTTTTTCAGACTGCACAAAGCTTGGGGAACGCAGCACTCATTAATCAATTAACAAGAGAACGAAACAGTCGGTTTGAAGAGCTCAACCAGCTCAACAGCAATCTGAGGAGGATAATATTTACTAAATTTGTGATTTCGTATTACTCACCTCAACTAAAAGAAATGGAAAAAAAAGTTTAGAAGACAGAAGACGTCAAAAAGTTTCACTTCAGTATGCTTCCGTGTTCTGGTCACGTGATCTTGGCGCACCCGTTTTGGGAGGTACTACTAAGTGACGTCATCCCAAGCGGCTCTCCACCCACTTGGTAAACTCAAAACGCGTTGGCCCTTCATGGATCGCGTAGATATCCGACGCATTCTTATTCAGCCAGCGCTTTCACAACAGCTGTAACTTGAGACGGAAAGAAATGTGGACCTTGCCTAATTTTTTTTATTCTTCATGAGGTGAAAGTTTCATTCATCGAAGTTTAATTACGTCGGGGTCACCAAGAAATTGTTAGGATACGGATTTTAGCTATTGATCTGACTCCAAATTGCGATCAACACTTAACACAAGTTTCTATGTCCCAATCCACACACTGGCGCATCTAACAATTTTGCGAGTTCGTTCTGTCAAAGAGAAGACCAGTAGATCAATCAGACCAAATTTACCAATTGTTTATTCCTCACAAAGCGCACTAATACAGGCCTGGGTCCCGGGTCCCTCACACTAAAACTCGTGCGTTTTTGTGACCACCAAAAGACGACACATTTTTCCGGGTTGCCCAGTTTTAAAGAAAAACAATATGAATACTAAAGCATGCAAAATATTGTGCGATGATTGGTCGATGGTCATCTCCTCCCCCTCGAGGTGTCATCACTCTGGTCAGGGGGTTGGGTTTTTCCTCTCGAAGAAAAACCTGGACGTGGTGTTGTTCTTTGTTCTCGTTCCTCACCGACCTTGAAGTGTTATCGTCCGGTACTCCCTTCGTCTCGTACCATCCCGTACTCCCTGTCTGGGCCTGTTTTACAACACTTGGCAGAAAACAAGTTCATGCAGTGTGCCTGCACATTCCTCACCCCCACCAATCCACACAAGCACTCCAATACTAGATATTATATTGATATGATTATATGTTTCACACAACCTTAAAAAATATGTTTGCAAACCGCTGAAAGCACATTTCCCTTTACCCCAAAACAAAAAAAGAAATCCATACCGAGTTGACAAATAAAATGTGCATTTTCCATCATATGTCCCCCTGCTAAATCAGATATTCCATCACATCAACACGGCTCTACTGCGGGTGGATGCAGAGGAAGGCCCGCTTGTGCCTGGCATAGTAGTAGGACTCCACGTTGAAGTTGTTGGACTCCACCACCTCCTTGTAGCGGCTGACAGCGTGCACCAGGCAGTCAGGGAAGCAGCGGTTGAGCGTCAGGGCCACCGCCATCATGTTGCCCTTCAGCCGCTGCTGTTCGATCTGCTCGTAGATGCGATTCTTGTCGATGGGCGACGGGTCCACGCAGAAGGACACCACCACCCTGACCTTGTTGTCCATGGTCAGCTCGAACCAGTTGGCCCCACCGCTGCCGTGGCACTTTCGTCCCGCCAGCCAGTTGTAGAAGAAGATGCGCTCGCGCCTGTTGAAGGCGCGCACTGACCAGTTGACCCAGTCGTACTTCTTGACCAGCGCCGAGAGCAGCGAACGCGTCAAGTCCTCGCTGACCGCGCAGGAGGCCTTCTCCTTGAGTGCTTCCTCCAGGTCCAGCTTGGCCTGGTCCACGAAGGTCTCCGTGCAGTGGTCCACGGCCGCTTTCATGCGCTTCTCCACATCCTCCATCCGCTCGTGCCACTTGGCGGTCAGGCCCGTTTCCACCGCGCCTTCTCGGAGGGCGGCGTAGCCCATGACGGCGATGAGGCCCATCACAAAGAGCTTCTTGAGCCGAGCGCAGAAGTCCTCCACCGCCCTCCGGCTCCTCTGCTCCGTGTCGACCACCGTGTCCAGCATGGGGTCGCCGGCCGTGTTCTCCCCCGTGACGGCGTTGTAGAGGGCGTCCAAGTTCAAGTCAGCCTTCGTGTTCTCGTAATACTTGATGAACTTCTCCTTCTTCTTCTCCTTCATGCTGGGCTTGGCGTTGATGAACTCCTGGAACTTTTCGTACTGGCCCAGTATGTGCGCCTCATGGTCAAGGTTCTGCTTGTTCATGGACGTCCTCTGCAGCTCCAGGGCGATCTGGTCGATGTCGCTCTGGATGCCCACCAGCTTCTGGTTGACCTGCTCGATCTTCTGGGTCAAGTAGACGGCCTCCTTGCCCTCCGGGTTGCTGAGGATCTCGGCCGAGGCAACGAAAACGGCCTCCAGGATGGGGTGCAGCTGGCCCACTGTGGCGGCCAGGACCTCTGACGCTTGCCCCATGATGTTCACCCCTTTCTCAATCTTGTCCTTGTTGTCCACCAGCCAGTTGGCCACGCTGTCCATGGTTGCGCAATTTCACAGCCGCTTGTTAAAATGATTCCGCCACAGCCTGAAAGGACACATGGAGGGACACACTCTTAAAGAAGACATTTTCGAACACTTTCCCGAGCACAACGCAAAAACTCGCCGGGTGTCCCGAACATATGCCGACTTGTTCAATTCCACAATTGATCGGTGGACGGCCGCTACAGACACCAAAATGGGCGCTCACGTTTTCTTCAAAAAGCTTGCCAAAATTCCTGGCAGGACCCAAATCGTGTCCTGACACGTCTGCACGCGTCTTCACAATGCCGCACCCTCACGGCTGCACACACACACACACACACACACACACACACACACACACACACACACACACACACACACACACACACACACACACACACACACACACACACACACACACACACGAATCTCATCAACGCTTTGGGATTGCTCATTTAGTTGGACTTGTCTAGAAATGGCGGCCAGCCAGAGCAAGCGCAGATGTTGACAGTGGAAGAAACAAGCAGGGGGATTTTACGGCGATGACACGTCACGTATTGTGTCGGCAGGAGA